>NC_143580.1:30437272-30746400 GCF_048544385.1 Mastigoproctus giganteus | reverse complement strand
ATATATCTCTGAGTGAAATCCAATGAAAAGACTCCACCTGATATACCTAATTGCCATATATATCTTCCTAAAGGGAAAAATGAGAAATTTGCATGATTTCTCATATTTCCTTAAGGGAAATATGAGAAATCATGCAAATGGCAATGATATGAACCAAACATACATTTTATTGCATTTACGTGTACAAACTGAAATGACAAGTTAAAGTAATACTACTGTGTACTATAAATCAGTAAAATAAATCCTCAATATTTTGTTCTTCCTTCTCGAACTGCAATTATAGATGTTCAAAGATGTGTCATAGAGTTAATCAAAATCTGGATATACGATTGCCCAATTTCGAGGTAGGTACCACTCCTTTACAATGCTATCCTGCAGCTGAATCTTACTTGTTTTTTTTTTTTTTTTTTTTTGAGCAATTTTCAGCAGTAGTATGGCGATTACAACGGCACAGAAGTTTTAAATATCGATCTTGGGAAGGCGTAGTCACTCTTACGGCTTGATCCAGGACTTCGCTTCACATCACTGACTTCACATTTTAATTTCAGCACCCGGGATATTGTGGACTGGTGGCAGCCTATTTTATCACCGATAGCACTCGTAGAAATCCCTTCATGGGACAGAGCAACAGCTACACTTTTTTTTCTTGGTGTCAACTGAATATATGGAGCCATGCTTAAACCTTCGCAAAACAGGATACTAATGCGCGTATATGCCCTTCCAACGCCGTATTTATAGAGACGGCTGATGCAATACCTTGCAATTACTGTCTGATGCAATACCTTGCAATTACTGTCTGATGCAATAGAAGCGTTATCTGATGCAATACCTTTGCTTAAAGACAGACAAAATGACTGTACTCAAACAATATCTTATACGTTTCACTACAAATGTTACTTTTTTAAGGTGATGCAGTTTTATTGTCCTCCACTGTATTTCGCAAACTAATCCTGATACAAACTCCACACTTAGAGAACTAACTTTTTCTCTCCTATATTTATCCCTTCCTCCTTCTTTGTCCTTTGGAACAACCTTCTTCCTTCATGTTTCCAGAATCAGCAAGTATCTTGTGTTCTCCAATTAAAACCCATATAGGGTACTATCAAATCATTACAAGATTATTACAGGGCACTAAATTATTGGTAAATTAAATTAATAAAAACAACTCGGACTTGAACTCAAAATTAGAATTTCTAGTTTATCCATACCTTTTGAAGCGTGTTTAAGGCTTCCTCTACACTATCTGTAATGTAAAGACCAATAAGTCTTTGAATTCCGTGTTGATTTTCTTCTTTAAAAGGATCTGCTAAATGGAATATATATTTGCTTCGATCTTCCAAAATGAAGAGGGAAATATCTGCTTCGTGAAGGGCTTTCGCTACGCACGAAGATGTAGCTGCATCTGAAAATATATTGCGTTTATATAATGTGTGAAATTAGAACAATCTAATCCTCGTTCATTATATAATAAGTGTTTAATATTATTATCATTTGCCGAAAAGAACACCAAACTAAAACACAACTGATTTCTTGAGTTCTTCAATTTTAAGCTTTTAATAGCCCCAGAAAAGAAGGTTTCTGCCTAACATCCAGAGAAAGCAATGAATTTACCTGATTTCTTCGAATATAAATGCACAAAGTTAAGGGTATTCGACTTTTCCTTACTGTGGATAAGCTTCACAATTTTGACGACCGCAGAGCACATCCAATCTGTTAACACAGAGAGAATTTTAAATACTTTGAGATTTTTATATTTTAAAATTTATTATTTTATCTCTGCAAAAAAAATAACAACACTTGGGTAAAAACATAAGAGACTGATCAAGAATTCATATAGGATACATAAAAATGTGCCAAGTGTTCGTCCAACAGAATCTACTGTTGGACGAACAGTTGATTCTTTTGGACGAACAGAATAAACGGTTCGTCCAACAGAACAGTTGATTCTGTTCTCTTACTTCTAGAGGCGATCATTATACAATCACCTGGACTAGTTCATCCTTGGGAACGAGGCATTAATATATATCTCTTGTGTCAATTCCATGTATTCACATTCCTCGCCCGAGACCTGGATTCAAACTATATGATGCAGCTAACTAATCAGTGTGCTTGCAAGAAAATCTTCAAATTCCAAGTTTGGTTATTTTCAGCAAGAGCGAGTTCATAATTACTGAGACATCTTAATTCATGATAACAGTTAATTCGCATAATTTTTCCTCATAAATTATTTCAATATTTAACCACAAAATTTCAGATACAAAGATGAAAGAAGGTCAATGTGTATCGCAAATCGTTCTGATTTATGTATAAAACAACTTATTGTATTTTGTATCTCGTGGACCATGAGTTACCTCTGCCCCATTCTCTTCAAATTCTTCATAAAGAAGGGCTGAAATATGTTTCGAAAAGAAGTAGAATTGAATATATGTTTGGATACATTTAATTTTCCGTACAATGGGAAAAATCTAAGCTATTCGTGTATTAGACATAAAAGGATTTTCTTACCTGAACTCAGTGATCCTGAACTGCATTTGTACAGCCAACTTAAACAAATTATCCCCAGCAAGGAGCTACATCTGTGATTCATTTTGTCTCTAAAATAAATATAGTTTCGTGATATTCCGAAATATAAATGCAATCTGCTTTTGCCTTTTCTCACCCTTGATTTGGTCATACGTTTACTGTTCCTGAATATGACCTATCACGTAATGGCTCATGGGTATCTTTTCTTATTGTCCGTGTTTGAAGGACATCTTCTCTATTAATCTAAAATATTTAACCGCAATTTTCTTTTCAAAGCAGTCGAACAACGATTCATGCAAAGCACCCTATTTTATAAAATAGGTGCACAAAAGCAAAGAATATTTAGTGTGTATTGAATACTGCTGTTAATTCTGGCAATGCATCGCTGCCGTGCGTGCCGTATTCTTCCCAAATAATCATCCTATGCAAATAAGGAATTATAGCTATCAGTATTCATTTCGGATATCTAAATGCAACACTCAAACGGTATACCATTCAGCTGTAGATAATATGAATATATCGATGATATGGAGCTTTACGGGTATCCAAACCCCCAGGGGTTCACATCTGGTGAGTATGGGCTGTATATCATCATTCTTCTCTTTCTTGGTGATTCCTTTCTACTTCTCTTTCTCTCTCTCTCTCAGGGTAATTCAGAAATTTTTTTGGCTGGTGCAGCATAAGCCTTAGTCTTCCTTGCACCATATCACTAATAATAATAATAATAATAATAATGGCAAGACCATCCATCCCCACCAACTGGAAGTGCTTCCTGTGCAACTGCGCTAGTGACCACCCAGGAAGGTAGAAAACGCCAACATATGAAGTGGAGCATTGAAATGAAAACGTACATCATGCGAGCATCCTACGAAATAAAAAAGCTAGAGACCGATATGACAATGTACAGATCGCGACTACATACCAAGTGGTTGGAACGATACCAGGATATTCAGGTCACAGAAGAGCGATTAGCGGACCAAAGAAGGATCATCGTCACGACGAACCTAATAGCTCTTGCCCTCTTGGAAAAAATGAAGCAGGATGTGAAAGATCAACTGCAAAGCACAAAGAATATGGTCAGTATGGAACTAGAGGAGGAACAGCAAGAAGAAATACAACCCATAGTAGCTGAAGTGGAAAAAGACGCAATCATGACATTCAGAATAGAAGACGAGTGGAGAAGGCCCTGACGGAATTCGAACGAATGGACCACACAAGAATCCACGTATACCTAATACCTACAGGCCAAATAAAATCCTGTGGAGAGTAACAGACCACATTAATCAGCAAATAATGCCACTTTACCTTGATAACGATGGTGCAACGCTTGAGGCTATCCACACAGCCGTATACTGTGCTGCCATAGCAGCTACTAGGATTAATAGAAAAGAAACGAGAGACAAGCAGCAGAAGACCTGAAAACAGAAGGAACCGCCAACTTGGGAAAGAAGACTTCGGCAGAAGATATAAGAATTAAGAGTCATGATAGGTCAGCTGACCCAGTAACAACAGGGTAATAGAAGTGAGAAATTGATTGGAAGGCTGAAGAACAACCTCAAGAGAGACAGCATCCTCTGCAAACATTAGACCAGAAATCAGAGAATAGGAGAATACTTGGACACACTGAAGCAGAACCTCCTCGCACTCAGCAAGAGGCTGCACTGATAGAAAGAGAGCTCCCAGGGTAAAATAAACAACCGAATCTTTGATGAGAACCAAAGAGCCTTCTACAGGAAACTTGGTGAAGATGAGAAACTAGGAAACGTACCACTCGAGATGAAGACGATCGACCAGTTCTGGGGAAATATCTGAAGCGGTGAAGTAAGACATAACAGCAGAGCATCCCGGATAGAAGTAGAACGGAAAAACCAAAGGACATACAAGAGATGAGAGAGTGGGAGATTTGAGAAGAAGAAAAAGTAAAACAGTCAATCAGGAACACCCACAACTGGCGAACCCCAGGAATTTATAAGAAAAAAAATAAATAAAATAAAATATTACAATTGAGTCAATTTCCTGACTTGGCTAATTTGCTACATATACATGTTTTTGCTAAATAATCCAAGATTCTCTAAGGCGATTCTTAAGAAGGCGAGTCTTTGAACAACACTGTTCCTTTGAGAATTTCTGGCTTAAAAACCTGTTTATGTACTTTTTTCATCAATGGAGCTCAGTTAGTCTTTTTCGAGAGAGGGTTCTTGATCCAACAAAATAGGCAAACCTGGTCATAAAATATATGCAATTTAAAATAACACTACTGGAAAAGAAACGAATAATAATTTGATTTTATTTTATGTTAAGAGTCGATATTAAATTATTCATATAAATTAAATACGAATAAACTAATTAAACCACGTAAATTGATATCTTCAAGTGTCCACTCTGAAAAAGCCCTCGTGGGTAGCACAGTTGGTAGAGCCACTGATATCCCTCCCTCACATCGGTTGGAAAAGACCTGAGTTTGAGTCGTGATGAGGAATTTTTATGAGGATGACATGAGGAATTTTCTGAGCACTTTTTCAAAGAATGGCTGAGTTATTCGGTCTCAGGCTGAGGTAGCATGGTTTTTTCAAACCAAAAAGACGTGTTTTTCATCCAACAAACAGAAAATAGAGTATAGAAGACACAATTTACAGGCAGTATATGAGGAGCAATCTGGCCTTAATCGTTGATGCTCCTAAAACACTACTACAACAACAGCACAGTATAAAAGGAATTGCTTTCAGTAATTTAAACTTCCACAGAACAGAAGTTCATAATGGGAGAGTTTTTGGATTCCACGTTAAATTAAACTTAATTCATTCATTTAATAAATTATTTTTTTATTTCGATACTCCCAGTGTTTGCAATGGAGCTTATGTAGAAATATCTTGACGCACACGGCATGAAACATGACTTGCTTTAGATCATCATCGTATCATTTATGTAGGCTGCGCGATAAATTTTTAAACTGTTTACATTTACGAACAGCATTAATTTCAAGACCTCAATGGGTTCTTCACATTCTCTGTGAACAATAGTGTGAAGAGTGAGATGAATATCAAATGAATTCTGACTATTCTACGTTGCTGGTGGTAGGCGCATCAGCAATTGAGGCCATCAGGCGCCATATACAGGGTGTTTCAGTTAAACGTTTCAGAACTTCTAAGAGGGGTAGGGTACATCCTGACAACTCGAAATCATATAGCAATGTGAGGTTGGAAATGCTTTCCTGAAGCGGTATTGTACACAGAACTCGTCGTGCGATGTCGTGCAGCACAGATTCGATTTTCGGTCAATGAATGGGCCGGTATTATGGGAGATCACCTCATCGGACCTTACCTGTTACCGTGTCGTCTAACCGGACCTATCTACTTGATCTTTCTGCAGCAAGTATTGCCACAACTTTTGAGAGATGAACAGATTTCTGCATCGACGCAACACACAATGTGGTTCCAACACGATGGAGCCCCTGCCCATTATAGCGGAGATGTTCGTAACTACCTGGATGTCACATTTGGTCAACAGTGGATCGGACGTGGTGGTCCCGTGCGTTGGCCTGCTCGGTCACCCGACCTATCATGTCTTGATTTTTATTTCTGGGGTCATATGAAATCGCTAGTTTATGACACCCCTGTTGACAATGCTGAGGAGCTGGTTGCAAGAATCGCAGTAGCTGCCGAAGAAATTCGAAATTCGCCTGGAGTATTCCAGAATGTTCGGATGTCCATGCGTCGGAGATGTGAGGCGTGCATTGTAGCCCGTGGAAGAAACTTCGAACACTTACTTTAATCCATGTACCTTTTGCTTCTTTTCATGTATTATTAAAACGATTTCTCACTTACGGTCTCTTTTCTTTATGGTGCTTCTGTGTACAACACCGCTTCAGGAAAGCATTTCCGACCCCACATTGCTATATGATTTCGAGTTGTCAGGATGTACCCTACCCCTCTTAGAAGTTCTGAAACGTTTAACTGAAACACCCTGTATAAAGTCTACAAATTGTGTATTCTGTGGTTGATTTGGACAAAGATCGAGTTTCCGGGAGAAAAAAACCATGCTAATCGCGTCTTAGACGAATATATATATATATATATATATATATATATATATATAATATTAACGAATCGGAATTATTTTCATGTGGAAATGTTTTATTGTAGTTCTTTGTTTAATTTTGTAATTCAAACAAAGAAGTGTCCCAGATCCTCTATAACGAATTCTGTCTGAATTTACGTATAACACATGTCTCTTTGGTATCTTTGATTTTGCTGTGTTCTCTGATTAACATTTGTAAATGCAATGGATTCATGGAGTCTCAAGGTACAGTGGTATAAATTCCGCGTTAGGCCGTAAAAACAATTAATTATCTGGCATTAGGCATTTTTCGAAATATCTAGGATTAAACCCATGAATATTAAAAACGGTGCTGTTTCTTCTGTGCTCTGGATCTTGTGAACTCGACTGAAAGTGTGATCGTCCCGGAGTAAAAACAGAAAATATATTTATTTATTTATTTTTTTAATTTTAATTATGAGAGCATTTTTGAATTCAGAGGAAATCCTGGTGGACTGGAGATGTGGAAATCTATCCCCAAATCCAAAAGGGGGAACAAAAAGTTACACAAATTATTACAAACCTGTTTGCGTAAATTCTGTTCCAGGGAAAATAATGGAGTCCCTCCTTAAAGAAGTAATGCAGTCCCATCTAGACAGGAGTGCAGTTTTTCTTTAGACACAGAATGGGTTATAAAGGAAACATTGAACTGCAAGGAAACATTGAACAATCAGGGAACATTGAAATGCAGTGATACTTTTAGGTTTCCAATGGTTTATTCTGATCACCTGATTTGCAGCCAAAATAAAGTTTGTATGCTTTCTTTATTAGGGACGTTATAAACTGTCTGTTAGATTTAATTGTGTAATCAACGTGCACATAACCAAAGCTATCTGCCGAATTAACGAGCTGATGTGACATTTTCATCTGCCATTAATATCGTGGTTTAAGTTAAACTTCAAATCAAATAACGATATGAAGAATAAGTATATTGTGTCTGTAAATTGCGCTTCTTATGTGGTTAATTTTCCTGTTTTCTGGAGAAAGCCTGGAGAATTTTCAGAAGAAAAACTATGAATCCCTCGCCTGAGACCAACTAACTCAGCCCACACAAATTCCACCGTCATGGACGAGATTTTAACCCGGAAACCTTTCCACCTGGTGTGGGGAGACGGTGATTACAGCCAGTTGCTACCTGCAAGAAAGCAATTGACACCAATCACTTTAAAAGCAGCACGAGTGGTTACTGATATGTAATGACATTAACTAAGTTTCTTATATCTTCGACTGATTTATTTGTTCGTCTTGCATGCCGGGAGCAGATGTGGGGTAGGGCCGTATGAAAGCTGCTGGAAGATGTCTTCACAATTTCGATGAGTACTCCAACTACTATAAACCAAAATCCTACTCCTTGAAAACCTTTACAGTTCCAACCATAAATCACCTTCTTCAGAGAACCGGACGAACTGTTGAAGATCAAAAAGTCAAGGATATTGGCTGGGTATTGGAGCGCTTCTCAGATGTGCTACTGTAACTTGCGCTTGGATGTCAAGAGCTGTGTGTGAAGTTTTGCACTGAACGTGGCAATCTGTGGAAAATAGTGATATTTATCTGTGAAAAAGGATATTACCATTACCTGGCCTGCAATGGACAGAGACGCATTTTTTTTTTTTTTTTTTTTTTTTTGGTTTGGGAGGAAGTTGGAATGCATTGTAATGATGTTTCATTTGAACGATGATGATGATTTATTTCAGGAAATACAAAGTTCGGCAACTTGATTCCAGACAAATGAGAAATAAAAATACTTCCTGAATGGAATTTTTTCCCACTGTAAGTCTGAAGCCTTTGCAATGAAAATAGTGTTTATAATCGCTGTTGTTCAACACAGCACGAAAAAGGTTTGCATTTGAATTCAGTCTCGGTAGGCAGAAATTTTCTTTGCCTATCAACGTTATGTTAGTAGTAGTATTAGAATGGCTAAATGATGGAATGAAACTGACTTTTGCCGCATCTGCCAATTAATAATTGTGGCAGACAATTCATTCCAATGACCTATAACACGCTGCCCGAAATATATTTATGATATCCAGCATTCTGTTACTACCAAAAAATTTGTATTCAGCACCTGTTCTCTTTACTACCACTGAAAAGATACGTCCCTTGTTCATTTTTACTGATTCCATTCAGGGTGTCTGTCCCTCTAATAATTCCACTTGGCAAACTTTGCAGTTCGCACCTTCTAAGCCCTTCTCCATATGGACATCGATTATCACACCGTACTAATCTGGTTGCCCTTTTGGATGTCTTTCTTCAATACGACGCCTCCAGATCTAAACATAGATCCTTAGAAGCCTTTGAACAAAGACAGGAATTGTCAGTTATATATCTTGACATCCATTCTGCATTTGATGCCATCTATATACCTAATCTCCTACTTCTCTTAGAAAACTATTTCAATTTTCGCGGCGATGTTCTCTGGTTCCTAAAATCTCTCCTATCGAAGAGGACCCTTGTTCTAAAGATCGGAACAACGACCTTCACGGTTCACATAACTGCCTCAAGGGGGGTCCTGTCTGGCATTCTCTTCCCCGCAATCATGGTGCCGTTTGTGACCAACAAGTGCAAATGGATCACATATGCTGATGATGTCAAGCTCCTTACTAGGATATCACCATCCAACTCGGCAGCCGAAACCACTCAGCAAATCACTAGCAAACTGCAGGACATGGCTGACTACCTCAATACTTTCAACCTCCAAACAACCCGCTAAAATCGGCACAAATAATTTATTCACTACAGGGCAGCCCAACAACATTGGAGCCTGTGCTTAACGGCTCCTCAGTTCCAAGTGCTCAAACGCACAAAGATCTAGGGATCGTTTTCGACTCCAAACTATCTTTCAAGGATCACGTAAACCTCATACAGTCGAGGCTGAATTCACTACGCTGGGTCGCCAAACAACAGCTGCTCCACACCACCGACCCACAACTGGTAAAAAGATACATCGTATCAATCCTTTACCCGACAATACTGTATGCTTCAGAGATATGGGCCTTGGCTGCCGAATCCAACATTAAAAGAACATTCTCTGCCAAATTCTGGCTTCTAAAATGGGCCAACAGCAAACTCCACCTTCCCCCAGCTCTCAGATCAACGGAGTTAGCAGAAGCCCTTCAACTACGCAGGCTCCAATCCTACATCGGAGAAAGAAGGCTGCTGTTCACCATCAAGATGGCCACCGGTAAAATTACAGAGCCAAACTTCTGGGATCACTGCTCTTGGCGCATTTCTCCCCCTTATCTCCGGTCTTCAGCACAGCTGCTAGCAAACCGTAACCGGCTAGTACTAACCGACAAATTCCTGCCAAAGCAAATGCTGCCCTCACTGCAAGCCCTCGAAGGGACCTCCAAGAAGTAGTCAATAATAAAAATTACAGGAAGGGAATCCTCGTGGAACTGAAAATGTAAAACTGTGCTTTGTTTCCTTCCAATAATCTGATGTAACTTATGTTTTTCTCAAGTATATCTCTTTTGTTAATATGTTTTGAAACCCCTGGCACCACAATGTCGTGACGGGACTAATTGTATGTCTATCATGCTGCAATTAAAGATTATATTCTATAATATCCTAAATATCGCCATCGTCTTAAACAAAGAAATAATTACATCCTTTTTTCCTACTTGAAAAGGTCCTATATAACATACACAGGGCACCAAGTGCCTTTTTGGCACTTGCTTACACTGCAGGGAAAATTTAATGTTTGAATTTCTTGCCATTAGAAAATTTCATGTCTGACTTGATAGTAACTCCTAAATCTTTTTCGTCTTGAACCACTTTTAATGATACATTTATTACTAACCTTGATTCCTGGATTTCTGTTCCCTAACTCCAAAACCTAATCTTTGAAACAAAATAGTCTGCTTGTCGTTAACCTACATTTAAATCATCAGCAAACTTTGATAACTTCCCATGCACTCCCACTCAGTGCTATTAAGGAAGATAAAAAGAAAAAAGTGGCCCCAAAACTAATCCTTGAAGACTCCACTTGTTACACTGCCAACGCTGAGGTATATCCTTTTATGACTACTCTCTGTCAGCCGTTGATCCAACGACGGACTTTGCCATTAATCCCAATTTGCTGCTGCTTATATAATAGTCTTTTATGGAGCTATTATGGAAATTGGAACAGGATTGTATGGCTTTAATCTGGAACACTCGGGGTTTTCATCCCGAAATGATGATATTGTTGTTATAGTCGGATTTTAAGAGTATAAGCGACTAAGGCCATATTGCTCCGTATATATTGTCTTACAATTGCATGTTTTCTGTGGTCGATTTTCTGATTTCTGAATGAAAAACCCGAGATTCAGGGTTTTTCATTCAGAAACTCTACTGCACGCTACTCTCGCCTGAGACCGACTAACTCAACCACGTTTTGAAAAAGGCTCATAATAATTTCTGACATCATCGACGGGATTCGAACTCAATTCTTTTCCACTCAGTGTGGGGAAGACGGCGATTCTACCAACTATGCAACTCACGAATGCTCGAACAAAACGAAAAAACTTCTAAATGATGCAAAAATTTCCAGAAAAGTTATATTGTCGCCCAGTACTATGTAATGGCAATGATTTTAAAAACAACAAACAATCTTAAACCTAGATAAAAAGCCAAAGTACATTTTCACAATTCTAGGATCTGTCATCACTTTTATGGTATTACCCACCATTGCGCTATTATTCAACATAGAAATATACACTACCTAGCCATTTCATGAACACCATATGAAGAACAATGAGCAAAATGTGCCCAGATAGGATATGACACTAGAAATCAATACTACATCTTTTTATAAGCGAACACTACAGGGCTAATAGGTGGTAGATCATGCTTTGCATATTTATCTCTAGTGAAATATTTTATTGCTATGAGACGTTTACTGTTTTTGTAACTTGAATACAATGCTATCATTAAGTGCGCTGTATGCATATAAAATCGAATTGATTGTGTTTTCATGGAGAATCCATGAATATCATTCTTTCTTTTGCTTTTCAACGGAATTTTCCAAGCAGGAATTCAACATACTGTGTATGTTGGAAGGTTTTCTTATCATCGACCGTATTGATCTAATAATTTTAGCGTGAACTACAATTTTAATCTGTAATATGTTGGTTTTATCTAATATGTTTATACAGCTATTGATGTGTTGTTGCCCAAATTTGAAATAATAATTCCAGGAAAAACGGAAAATGATGTCATACTTCCTCCAATCAGAAATATGAAGGCTCCTTGAAAATATTCAATTCTTAAAAGGTATTTAAATATTCTATTGCTGGAAAATGAATAGACCAGTTCAACAGAAGAAAGCGCTGATATTAAAGCAGATCAGACGCCTTTCTGCTAGATGATGCCCTTATGTTTAGCACAGTTGTATTATCGCTGTTCTCACCACCCCTGGTACAAAAACAGTTCGAATCCCGTCAATGTCCCAAGGAATTTTTATAGTCCTTGTTTACAATGGATGAGTTAATCTGTCTCAGGTGAGGGCAGCATAATTTTTTTTCCCGAATACTCGGGTATTTCGTCTAGCAAACACAGATCGACTACAGAACATACACATAATTTACAGACATATTATGTACAACGCATTATGGCCTAAGTTGATGATTCATATAAAACCGTACAACAACGACAAGAAGCCAGACGTCGTTTGGGCATCCACAAGAAATCCAAAAGAAAATTTAACAGATTACATCCAACTGAAATGCCTCAAAATATCCTAATTTCATTAGTGGTATGTGCTACATATTATAGTTTTTATGATATTAAATCAATTTATATTCGACGTTGAAATGGTGTTAGTAAAAAAATATTCTATGCATAATGAGCTAAAGTCTATGCCAATATTTTAAAGACCTTTTAGGACTAGATAGAAAATTTGTGGGAGTTTCTCATGTGGGAAAGATCCACAGTATATTTGCTGAGACAAAAGTACGACATTTTATAAAAGGTGATTGAGTTTGAGGCCATTCTGTAATGGATGACTGTGAAAATCATACTCAAACGATCTAATTATAGGCAAATGTTATATTTTGCAGTTAAATCACACTTTCGGTGGAACAATAGCATTTTTGTTTTATTTCTTAAGTTAGGATGGTGCAAGCCAGATTATGGCAAATCCGCCATAATTTTTAACGCGGTCTGTTCTTTTTGGATCGACTCAAGTGTCCTCAAGGAAAAAATGGAAATATTTCAAAATATATGCGCGGAATTCCTTTGCTTCCATGTTATAGACAATTAGCCACCTTATCTTTAAAGGAAATGCTCAAATTACCACTTATATTTGAATACAAACGAGCATGTCTCGTAGGATACATGCCTGATGGTCCAAGTATTCTAACTGCTGTTTGAATTTGCTGGTATTTTTGTTCTATATATTGAAGAAGCATATTTCGATATTAATAATGGATATCGCTTAAAAGATGGATTCAGATGCCGCAACACGTAAAATTCAAATGGATTCAGGGCCGACGAGCGAGCAGGAAATGCAAACGGCGTTCGAGGTCTATTCGCTTATCAAGGAAATGCCCTTCGAAATCCTCGTGGTATTGCTTTGATTGAGGTCCTGAATCGCGTGCGGGTAAATGACGCCGAGCCTCATCGTACCAAAGTTACATATGGTGTGGAATATCAAGAGAAACTCATCTACGAACTGGCATAACTTCTTCATTACAGAGCAAAATAGGATTCGCTCAAACAAAACAAGAAGGTGCCATTAAGTTTTATGTTCCCGAAATTGATCACACCATTTCTTGTGAAATTAACCTTGTCAAAAAACAACACTGACGGTAAAAAAGAGGATCTTAAGCACACCCTGGTGAAGGAATGAAGTACAAAAAAACTTTGCATGGTATGGTTCAGTAAAGTCTTAACTTCCTGAAGCAGATTTCAAAATCTTTGAATGTGAATCGGATAAAGTTCTTATTTCCGTAAAATATTCCATACATTTCTGTGACCTATACCCTCTGCTGCTGCTGCTATCCTTCGGTGCTGGCACCAAGATTTTTCTCTGTGCAATTCAGGACCCTCTGGCCAATCTATCAGTTGTACTGCCGATTGATCGACTACCATCTGAAGCTCTCATGTTGAATGATCCAGTATGATCACCGTTAATTAACAACTCAATAGAATCACCTACCTTTCTATTGTTGCTGACCAAATAAATCCCGTCATGAGGACATTGTAACCTCACAACTTCGGTGTCTGTCAACAAGACAACGTGCCAATGCCACAAGGTCCAGCAGGTTGCTAACTGGTTTCGGGTACATGACAATATCCTCTCACGGCTGCCTAACTCGGCCAATCTCATCTCAATTCATAATGGTTAAGTTCTACTCGAAAATGGCATTCGTGCTATTAAAATCCACTTGACAATTTGAGGTCAGTACTGGACACATTGCATTGTGCATCGCATGTGCAGTCAAATTTTTGCATGTGTTGTTACACCAGTGTAACTAACACCATTAGGATTCAACGTAATACGACTGTAAACTGCATGCATTGATGATGCATATTCCATTGTCTGTTTGATTGTTTTCAGGTTGAAAAACCATAGTCTCTGCTCAGAAAAAAATTGTGCAACCATTGCTCGGGTTGACATTTGCCTAAAAGTTGTTGGAGCCACTTTATCAGAGTTACAAACAAGATAGTGACATAAAAATGTTTGAAGTTTTTAATGAAATAGCATAACTTCAAAATTACCATGGAATTTGTTCAAACTTGAGTGAGGTGTACCGAGAGATCTCCTTTGGATCGATACTGACAGAAATGAAACAGATAGAAATCTTTCCAGCTGAAATTGTTAAAAAGTTGAATGATTATGATACTGCAAGTGGTGGCAGTATTACCCAATTCATGATGGTAATACTGCTGATAGTAATCAGAAGATAACTGAAAGCCGGCGATTTGTCACCGAAGATTTATTATTTAGATTGTGGCTAGTGATGAAATATATTCGAAATTCCTCGTTAGTTTCGTTAATCTCTTGTTACTATGCTGGAGGAATGCAAACAATATCTCCATTGGTTTACTAACAGAAACAATTTAGAATACTGCTGAAAATTGGATAGCAATACGTTTTCTTGTTGTTAAAGCTCCTGGCTCCACAGGAGTTCAATCTGACGTACAAAGGTTTAATGCCAACTAGAGAAATACTATGAACACTTGCAGGGAACAGGACGTCAACTTGTGGATATGATGTTCAGGATTCTTCCATGCGTTTTCTGTGGAAAAATCAAGGGAAAAAGCGCTATTGAGAGAAGTGTGTTTGGTACGGTAAGAAGAGACATACAAGGATCATCAATGCCCGAATTAAAAGGAAATAAACACAGCGGTGGATTAACTTTGTCTTTAGATGATGATGCAAAAGAACCACCAAGGTGTAGACAATTTTGAAGTAAGGACAGAAACTTCTGCCAATGACTTTAGCAAGGGACAGGCAAGCCCCGGTACCGTTTAGACAGGAGGTGAGTTTGGACTTCCAAAAAAAGGTTTGCATTTATCGAATTGAAATAAAGTAATATAACTGAAGATAATGAATAAAACTATATTTAGATCATTAAAACTACATTTAATATTTTTCTTGAAATGGTCCTTTATTGATTTCATTTATTTACATTAATCATACTTTGAATTATTCGATATGATTAAGATATCTCATTTCTGTTTTGTTTTCTATTGGATTTCTTTGTTTGGAAGCTCTTTCTTTGACAATTTTTAGTGAAGATATCCTTAATCTTCTCGCATTTTGCATTACCATCATATTTTTCGTTTTAAATTTAATAAGAATTTCAATTATAAGGCATGATATTGAACAAACATAACCAATAATTAGTAAGAAAAATGAGCCTTTCAAATGATTTAATTGGAGTGGTTTAGCGCTACTTTCATGATTTTCATCTTCCTGGGAAAGTAAGGATTCCATAAAAAATGCCTGATTAGTCCACTTGTTGCTAAGTCCAGCCTCTCGAATTTTCAATATCCTGCAAGCACATTAAAACAGGCTTCAGTAACTGAATAGAGATACGAAAAGCTGGTGTATGTGTAATATTTGGACAAACATTTTGCAAGAAATAATACAGATTAAATATACATACATAAATAAATAATTCATTTAATCCAGCCTGTTCCTGGATTAAATAAATATTTATTTGTTTAATGTAATTTTAAAGTAACTTTACTGCTAAGCTTTATAATTGTTAAATAAAGAAAATTAATTTATTTGAATAGCAAGAAATACAAAAAACATCATATATTTTAACATTACTATGTCCGGATAGGTTGCCTAAAAGTTGAAATAGACCATAACTGATAATTTTAAATTACGTAAGGAAAAAAAAAAAAACATGCGTTATCATTACGATAGCCGAAATGTTTTTAATTTTTCATGATGATTGAAAACACGTAAAGTATTAGAATCTGCAATGCTCTAAAATGCCGAATGGGTTGAAGGTTGAGAAGATGGAGATATCGGATTTTAACATCTGAAGATTTGTAATTTTAGGAAATACATAAGAAGGAAAGATATTCCAATTAGCAGAAGTAAATGTGGAAAGGTTAATTACGTTTGGAGTTTAACTATGAATAGACGTTGGGGAAAGTCTTCAGAGTGGTCTAGAAGAAAGAAGAGCTGTAATATAGAAGAACAGTACTCATGCAGATAACTCTAGAAACTCGCGCACTTGTTGAGTTTCTAATTTAGAATCATTAATTAACTTGACTGCCCTCTTTTGTTTAGAGCTTAAGAGAAATGTTGGAAGCACCACCCTAGATGTGGGAACAATATTCAATGATGGGATGGATTTCAGATTTGTGTAAAATAAGAAGTGTTTTAGAGGAAAAGTAACGCAGAGAGCCAAAAAGGAGGATTTATTTTATTTTAGTTATTATTATTTTTTTTTTGTGCAGTGAAATTTACGATATGCTCATGTCTTTTCGCTGGAGTAGGGTTTTAGGCTCATTAGTGACAGTGGAAAGGGTTCTAGCCGAAAAACAAAAATATTGGCTCAACAATAACTGCATAACTTAGTATGCCTCTCAGCAGTCCAGTTTCTAGCAAAATACTTCGATGAGAACTTCATAAAGCTGAAATTTATGGCCAACTGCCATTGCTAAGCCATTCGTAATGCTGGAAGGAAGATGCATATTGGTGTAAGGCTGTACAGAGCACAAAATCTAGGCACTTAATCATTGGACACATGTCATATTTTCAGGCGAATCATCATTTACATTTTCGGCAATTTCAAAAACAGTTCATATTTGACGAATGCCAAAGGAAGCGTATTATCCTGACTGTCTTCTGCTAACCATCAAACGTGGAAGGGAATGAACAATAGTGTGGGCAGCAATACCTTAATATTTTTTAGGTCTTATCAGCAACCTGAAAGGAAGAATTAATGCCACTGGTTACATTCATATTCAGAGTAATCAATTTCATCCCATGGTGCAAACATTGTATACGGGCGAAGCCATGTTTCAAGTGGATAATTCTCCAATATACGCAGCCAGATGTGTCCAATCCTGGTCCGAGAAGCGTGAAAGTGAGGCTGCGGATCTCCCATGGCCACTGTGGGTGGGTATATTTGGAGAGGAGAGTGAGAAGCAGATTTCCTCTACCTTCATCCCTCAAGGACTTGGAAACGTTCTTCCATTAAGAAACCAAAATTCTTTTTAAGACAGTTCAAGATTTATTTGAATCTGCTCCAAAAAGAAAACAAGCTGTTTTAAAAGCAAAGGTGGCCCAACACCCTATTAGTGCATAACTGTATCGCTTATCACAGAGAGGCGCCTCCGTAGCCAGGTGGGAAGGAGCAGCAGTGCGTAGCACACGCTTCTTGATTAGACCGGGGTTCGAGCCCGTCACCACCAAATATGGAGAATGCGGAAAGGTCATGGAATGACCACCGTATATCCCGGAGCAATATGGCCTTAGTTGCTAATGCTCCTAAAAACCAAACAACAACAACAACAACAGCTTATCACAGAGGTTTCCAATATTTTCTCTACACCCTGTATATCCACTGTGTCGGTACCAACGAAACCCTAACTTACTCCAACTTGTTTCGTGGGCTTTAATTTTTCGGAATGTTTGAGCACGCAAAGAGATTTTCCACAGCTGAAATCCAATTTTATACTTCCCATTTATGTAGGCACTAGTGGCAGAAATTCTCACAACAGTCGAAAATTCAACCCCCTACTTTGAATCCTCATGAATCTTGAAGTAACACGATCGGGTCGGAATTTCCATGAGTTTTTCCAAAAACTTCCCCTAATCATTCGTTCAAATCCCATACATCAATACAGTACAGCAATTCTTAAAGGCTTCAACCAGGGTACACAACATCAGGATGGCCATGTGAATAATAAAGTAGCGTAACATTTATCTTTGTCAAAACATTTTGTTTACATAAGTGGGAAACTCATTACTGGAGATAAACAACTGATGAGGATCTCGAAATAATTACTCTCTAAACTATTACCGCTGAACTAACAGAACTGTATCTTTGGAATAACAATGATATGAAACCATTAATATTATATTATTCATAAACCAGATGCTAATTGGATATCTTATGCAAATATTTAAGAAACCCAACTTTCAGGAAATATAATTGACCTAAAATTCGAAACAAATTTTAGATCGTACAGTGACTCTGATGAACCATACGAATTATGGGTCTCTTTCACACTGTGCCCAAGTTAGTCGGTATTTGTGAACGTGGGTTTAAAAAGCTCTGTGTTCTTTCATTTAGAAAACAGGCAACTTTACCATTGACCTCAGGGGTTTGCCCATAGATTACGGACTCCGCCATTAAGTTTACTTTGCTCTTATTCTTTTTCGATATTTTTGTTATTTAAATAATAAACAAAGTTACAAATTACTTGACATGAAATTTCAAGTATTTTCCCCTATGGCTTTAAGATATATTTCCAAATACCTACCGCATGCTGAATGCTTCTTTACAAGGGTGAGAATGAGCCATGTATAATCCATCCGAAACGTAGTAAAAATAATCTTTTGAAAGCTGGCATATATCTCTGTCATAGCGGGAACATTCTATTCTGAGTCCACCATCATACGAAATGAAGGCATAATTTTCTGTGAGGACTCTTTTCACTCCTGCATCTCCTTCTTTCTTAATGAAAGACGATGGGTGTTCTCTTAAGTGTTTTGCAAGTACCATGAGAGTTTCCGTTTCGGAACTCTGCAAGAAAAACAAGAAAAGCTTTAAATGCTTTATTAAACTACTAGTAAAATAATAGTGCGTAGGAAGTGTTTTACGCACTATATTGAGGTAAACTCCTCTTATTATTTTACTAGTATTATTATCAACGTAGAATATATTGAGTATTACAGCTCTGATTCATGCTATCTAATTTTATTAAACTATGTACAAGTTAGTGCAAATGCATCATATTAGTACACAGCTAAATTCTTAATTAGCAAATTTTTGCCTTTGCAAAAATTAGCCTGACACCTCAGAGTTTCAGGGCTAGTTTGTATATATTTGGGATAATAACGCTACTATCCATTTGCGTCTATTAAACTTATAAAAGCAAAAAGTAGGGGGGAAAGTTATAGTAGGATTGGAAGAAGAAAAGAAACGGTGTAGAAGAATGAAAGAGACAGTAATTCCTTCAACTCACACCATTCAAAAACTCATCGAATAGGCAACGCTTCCCCAGTAGAGAAGACTGTTGTTACCTATTCTCGTTAACTGCGTGAATATCAGGCCCCCCCCCCTGCTGACCGTTTCAAGGCTATTGGCCTATCATCGGTGGGTGGGCAGGTACCCTGTTAATATAATGATGGCAAAACAGTTACGAAGTATAACTCCACAATATGAGAGATGTCAGATGGTGTATAAGATGAATTAAGACTAAAGATGCTTTAAGGGCTTATGCCTCTGGCTGTAAGAGAATTAGACTACGTACACGTTGGTGCAAATGCATATTAGTACACAGCTAAACTCTGAATTAACAATTTTTTTGCAGCCTGAGGCATAAGCCCTTAATGCACCTTAGTCTTAATTCATCTTATACACCATCAGGCATCGCTCATATTGTGGAGTTATACTTCATAACTGTTTTGCTATCATTACATCAATAGGGTACCTACCCACCCACCGAAACGGTGCCGTGTGAGTAACAACAGTCTTCTCCTTTGGTGAAGACTGTTGTTACTTCACAACGTGGCAACTCGTTGTGAAGGTATTCACAATATGAGATATAAATTAAACGATGCCGCTTTTTCAACAATTTGCTAATTCCGAATTCAGCTGTGTACTGGTATAAAGCATTTGCACTAAGTTGTACGTAGTCTAATTCTCTTGTAGTCTGAGGCATAAGCGCTTAGTGCATCTTATGCTTTATTAAATTATGTAACTAAATCTTTATTTTAAAATAATATAAATAAGAAATTTGTCTAGAAGCCTTTTGAATTTTTTTGAATTTTCCAAAACAATATGTCTATAAAATGTACAGGACCGTGAGTAACTTTTTAAATGTTGATAACTGACTAAATTTTAAATGGAATAACATTAACTATAAGATTGCCATTTGCAGTTGCGCATCTGTAATTTTTCTTTGAGAGGACAACACCCGGAAACTACTTGGGTTGCGCTCCTGAATTAAAGTAAACTGCAGCAATAAAAGTATCAGCAATCTTACTTTAATTAGGGTTGAGAACCTAAATTTTATGATTCCCATTTATGGAGCCACCAGTGGCAAAAATTCTGAAAAATTGTATTCATTCTCAAAACAGTCCAAAAATTCTTCTCCCTTCTACAATCATCATACGCCTTCTAAGAGAGGGGGAACTCATAGGCTAAGGACCAGGGATAGACGATCAGAAGTAGTTTTTTGAGATCTGTAATTCTAAAGCTCTTTTCGAAACCAGTCCGAACATGTACCTTCACTGGTCACGTCCAACCACTATTCACTCCAAACTCACAGAACAAACTTTTCTTCTGGTCGGAAGTAGCCGGGCGGTCAACGCGGGGTTACAGTAGCACACACATTTGAGTTAACCATGAGCATCAATCCACATGACGCTCATTAAGGTGTTGTTCCTATATTCTCTACCTTGTGGACTCCTCTGACCCTATCTGATCATTCCACAGTAGGAACAAAAACAAAAAACATCTTTTAACCTATTTTATTAATTTTATTAATTTGTCCCTTTTATTTGTATTTTTTTAAAATTTTACTGGAACAAATTTCTGTCTCATGTATTTGCCAAAAATGATAATCTACAGATATTGAAGACATGTCAGAAAATATCTCTTGTGCTCTTGGGTTTCAACAATATGCAGTTGAAAGCTGACAACTTTTGTAATTTCGTGTAATTTCATGCTGATTTAAAAAGTAAATAAGACTTTAAATAATTATCGCATGTTTCTATAAAAATTCCACTCTGATAACTTTATATATACTTCATTTTTAAAATGACAATAATTTTTCTGTGGTGCTGCCCTCTCTCGGTGAATGCAACATCTATATTACACAATTCAATTGACTTTAACTGAGAAAGAGTGAAGGCGCCATAAAATGCCTTTAATCATTAAGTTTCAAAAACTAAACACCGGGTATGTCACGCGCCATACTGAATGCATTTACAGAAAAAACTAATTAAGATTTTTAAACAATATCTTAATTAGATTAATTAATCTAAAAAAATAATCTTTAATAATTAATCCAATGATAAAAAATTAAGATAAGTAATTATAAAAAAAGATTTATAATTAATTTTAATTATATTACCTTGAAAAAAATCATTAAAATATAATTAAAGCCTAATTAATTTGATTTGACTGATATTCTTAAAATAATAATAATTATTCACCCACTATGAAGAATTTATTCATTTTTAATTAGCTACCTTTATTTCCCTCTATAAAACTATTATAAATAGTAAGAAAAAATATTGAAAAATTGATACCCATTTTCCTAAAAATGCGTTTTGTTGAACACGTGACTATTTCAATAGTAGAAGCAGCAGTCAAAATACTCTGACCTCCACTGCAGAAGTTTCTGTCACCTCACAAGAAATCGATCCATCTTTAACCGCTTTGGCTAATTTTGCAATGGTGTCAATGGACTTCTGCTTATTAGTAACTGTAATGAATGATAACAAGGCAGTGGAATAGGCTGACACAACCACAAACATGGACATTCTCCAGACAACGTAAAATATGCTGAATGAAGGATACACAAAGAATTGCTTCTTTGCATAATAAATAGGATAAAAGATAATGAACAGAATGAATGCTTTAAACTGAACTAAGAAAAATTAATTTCTCTTACCCTGGCCCAGGAAGCTTGCTAATACCAGCCAAATGCAGTCATACATGCTGATAGCTCTGACAACGTACATACGTGATGAGACAAAAGAAACAGTGCATATGAATGTGGATATTAAAATGGAACATATTCCCAAGGACAGCCACATCTGAAAGACATGTAACTGACTGATAAAAGCAACATACAATAAAAATCGTTGTAAATGGTTTATTTTATCTAATTTTAAAGATCAAACTTTTCTCAAGACTTTCCAAACGGAAGACGGTAAGTATAGAGTATATACGTATATTTTCAAATACATTTAAACAAGAGATTATGATTCATTTTGATGAACTGTTTCTACAGAGATACAATGTACACTAGAAGGGGCTCCACTGGATCGACAATCAAGCAACTGGATGAAAGGATTGTTTATGATTGGTCACCCTCTTTTTGAAATTAGCTCAGTATAAGTATGGGTACAAATTTCCATATATCAAGAGGTCGACTGTAGAAATGCAGGGTGTCGAAAGGTGGCATAAGATAGTTCAGGATTCTGGGACACTGAAAAGGGTTGAAAAAAAATCTCAGTACATTATAATTACCGTTGAATACAAAGGGCTGAAGCATTTTAAAACTAGGTTCAAAGACGATTACAGAGTTCTGCAGAATTTTCAGTCACCCCACAAGATATCGATCCATCTTTAACCGCTTTGTTAAAGATGGATCGATGGAGAGTAATGTGGACGCTACCACCCAAAGATTAGATAACTTATCTTTGGGGTGGTAGCCTCCGCTTTGAGAAATACTTTGATAAGTGCACCTGAAAGTTGTAAGACAGCTAGAAAGCTGTTTACTGTTTGCTTTCGTCCAGCAAATCGACAAGAGGACACAACAATTTACAGACATTACATACAGCGCAATATGGAATAAGTTTCCGATGCGCCTAAAACCCTACAGGAATCGATCATCAAATGGTGGAGTTCGGAAATATGGGATCCAGTAGCCAATTATACTTAAACTCATCTTGAAGAACCCAGACAAACCACCTGAAGAGCCAAAATCTTACAGGCCAATTGCTCTCTTGCCAGTCCTAGGCAAACTTCTGGAAAGGCTTCTCCTCAGCAGGTTGTCAAAATGCTACTCTAAAGAAAACCTCATTTCTCCACTTCAGTACGGTTTCAAAGCTGGTTGCAGCACTGAAGATGCTCTTCTTAAATTAATATCTACTGTTTCAAGCACTCAAGGCAAGTATGTGCTAGCCATCACAGTTGACTTTGCTGGAACGTTTGATCGGCTGTGGTGGCCAAGTATTCTCAGAAGACTCCGACAAGCCAAAGCACCACTCAACCTTTATAGATTGTCAAGGGGTACCTGAGACACCGCACTGTCCATGTTAGTACCAGGTACAAGTCTGTCACTAGCCAGGTCTCCCGAGGCTGTCCCCAGGGCTCGGTCCTGGGGCCTTTCTTTTGGTCTATCGTCTTGGACGAGTTCCTTGGGATGGACTTGGGGATGACTCAATGCCTTGCGTTTGCTGACGATTTGGTTTTGGTGGTGCATGGTGACACAAGAGTTGATTTAGAGGAGAGAGCAAATTGTGCACTAAAAATGGCTGTCCAGGATTGGACAGCCATTCACCGACTAAAGATCTCGGGAGAGAAAACCAAATCTATATTGCTCAAGGGAACGCTCCAACTACGAGGACCACCGGTTATCGAAATTGACAACACCTCCATAAAATTATACCCAGAAATCAAGTATTTAGGAATCGTCTTAGATATGAAGCTAAATTTCCATCCTCGCTTGAAATATATGTCACAGAAAATAAACAAATACTCGGCCATAATCATCCGTATAAGCCGTGCAGACTGGTGCCTTAAGCGCCGGGCTCTGGCCCTCATCTATAATGCCATATTTGTGCCAATAGCTTGCTATGGAGCCTCAGTACGGTGTACTAGGTCCTCCCTCGACCGAAATCGCCGTAAACTAGACTCCATACAGCGTTCTGTGCTCCTTGCCGTAACAAGGGCGTGCGTACAGTAAATACCCCAGCTCTACAGGTGTTAGCTGGATGTATACCCCTACACCTAGAGGTAATAAGAAGAGGATTATATCAACGATTGAAGAAACGTATTCCCACCGAAACAACAGGCATCACTCTCAAACTTGATAACAACCCCAAACAGGAAAGGAAGAGAATCTCTGAAATTATGCAGGACCTGGCAAGAGACATGGGACACCACCAACAAAGGATTGATAACCAAAACCTTCATTCCCTCTGTGAACCTCATCAGTGCAAAGCCTCCTCCCTGGTGCTCACCAGGCCTCCATACTACATTTCTATTTACAGGCCACGGACCCTTTAAAGCGAAGCTAACATCCCTAGGCATTGAAGATGATCCACTGTGTCACTGCGGGGCTGAAGAAACGTGGGATCACGAAATGTATAATTGCCATGAATATGACGAGTTCCGGCTAAGGTTTGCCACTAAAATGCAAGAAAATCCCCGACATTGTGAGCACCTGATTATAATGGACGAGCAGCGCTATGCCGCCTTTACAGAGTTTGCGCAGTCTGTCTTCACTGCTAGACGGGTTCGGCACCAAAACACCACCCATTGAAGATCAAAGTAAGAAACTTCCTGTATATGACAGTCCTCTCAGGAGAAGGAAAAAAAAAGAAAAAAAAAACACTCCTTCCTTCCTTCGTCCCAGGAGTGACAGAACCTACACCAGCACAGCTCAGCTGCTGCCTTTAGGCCTCCCTAGCCACGCTCCCTTGCGTGGTCCTTTGCCTCCACTCCCTGGGGGAGAGGGAGTTCTTCCCTGGTGTCCTCCCCCCTCGCCACCCCTCCTTTTCACTCTGGTGGGGCATGGGCCTGCTCCACTGACTTGGGGTCATCTCCCCTATGGACCGCGTATCTCTGTTTTTTTCCCCCAGTCTTCAGTCTCCCTACCCTTCTCTAACTTACAACTAGTATGTAAATCAAATCCAAATTGCTTGAGCCCTACACCCAAAAACTTAACATCAAATCGCCCAACTAGTATTCCCTTTATTTTGGCTGATCCCTATCTATAGCGTTTTTTTTTTTTTTTTTTTTTTTAGGTCCTTGCCACTGAAATCTCAGGAAATTAGGTGGTAGGACCTGCCAGAGTAAATAACTATAATAGTGGTGTACCTGGTCTGCTTCGACGGGGCAGAGTGGGCCAACGTTGGGTCCCATTAGGGGCCCAGCGGCTAAATGACCAGATGAACAACGGTACACGACACTACACAAATACAAAATCCATATACTTTTAAACCTCTGGCATTGACAGTGTTCTGTTTCACACCCACAATCTATAGCACGCGGAGATGGGGGAACTCCTGGTGCCGTTTGACACTAAACACAGTCTACACTCTACTCTGCACTTCCGACTCGCAAAGGGAATCCCTACCACCATCCTGGATTTCACTACAAACCCAGCAAACACCATCAAAGAAGAAAAAAAGCGCCTTGCAGCCTACCTTCTTAACGCCTGGCAAAACAGATGGAATACCACCCCCAAAGGTTCCATCACTAAAAAATTCTTACCTGAAATAGCCCAGATCTACCCTAAAGCTCCAGCATGGTACTACCCAGGGTTATGTACCACTTTCCTGATTACAGGCCATGGATCCATAAATCACAAACTTGCACCTGTGAACATCGTGGAAGACCCTCGCTGTCTTTGTGGTGAAAACGAAGACTGGGATCACCTATTCTATGTTTGCCCGCTCTACGAGGATCTGCGAACGTTGCCCATATCAAAAATACATGCCTTGCCTCGAGTAAATGATCAATGAGGAAGACCAGTACCACGCTTTCTCTGCCTTCGCCCATGATCTCTTCACCAGAAGAAGATCACTGGCACAACATCCTGGAACTGTTGCACATTGATCAACACCCTTTTCATATATACTGAACATCTTCACCTAGATTGAGCCCACTTCTAGCTACTGGACTTGACACTCAGGTCGTTTGAATTGTTTCATCCGTGTCTCTCTTGATACGTAATTGTCTTCCCATCCTCTCGAGGGGCCTCTTCTGCCGCTTAGGTGAGAGAATTCGCACCCAACCTGCGGAGGATGCCTTCCCTTACATCCTCCGTCGCCCTGTCTATACCTCCTTTCCTTTACCCTCTCCAGTACATCCTGTACTCCCTGAACCCTATTATTTTATTTTATTTTATTTATTTATTTTTTTTTACTTGGTCTCTTTCCAGGAAGATCAGGTGACCTGGAGGAGACTAGCCAGAGAATTATGGGCAGCCTGGCTAACTCCTAATGGTGTGTGCGGGCAACATGGGGTCCCATCAGGGGCCCTTCGGCCAAACGCCAGGACACCCAATAGAACCCAGCAAAATACTTCATTTACAACACAAAAAAATGTTTCTGGCTTTCACAGTGATACTGTTTGTCTCCACAGAGTATATATGGTGCAGATGTGGGAATACCACAGGAGGCACCTTTCCCCCAACACTATGCACACTATTCATCCTGATCACCTGGGTGGAGCCAAACCCTTAGCCTTCGCTGATGATCTTGTTCTGGTGGTTCAAAGTGACACAAGAGCGGCACTGGAAGCAAAAGCAAATACAGCTCTGGAAAAGCTCCAAAACGGGGCAGCACTCCACAACCTCTCAATTTCTGGTGAGAAAACAAAATCGATTCTCCTCAAGGGAAAGCTACAAATACGCAGGCCTCCAACAATGAAGTTAAATAACATCCCTATACGTCTCTACACAGAAGTCAAATACCTGGGAATCTACATTGACACCGGCCTTACCTTTCACCCTCATCTAAAGTACTTATGCACAGAAATCCGAAAGTATACGGCTATGATAAGAAGAGTCCGCAGAGCGGACTGGGTTTGAAGCATAAAGCTTTGTCTCTCATCTATAAAGCGGCGTTTTTCCCAATTGTGTGTTATGGAGGCTCAGTTTGGTGTACAAAGGCCATTCTGGAAAAGAACAAGCGTAAACTTGACTCAATACAAAAATTCATGCTGTTGTCTATCTGCAGGGCATGTCGCACTGTCAGCACCCATGCCCTACAGGTTATTACTCGATGCCTGCCACTCTATCTTGAGGTGATTAAAAGGGGACTTTACCATCGATTAAAGAAGGGAATTCCGACACAGTTGTATTATCTTCAACTGCAGCTTACCAATGACCTGAAACAAGAAAGAAAACGTATCTTCGAACACCTTCAAGGAATTTTGCAGCATTCATGGGGAAACCACGCCCAAAGGAGAAATTACCAGAAGATTCCTCCCATCCATTAACATGACTTTCCCAAAGTCTCCTTCCTGGTTTTCACCTGGTCTGCAAGTTACATTCCTGATCACAGTACATGGGCCCTTTCAACAGAAATTGACAGCAATGGGAATTGAAAGCAATCCATTCTGCCACTGTGGTGAAGAGGAGTCATGGGGGCATCTCATGTATGAGTGCCCTGCTTACGATGATTGTAGGCTCAAATTTTTTACTGAAATCGAGGATAACCCTCGTAACCATGAAACATACCTGCTTCAGAATGAAACAACATACAAAGCTTTAACGAGTTACGCACAAGCTGTCTTTACCATCAGACGAGCAAAGTTTGCTGAACTTAGAGCTGCTGAGAACAACGACCTTCAAGTGGAAACACAAACTGGGGTCGGATAGCATTTTCCCAACTGATAAAAGAGTAAGACTGAAGATTAAAATACAATGCTGGCATCATGGTTGGCACTCCTTGAAAAGCTGACTCCCAGAGAGTGCTTGGCCTTTGGCATTCGCACAGTGGCGCCTGCCCCTGTGACTTTTGATCCCTCTACCAAGATTAAGGCAATAAGAAAGACAAGAAATGTAGGTATTGTCATAGAAACGGAGACAGAGAAGGACATGGAGAATATCCTGACCAACACCAAGATAACTACCATTGGTCTGACTGCAGAGCTAACAAAGCGGAAAGGACCATCAATTATTATCTTTAATGTAGACAAAGAAGTCACCCCACAAATCCTAATACAGGAAATATATACCAGGAACCTGTCAGGAGCATTGTCAGACCAGGAACCTCAGGCTGTGGTACAGCCGAAGTACTCAACGAAATCGAAGACCGGGACTAACAAAAACTGGGTTGTAG
This sequence comes from Mastigoproctus giganteus, assembly GCF_048544385.1. Classification (NCBI taxonomy): domain Eukaryota; kingdom Metazoa; phylum Arthropoda; class Arachnida; order Uropygi; family Thelyphonidae; genus Mastigoproctus; species Mastigoproctus giganteus. The sequence continues at coordinate 30,718,349 of NC_143580.1, read as the reverse complement.
AGATTGCGCCGGCCGCCTGGCAAACACTGAAACATCAATCCAGGATCTACATAGAATGGGGTAGTCATAGCTTCCAGGAGCACGTGGCCGTGCCCAAATGCTATAGATGCTGTCGTTATGGCCACACCTCCCATACATGCACCCAGGTTGCTGCCACCTGTGGCCACTGCTCAGAAAAAGGGCATGACTATAACAACTGTCCGAACAGGGCGAAACCACCGACCTGCGTAAACTGCAAAGCACTCAGACTGGAGCATAACCACTCAATCAGAGACCGCAAATGCCCTACCTATCTCAAAACAAAGAGTCTTTACCAACAAAGAATAAATTATGGGGACTAGGCCTAAACACTACAATACAGCTCTGCTAAAAATCATGCAAGTCAATGCACAACGAGCTCGAGCAGTGGTCGTGCAACTTCGAAAGAAAGCCGACGAGGAAAACACAGACATACTGATCCTTCAGGAACCGTACACGCATGTTAAAAAAGTACGAGGTTATCCAGCCAAATACAAGATCGTCCAAACTGACGAAGATACCCCCTGGGCAGCCATCATTATCCGAAACCCAGCCATTACAGTAACGCGAATATCTCAACTATGCACGGCCTGGGCTGCTTGTGCCCATATTATCTCCCCATTGGGCGCTTTCTTTGTGGTGTCCCTGTACTGCAGGCCAGGGGAGGATATAACCCTCGCAACTAGATATCTTCAGACCCTCTTGGATACATTGCCTAATCAAAGGATCATCATAGGGGCAGATGTAAACTGCCACTCCCCGGCCTGGCACAGCATGACCCCAGACAGGAGAGCCACGAGAAATGGCCAAATCCTTGAAGATCACCTGGCAAACACTACATTTGAGATCCTCAACTTGCCACACCAACTGCCAACTTTCTGTAACACTCTGTGGGAGGCCACAATAGATGTATCACTCGCAACTGCGAACGTCGCCCGATATATTAAACACTGGACGGTCCAAGACTCCTGGACCACGTCCGACCACAGAGTGATTACATACCAGATACAGAACCAACTCAGTAGAATCCCGATGACAAAAACATCACTAAACCGCTTCGCAGTTAATAAGGCAAATTGGGAAACTTTCAAGGAAAAACTCACTGCTGAGGTTGGGGAGCACTACCAGACTGAGAGCCGACCCAGAGAAGCAAATGACCTGCAAAGAAAAGTAACTGAAATCATCATTAAAGCTAGCGAACAGGCAATGAAAAGGAAAATCCCAAAGCCAGGCGCCATGCCCTGGTGGACCCCCGACATTGAAAACCTGAGAAATGAAGTAATGAGACGACGAAAGGACTTCCAACGGGCCCGGCGATCTTGGCCGGTCGCTGAGGTCGCGGCCATGAGGGATAGGTATAAAGACGCAAGGAATCGGTACACAAAATTAATAAAGGACACCAACCGCAAAACTTGGGAAAATCTTGTTTCCACAGCAGGGAATGCTAACCCCTGGGGAGTGGTCTATAAAGTAGCCACTAACAGACACTCCAGAGGAGAAGTCGCAGAAGCAACAATGACCCCGCTGGGTACCCTGACCACTACGTGGGATGACTCGGTGACCAATATTCTAAACACCATCTTCCTGGAACAGGTAACTCCTACCCTCCCAGAACAACTGCGGATCTGTCAAGAAAATGACTCATACTTCACTGACCAACAAGAAACACCCTTCACTGTGGATGAGCTGCATGCGGCCGCCATGCAAATCAGAAGCGAAAAATGCCCTGGCCCAGACCTAATTGAACCGGAAATTGTGAAGAAAACGGTGGAATACACCCCGGATCTGTTACTGACGCTATATAACACCTGCCTCCAAGAAGGAAATTTTCCTAACGACTGGAAAATTGCCAACATCAAACTTAAATTGAAAAATCCATCAAAGCAGCCAGAAAAACCAGAGTCCTACCGTCCGATCGCCTTACTCCCAGTTGTAAGTAAACTATTCGAGAGAATGCTGCACAAGAGGCTACTCCACTATTACGAAGGGGAAAACCTAACAAACACAATGCAATTTGGATTCAAACCTGGCCTATCCACGATCGAAGCTCTCAAGACACTGCTGGATAAAGTAGAAGCCTGTACTACCAAATATTTTCTTGTTATCAGTATTGACTTCGCGGGGGCGTTTGACGCCATCTGGTGGCCGAGCGTCCTCGCGAGACTTAGGCGGGCTGGAGTGCCCCTAAACCTGTATAACACAATCAGGAGTTACCTAACACAGAGAACGATCGAAGTACATGGACCGTATAGGAAGCTAACTAGACAAATCCACAGGGGGTGCCCGCAGGACTCTGTCCTAGGACCCCTGTTATGGAATATGATTTTAGATGAATTCCTGGCCCTTGATATTGGCGAAGTCGGCGCCCAGGCCTTCGCCGATGATTTGATAATAACTGTTGCTGCTGATTCACGAGCGCAGATCGAAGAAAAAGCCAACCACGCGATACAAATTTTGCAAAACTGGGCTACAATCCATTGCCTGCGGATTTCTCCAAGTAAGACCTGCTCGGTACTCCTGAAGGGCAGACTCGACCTTGCCAGACCAACGCAAGTGAAAATCCAAGGCACCACAATAAACCTTGCTACAGAAATAAAATACCTTGGAATCATCATTGACAAAAATCTGTCCTTTCAGCCGCATGTAAAGTACATTAAACAAAAGATACGGAAATATTCTGCATTGGTCGCAAGAGTGACCAGCAGGGACTGGGGGCTAAGCAAGTGGACCCTGTCCCTCTACTACAAATCTACCTTCATCCCGGTCATCACATATGTTTCACCAGTTTGGTACAAAAAGGTAACCACAGTGGTAAATAGAAGAACCTTGGACAGCATCCAGCGGTCAATAATTCTGACAATCACACGAGCTGTCTCCACAGTCAGCACGCACGCACTCCAGGTTCTGGCCGGAGTCCTCCCGCTGGACTTGGAAATCATCAGATGCGCCCTGACATATAATATGGCAAAAGAAATACCGTGCACTGTCCTAAACTTCACGTTGGATCTCACCAATTAACAGGAAGCTTGAAAAAACCAGATTGCTCGACCACCTCCGACAGGAATGGCAGGATCGGTGGACAGAATCCACTAAAGGGGAAATCACCAAGAAGTTCCTCCCTAGCGTAAACAGTCTTTCCAAAACTCCCGAGTTGGTTCCAACCAGGGCTCCACGTCACCTTTCTGCTCACAGGGCACGGGCCATTTAATGCAAAACTATCTAGCTTCCGAATCACTGAGGATCCCCGTTGCCTCTGTGGCCACGAGGAAACATGGCAACATCTCATGTATGACTGCGACCAGTATGAGGACCTGCGATGCAGGCTCACCACTGCTATCACCTACTTCCCGCAGAACATGGAACAGCATCTTCTCGACTCGGAACAAGAATACAAAGCCCTTACCATTTTTGCGCAGAAACTCTTTGCTAGAAGGCGAGCACTTATAGCAAACCACCATGCACAGCACCCAGAAGCTGATGATGAATCCCAAAACCAGGACTAGAGAAAATCGGAATAAACACAAGAAAACTGTACCCACAACTACAAACATGACCATCATTTAGCCTTGTTCACGAGGGAACTGACAACCAGGAAGACCTACGTCTGAAGCAGAGGCAACCTGACATAGGACTTGATTCATGTATGACCCTGCGACTGGGATCTGACTCCTAACATTGAAAAAGAACACCAAAGAAGATCCAGTTCAGATCGCTAGGACACGCACATGCTCACAACTGTCAATGCCTGATGGCGACCTGTACCGGGCTCCCTTGCCTGGTACCTTTACTCCCTTTCCCCTGGTGGGGAGGAGGAGACAGTCTTGTCTCCTCTCCACCCCTGCCAAACCTCATTCTTCTCCTGGTGGGGCTTGGGCCTGCCTCACTGAAAATCCTGGGGTCGCTTTCTCTATCATCCCCATACTTCTGTCTTTCCCCCCCAGCCTTCAGTCTACCCCCCTACTCTGCCTAATACGCCAGCGTACAACCCCACACAAACTGCAAAAACTTAACTTCGTCCAAATTAAACCGCATACACCTCAATTGGCTTTTCTAATTCCAGAGTTCACCCCTACCGAGTATATATATATATTTTTTTTAGGCCCTAGTCACTGAAATCTCAGGAAACTAGGTGGCAGGGCCTGCCAGAGTAAAACTTCATTCTGTGTACCTGGTCTGCCTCCACGAGGCCAAGTGTGGACAACGTTGGGCCTCAGTAGGGGCCAGCGGCTAAATGGCCAGATGAACAACGATTCACAACACTACACATATACAAAATCCACACACTTTTAAATCTCTGGCCTTCCCAGTGAACTGGTACACCCACAATGAAAGCAACGCAGGGGGTTGGGGGAAACCCCTGGTGCCGTTAGACATCAATACACTTTACACTTACCCATCCCCTATTTCTCCTTACTCGGGTGGACTGCCTTCTCTATCTGTCCACTTTAGCTTGTTCCTCACATTCAGACCCCTTTTCTCTTGTTCCCCAGGCCTTCTCTTCTCTTCTCTTCTCTTCTCTTCTCTTCTCTCTCTCTTTTTTTTTTTTTTTTTAACTTGGTCTTCATCCAGGACGCTCAGGCGACCCTGGCGGAGACCAGCCAGAGAATAAAGGGCAGCCTGGCTACCTCCTATCAATGTGTGTGGGCAACGTGAGGTCCTACGAGGGGCCCTGCGGCCAAATGCCAGGACAACCAACAGAACCTAACGCAATATGTCATATACAACAGACAACACTTTTCTGGCATTTACAGTAGTTCTGTATTTCTTCACAGCGTACATATGGCGCAGATGTGAGAAATCACAGGTGGCACCTGACCCTAACACTATGCACACTATATGCATACAACGGTACACGATATTACATAATTACAAAATCCATATACTTTTAAACCTCTGGCATTTACAGTGTTCTGTTTCACACCCACAATGTATAGCATGCGGAGATGGGGGAAACCACAGGTGCCGTTGGACACTAAACACACTCTACACACTACATACCAAGTGGTTGAAACGATACCCGGATATTCAGGTCACTGAACAGCGATTAGCAGACCAAAGAAGAACCATCGTCACGAAGAACTTAATAGCTCCTGCCATCTTGAAAAAAATCAAGCTGGATGTCAGCGATCTGCTACAAAGCACAAAGAATATGGTCAATATGGAACCAGAGGAGGAACAGCAAGAAGAAATACAACCCAGAGTAGCTGAAGTGGAAAGAGACGAAATCATGCAATTCAGAATAGAAGACGAGTGGAATAAGGCCCTCACAGAATTCAAAGGAATGGACCACACAAAAAACCGCGTGATACCTAAGCAGAGGCCAAATTAAATCCTTTGCAGAGTAACAGACCACCTCAATCGGCAAATAATGCCACATTACCTTAACAACAATGGTGCAACGCTGGAGGATATCCAGGCTGCTGTATACTGTGCTGCCATAGAAGGCACTAGGATTAATGGAAAACAAACGAGAGACCAACAGCAGAAGAACCGAAAACAGAAGGAATCGCCAGCTTGGCGTAGAAGACTTCAGCAGAAGATAGAAGAATTAAGAGTCGAGATAGGTCAGTTGACCCAGTACCTAGAGGGTGATAGTAGTAAGAAACTGATTGGAAAGGTGATGAGCACCCTCAAGAGAGAAAGCGTCCACAGTAAACCTGAGACCAGACATCAGAGAATAGGACAATACTTGGACACACTGAAGTAGAACCTGCTGTCACTCAGCAAGAGAGTACACCGATAGAAAGAGAACTTCCAGAAGAAAATAAACAACCGAATCTGTGATAAGGACCAAAGAGCCTTCAACAGGAAACTAGGTGAAAATGAGAAAGTAGGAAACGGATCACCAAAGAAGAATGCAATCGAAGAGTTCTGGGGATAATATCTGGAGCACTGAAGTAAGACATAACAGCAAAGTACCGTGGATAGAAGTAGAACGGAAGAAAACGAAGGACATACAAGAGATGACAGAGTGGGAGATTCGAGAAGAAGAAGTACAACAGTCCTTCAGGAACACACACAACTGGCGAACCTCAGGAATTGATTTCATCCACAACTACTGGTACAAGAAGCTCACCTGCACACACAAGCACCTAGCAGAGCAGTACACTCGAATGATAAGCAACCCGGAGACAATCCTGAAGTTTCTCACTGAAGGAGTCATATCTGAAGCCTAAAGATGAAGATAGAAGAAGCCCAGCGAAATATAGGCCAATCACATGCCTACCAAGGGTCGCCGACACCACCCGAAGTCAGCAGTGGAGAGAATAACAATACCTCGGAAAGAGGGAGGAAGGGGCCTGATAGACCTGATAGAACAACAGAAAACAGAGGTAGTTAACCTGAAGGATTACTTCGAGAACAACACAGCACCACTCCACCAGGCCATACGGAAGATAAATAAGTGGTATACCCCACTTATTAATAAGTGGTTATACCACTTATTAATAAGTGGGGTATACCACTTATTAAATAAGTGGTATACCCCACTCAACCTAAGCGAGGAAACCCCTCCCGCCCAGACTGTAAAAGAAACGAAATTAGAAAGATGGGGAAAGAAGACACTGCATGGTAGACAATACAACGACCTCCATCAAGGTCACATCGACACCATTGCTTCCAATGCGTGGCTCATAAGCGGGTCCCTCTCTCCTGAACCTGAAGGATTCATGCTGGCCATCCAAGATCAGATAATCAACACCAGAAACTATAGAAAATACATTTGCAAAGGAGCCCGAAATGTCAGTTGACACAATGACTCAGATGAGGAAAAAATTAGGAACTACACGAACCTGAGACATGAGATCAAGGAGATGTGGCATATGCAAGAAGAATCAACCATCCCAATCATCGTGTCAACCACAGGTATGGTACCAAAGACTCTCCATAGCAGCCTAGCAGCAATAGGACTCCCAGAAAACAACTGCAAGGAACTCCAGAAAGCCGCAATTCTACACACCTGTAGGACAGTCAGAGATTTCCTCGACTGACAGTAACACCAGACATAACAACAACCACACTGTGTACTTGGTAGCAGTACCCGTCACAGAATGGAATCCCCCACTCAGGGAGAAATAATATAAGAGCAACAGTAATAATAATAATAATGATGATGGAACAAACATGGACCTTTGTCTTCAATGGGAACAAAACTTCTCGGTGATCAAAATCTAAAGTGGAAAACCAGAAGAATTGATGAGTTGGTGTCATTGAAAGCAGATAAGGTTAGTGGTAGGCTGGGATCGTGGGTAGGTTAAGGGCTGGAGCGTACCATAGTACAATCATTCTGGAGCAACCGAGAATTGGACTTCTCTTCCCCTACCTGTTTAAACAAGTGAGGCGTTTACTCTGCGCCTGCATTAGCTCTCTACGCCTCTAATAAGTGTTGTTAATACAGAAGACACTATTTACCATGAAGGGTTGTTAACGGGATATTTTGTGCGCTTTGAAATATCTATATAATGACTTTAAATTTATTTATTCTGTTGTCGGTTTGTCTTGTTTGCATGCTTGATAAAAAACTTGAGTTACCAGAAAGGAACCAAACACCAGCCCATAAAAGTGCCTTCCATCATTATGGGATTCTACGTCCTTTCCCGCAGAGTATCGAATCATCGTCGCTAGACCAGCTTAGACTTCAACTGTATGAGATGTTCTAAAACTAATAAATAACCTTTCTTGGAATTAAATTCTTAAAATATGGACAGATAGTCATACGGAATTTCACAAGCCAATAAGCACTTGCGAACGAGCCTATTAGAATTAATTTTATCAACTTTTCTCTTATATACTCCTATATTCGTTTTCACTTTCTTTTATTTTCTCTATTTCTAGTTCTTATTTCAAAGGGACGTAAGATTCTTTTAGTTTCCCAATCTTCATTGATTTTCGTAATGTAAACACTGCTGATTGTGATGCAATTGATTCAGAATCCCTTGCTCATATTCGGCAGGTAAATCCAGCCCAGATGGCTGAAAAAACCATTTCTTCCTTGGACAATGACCAAGGTATGTTTGTAGCACTATATCTTCATATAAAAATGTTGCTGTCGGGAATTCAATAACTTGCACGATATCGTTAATGGTGTGGAATGATCTGGTAAACAGAAATCATTTCGATGAAGAACAGAGAGAAAACTAATAACATTTTCGCCTTTATTTTTCTTTGAAGTGGTTATCGCAAAAGCTGCGAGTAGTCGATATTTTTAATCTAGAAATGCAGACTTTCATGTAAAAGAAAGAAAGAAAATTAAGAAAAACTTAGAAGGTGGCAAATATTCTGGGGTATTTAGAGTTCTTGTCATAATAAATCACAATAGATACATTGTTTAATGTATTTAATTTTCGTGTGCTATGTGCACGATATAAAGATTATGACCACAATTAAAGCGAAACAAAACTCTCTCCAGTGATGGATTTAGTCAAAATAAGCTTTCACAAGAGGGGGTTGCGTTCCCTGAACGTAGGATAAAAATGAAAGTTATATAACTTCATTTTGAGATCTCTTCGCTTGCTTTGACTTAGGGCTCCATTAAGTCTAAATCTATTCATATTCCTTCGTACTGGTAATTTCAGGTAATCTAAAATTACATTCGTTAGTTGAGTTTCTCTCTCTCTCTCTCTCTCTCTCTCTCTCTCTCTCTCTCTCTCTCTCTCTCTCTCTTTCTCCTTCACTTTTGACGTGCTGGGCTGTCGCAGACCTTGAAGAATACATAGGAACAGGTATAATATCGCTATTGAAAAGACTCTATCCAATGCTTATCGACGCAGATAATAAATAGAGTCTTATTCAATCCACGGCTGTATTGGAACAACTCCAGACGAGGTATGCCGATGTCTAACCCTCTATGTGTGCGAAAATCGGATGGCAACATGACTACCCAGAAAGAGTGCTGAACGTTATTTACGATGGAGATAAGTACCAATTTTGAATCTGAAAGCCTCTAATGGATGAGGAGGCCATACGAATTCATTTTTATTAGCATCGGGTGGAGTAGAAATTATGCAATAATTGCATGCAGTGTACTACGCAGACGTCGGGATTGATCCTGACGAGAATCTCTAGGATCATCGCGGACGATGCTTTCGAAAAAGCTTCAGAAACTGGCTAATCATTCTGGACGAGAATATCAAGAACCATTGGAAAAGCCAAATGTAAACATTATAATTGCAGCTAAGGATAGATCAACGCGCTAATCAGATACGCTCTAAAATATTTTGGTAGAATTGCTATCGAGTCCAACAGGAGTATACTCTTAGACAAATCGAGTAATCACATTACTTGTCCATACCAGCCATTAGCATGAGGAAGTTATCTTTTAACCAATTAAAACTCTTCCGTTGATAGGGTTGCGCATATACAGTATACCCATAGATAAACCACATTCTGGCTAAAGCCAAAATTTGTCATATTTACGGATATATTGCGCTTTAGTGGATCCCCTTTAGGGGATCACACGCCGTATTAAAATGTAATAATTAAACTAAAGTGACGGACAAAAAACTGTAGCACTTCTGAATTTTTCAAATAATGTGTTTGCGCTGCATTGTGGGCTGCAGAAATGTCCAAAATGCATTTTTTCGATGGGATTATATCTCTGTTAGTGAAATCGAATTAAAAAAACTCCACCTGATATACCTAATTGCCATAAATATCTTCCCAAAGGGAAAATGCGTAATTGATGGAAATATGAGATATTATGCAAATGGCACTGACGACAACCAAACATACATTTTATTGTATTTACGTGTACAAAATGAAATGACAAGTTAACGTAATAGTTCGCTATTATTAGCATTAGCATTAGCATTAGTAGAGGCATTTGATACAAGAAAGCAAGCTTATGCAGCATCAGCCAAAAAAAAAAAAAAAAAAAACCCACTTCCATTTCACCCCTCTGTTCGTTCAAAATACCTGTCCAGCTGAGCCTTAAACTTATTTAGGCTATCAACCTCCACTACAAGGGATGGAAGTCTGTTCCACCAACCAACCACCCGCTGGCTAAAGGCAAATTTCCGCACGTCTATCCTACATGTGTCTTTCCTCAATTTGAATTTATGACCCCTCAGGTGATTATTCTGAGCTAGAGGAAGAATCCCATCAGCATTGAGCATGCTCAAACCATTCAAGGCTTTATACACCTCTATCAGATCACCTCGCTGGTGCCTAGTCTCCAGACACTGTAATTTGCAAAACTTAAGCCTTTCTTCGTAAGAGCACCCCTTTGTTCCATTCACTAATCTTGTTGCCCTTCACTGTACTCGTTCCAGCAGCTCTACATCCTTCTTGAAATGAGGCCTCCAGACCTGTATACAATACTCTAGGTGTGGCCTGACCATTGCCTTATACAAGGGAATAATCTCCTCCTTATCCCTGCTGGAAAAATTCCTGTATATCATTGACAATACTCCATGAGCTACTCTTGCAGCCCGTCTTGTACTACTCAGAGAACTTCATATCTGCTTGCACAACCACCCCCAAGTCCCTTTCATTCTCTACCACTGTCAGTGTAGTACCACAGAGTTGATACGTTGCTCTGGGGTTGCTGTTTCCCATGTGTAGTACTTTACATTTGTCAATGTTAAACTTCATTTGCCACCTCTCAGCCCATCTGCTCAACCTTTCCAGATCCTGTTGCAGCAGCATAGTGTCAGTAGTGTCTTTGACAACCCTGCCAACCTTTGTATCGTCTGCAAACTTGGACATTAAGCTTGCTATACCATCATCAATATCATTTATAAATACAGAAAACAATAATGGACCCAACACTGAGCCCTGAGGGACTCCACTAATAACATTAGTCCACGATGAGCAGTGTCCATTGATTACCACTCTCTGTCTTCTCCCCCTCAACCACCCCTTTATCCATAGCAGCAATTTGCCTCCAATGTCACACTGCTCCAATTTGTGTAGCAGTCTTCCATGTGCAACAGTATCAAAAACCTTTCTAAGATCCAAGTATATAATATCAAAGCTATTCCCTGCATCCAGTTCTTTTGTGACTGCATCATAATATCCAATCAAATTGGTCAGGCAAGACTGCCACTTAACAAAACCATGCTGTGTCTGAGCTATAACTGAAGTCTTGTCTAAATGATCCTGAAGTGCTTCTTTAACCAGTGCCTCCATTAATTTTCCTGGAACAGAAGTTAAGCTCAGAGGTCTATAATTACTTGTGCCAGCCTTTGATCCTCTTTTGTGAATTGGGGTCACATTTGCATATTTCCAGTCTATGGGTACCTCCCCTGAGTCCAACGAAGCTCTCATAATTATGGCTAAGGGTTTGCTTACTTCCTTTGCTGCCTCCTTTAATATAACTGGATAGATCCCATCCAACCCAGGTGCCTTTCTTGTGTTTATCTTCAACAGTTTCTCCTCCACTTTACTCCCAGTTATTTCAAAATTCTGTAGCTTACTGCTAGAGTTGAATACACCTCTGGCATTCCCCTCGCTGAATAACTCCTCATGTGTGAATGTCGATGCAAAATATTCATATAGTTTGTTAGATACCTGAGCAGGATCATCAACAGTTGACTCATTAATATCAAGTGGACCAATCTGATTCATCCCCTTCCTTCTAGAGTTTACATAAGTAAAGAACTCTTTGCTGTTTTTCTTTGCATCCCTTGCCAAGGATTTCTCGTAATCTGCCTTCGCCTGCCTAACCTCCTTTGTAACTTGGTTGCATATCAACTTGTATCTATCATAGGCTTCTGTGTCATGTGTTAATTTGTAAGTATCCCATGCATTTTTCTTCTCTGCCATATGCCTCATTAGTTCATCTGACATCCATTTTGGTCTAAACCTTGAACAATATTTCTTAGTTGGTATGTAAAGCCTAGTAGCTTCCAAGATAAGTTCTTTGAATGCTTCCCATTTTGAATTTGCTGTTGGTAACATCATCAGTTGGTCCCACTGTATAGAATTTAAATACTGTCTCAGTCCATCGTAGTCGCCTTTACGGAAGCAATAACCCTTCCCTTTACCCCTAATGGTAGTTACCTCTTTGAGTAAATCCCACTTCAGCACACTGTGATCACTGCCACCTAGTGGTTCATTTATCTGCAGATTCTTAATGCATGAAGAATCACTGCTGATAATCAAATCAAAAGTATTACTCCCTCTAGTTGCCTCCCGAACATGCTGATGTAGAAAACAATCATCCAATAAATCCACAAAAGCCCTGCTAGTGTGTGAGTGACCACCCCCCAAATTCCAGTCAATATCTGGGAAATTAAAATCTCCCATTATAAGACTCTCTGATTTACTGGCCCACTCTATTTCCCTGTTCAGTTTCTTATTATACTCATCGGAGTCATTAGGCCTATAGCACACTCCTACTCTCAATTTTGATCTCCCAATGCTTATGTCACACCAAACTGACTCAACACTGCACTGTCCAGCGATGTCGACTGGCTTCACTTCCTTGGTTTTTATGTGTTTCTTAACTAATAGCATAACCCCTCCCCCCCTTCCTATCCTGTCTATCCTTTCTGTAGACGTTGTACTCCCCAAATTCCAGTTCTGCATCCCTTATATCTGTGTGACACCACGTCTCTGATATCCCAACAATATCTGCCTTTGATGTTTTGAGCAATACCTCAAATTCATCAAATTTATTTACTAAATCCTAGCATTGGTGTACACGCAAGTATACCTGCACCTGTTTCTATTCTTAGCTATCCTAACACAACCCATGTGTTTACTTGTACCGCAATGACTCCCAGCAGTCTCTGAAATATCATGCATCTTGTTTTTCAGGCTTCTGCTCATTCTAATAGAAGCAGTGCAAGAATCTCTTTCACCTCTGCCAGTGGCTACTGTCAATCTATTGGTCTTTGTCTCCCCCCAAGCTAGCAGTTTTCCGACCCACCTAACACTGCCTCGATAGCATCAGCAAATATTCTTGCACCTTTTCTATTTAAGTGTATCCCATCCCTGTAGAAGCAATCTCTCCTGTTAACAAGTACAGTCCAGGCTGAAACAAATTCTACCCCTTGAGCCTTGCACAATCTTTCCAGGGCCGAATTGATCGACAAGGCTCTCATCATATACTCCCTCTTATCGTGTCTGGGCAGAATTGCAGGCACTTTCAAATTCAACCCTAATTCTCGGCTTTTGTTCAACAGTGACCTGTACTTGTTAAGTAATTCTGCCGGTCTCCTACTCTTAATATCATTAGTGCCAACGTGTACAACTATATCACCTTTTGTGCCCTTAAAAGATGATATTCGCTCTACCACGTCATCAACCTTTGCCCCTGGCAGACATACCCTGGTCCTGTTCCACCTATCTTTTTTACAAAGCATATTCCCCGTTTCCCTGACAATAGAGTCACCAACAACTACTAGTTCCTTCGGGACCAGCGCATTCTGCCTTGGGGGTTGTCTCTGTGTCACGTGATGCCCGAGTGCAAGCTCTGGCTTTGATGTGGGCAGCTGAGAGCTTGATGGGCCCCTCAATTTAGTTTCTTCGAGGGCATCCACCCTGTCCTTCAAGCTCTCATATAGGCCCACAAGAACGCTGAGTTGTTGCCTGATATCGATACACTCCTTGCATCGCGCACACACAAAGACAACCCCCATGGCAGTATCATGTCCCGTACCCGATTGCTCTGCAAACGGGTACGGGACATCTACTGTAAATCAGCAAATTTACAGTAGATTTACAAATTATCTACTGTAATTTACAAATTATCTACTGTAAATCAGCAAAATAAGTCCTGAATATTTTGTTTTTCCTTCTCGAGCTGCAATTACAGCGTTGCAACGATCTAGCATAGAGTTAATCAACTTCTGCATATACGGTTGCCCAATTTCTTGGTACCACACCCTTACAATGCTCTCCTCGAGCTGAATCTTACTCGTTCGCTTCTTCTGACCAATATTAGACGACATTATGTACCAGCAATTTTGAATAGGGTTCAAATGTGGACTGTTGCCGGACAGTCCAACACTGCAATGCCAACGGTATGAGTGCACCTCAAAGGAGACAAACGAGGGAAAAAATTGGCGTAAGTATATTTTAAGCCTTATGAGACAAGAAGACGAACTCATCATTAAATCTAAATAGCATGAAACGTTTGCTCTGTGGCAAGGTGCTGAGTCTTGTAGAAAAATGCAGTTTTGGATGTCTTGTGGTGATCCCTAGTAACGGGTTTCAGGCACTCCTTCAAGACAGCATTTTAGGTTTCTCCATTTACCGTTCCGTTAATAAACTTAATTTGTCCCACCGCTTTGCTTGTTATACATCCCCAGACAATCTGACCAGCGGGGAACTTTAAAGTCGGTGTTATGCAGTCAGGATGGTATGCCTCCGATTTTCTTCTTCTGACATATTGCGTCCCATCCGAGCCATACAGATTGAATTTCCGTTCGCCAGAAAATATGACGGTGTCCCATTGCACTATTGTGCATGAAACATGCGTTACAGTTCAAGCAAGTCGCTTCTTCCTCAATTGTTGGGTCAACAAAGGTTTCTTCTTGGGCCGAGAGGCCTACAGACCACATTCCGAAAGCCGTCTTTGGATAGTTCGTGCACTTCTTTCAACACCACAGTCCATCTCAAAGTCCAGTTTTAGATCAGGAGCACTAGCATGGCGATTACGACGGCATATCTGTTTTAAAAATTGATCGTGGGAAGGCGTAGTCACGCTTACGGCCTGATCCAGGTCTTCTCTTCACTTCACCCGTTTCACGCTTTAATTTCAGCACCCGGGATACTGTTGACTGGTGGCAGTCTATTTTATCAGGGATAACACCATAGAAAGCCCTTCATGGGGCAGAGCAGAGCAACAGCGACACTTCTTTTCTTAGTGTCAACTGAACAGATGGGGCGAAGCTTACACCTTCGCAAAACAGGATACTAACGCGCGTGTATACTCCAACGCCGTATTTATAGAAACAGCTGATGCAATACCTTGCAATTACTGTCTGATGCAATAGAAGCGTTATCTGACGCAATACCTTTGCTTAGCGATAAACAAAATGACTGTAATCAAACAATATCTTATATTTCACTACAAATCTTACTTTTTTTAAGGTGATGCTGTTTTATTGTCCGCCACTCTATTTCTCAAACTAATTTAGATACTAAATCTACACTCAGAGATCTAACTTTTTCTCTCCCATATTTATCCCTTCCTCCTTCTTGTTCTTTCGAACAACCTTCTTCCTTCGTGTTTCCAGAATCAGCAAGTATCTTGTGTCCTCCAATTAAAACCCATATAGGGTACTAATAAATTATTACAAGATTATTACAGGGCACTAAATTATTGATAAATTAAATTAATAAAAAATACTGAACATGAACTCCAAAATAGCATTGCTAGTTTATTCATACCTTTTGAAGGATGTTTAAGGCTTCCTCTACACTATCTGTAATGTAAAGAACAATAAATCTTTGAATTCCATGTTGATGTTTTCTTTAAAAGGATCTGCTAAATGGAATATATATTTGCTTCGATCTTCGAAAATGAAGAGGGAAATACCTGCTTCGTGAACGGTTTTTGCTACGCACGAAAATGCAGCTGCATCTGAAAATATATTGCGTTTATATAATGTGTAAAATTGGAAAAATCTAATCCCCGTTCATATTGTAATAAGGGCTTAATATTATTAGCATTTTCCGAAAAGAACACGAATCTGAAACACAACTGATTTCTTGAGTTCCTCAATTTTAAGCTTTTAAAAACCCCCAGAAAAGGTTTGTGCCTAATATCTAGTGAATGCAATTAATTTACTTGATTTCTTCGAATATAAGTGCACGACGTTAAGGGTGTCCGAACTTCCCTTATGTTGACAAGCTTCACAATTTTGACGATTGCAGAGCACTTCCAGTCTGTCAACACAGAGAGAATTTTAAATATTTTGAGATTTTTATATTTTAAAATTTATTTATTATCTCTATTAATGGGCATAAGATTATTTTAAGGTGTACAAATCTGTAAAATAACAAAACTTGGGTAAAAATATAAGGGGTTGATCAAGAATTCATATAGGATACTTAAAAATGTGCCAATTGATCGTCCGACAGAATCTACAATCCTATTTTTTTTTTTTTTTTAATGTTACTAAAACATATCTCCAAATTGTGTGTGTTCTGAGGTCGATTTTGTTTGCTGGAGAGAAACCCTAGTTTCCAGGAGTAAGAAGCAATGCTATCTTCGTCTGATCGACGAAGTCGGTCATCGACGGGATTTTCAAAAAGCCCCATAAAAATTCCTCACCTCATCCACAGCACTTGAACTCGGGTCTTTTCCACCAACATCTATCCTACCAACTGCGCTACCCACGAGGACACTGCAGAAATGCTTGTCATTGTTGCATATGCAGTATAGTGCTCACTGAGAGCCCTTGCAGGTAGTGGATAGCTTCGCTAATCTCTCATGCCATATAAAAAAAAGACGAATGGTCGATTCTCTTCATGACCCGAAGCTGAGATATTTCCCATTGGATGGAATGGAATATATCTCAACACTTTTAGATAAGCATAACAAATTAATTTCTTTGCAATTAATTTGAGGAATACTTGCTCATGTTCGTGTTCTAGATGCGTCTTGATTGGGATGTTAAAAATTAATAACGGTATTGCACGTTTGAGAGAGTTGGCCATTGGAAATAAAAAAAAAAGTAAGGTGCAGCCATTATCAACCCACTGCAGGATGGAAGCCTCCTCAATAATTCATGCTGATGGAAATGGACCATAATCTGCCACGTTGGTCCAGTGCGGGTTGGCAGATCGACCGTATTCAGCAGTCAGGGGTTTGAACCCCGGTCTACTCAAAGAGCGTGTGCTACTGCACTCCCGCTTCTGACCACTCGGCTACGGAGAACATTAGAAATAGCTCACATTATAAAAATGAGATTCTTTGACTCAAGAAATAACTCCTCGAAATTTAATAAATATCACAAAAATAGTTTATTATAAATATATTTTCGAATAATTCTTTTATTTTCTTTCAGTTATTTGCATGTCACAGAAGAAAAAATAATTATTTGCCGAACTTCTCGTTGTCTTTGACTTTGGATAATTATGTGTTGTTGATTAACTGGTTACTAATTAACCGTACTGTCAGTATTGGACATCAATAAATATATATTGATTGCTGCAAGGTGATTAATCAAATGTATTCTGGTCATATATTGACAGACTTTTAATGTTTATTACTGAAAATAGATTATTAAAATTCACACAATCTGCAATTATACTCATTTATAATATTTTTCCTTCTATAATCACGTACATTTATATGTATAGTTTAAAATTCTGATTGTGTTATCTTTTTTCGCTGCGAAAATTAAGTGTGTAACTCATTCCTGTTTGGCAGTTGAAGCCCCTGCGCCTGCGAGCAATTTTGGTTCCATGTTATGTCATGATTGGTAGTCAATAACAAAATTTGTTTCTTGCTTCTAGAGGAGTTCATCGTACAATCACCTGGACCCGTCCATCCTTGGGAACAAAGGATTAATATATTAATGTGCTAGCAAGAAAATCTTCAAATTCCAACTATGGTAATCTTTAACAAAACGAGTTCATAGTTACTGAGACATCTTAATTCATGATAACAGTTAATTATCAGAATTTTGCTCTTTAATTATTTTGAAATTTTACCACGAAATTTCAGGTACAGAAGATAAAGGAAGGTCAATGTGTATCGTAAATCGTTCTGATTTATATATAAAACAATTTCTTGTATTTTTTTTCTCGTGGACCACGAGTTACCTCGGCACCATTCTCTTCACATTCTTCATAAATAAGCGCTGAATTATGTTTTGAAAAGAAGTAGAATTGAATATAAGTTTGGATACATTTAATTTTCCGTACAATGGGAAAAATCTAAGCTATTCGTGTATTAGACATAAAAGGATTTTCTTACCCGAATTCAGTGATCCTGAGTGACATGTGAACAGCCAACTTAAACATATTATCATCAGCAAAGAGACACGTCTCAGATTTTCCTTTTTGTCTCTAAATTAAGTGGAGTTTCGTGATATTCCGGAAAAGAAATTCAATCAGCTTTTGCCTTTTCTCTCCCTTGATTTGGTCATACGTTTACTGTTCCTGAATATGACCTATCACGTAATGGCTCATGTTATCCTTACTGTACGAGTTTCAAGGACGTCTTCTCTATTAATCCCAAATATTTGTCCACAGTTTTATTTTAAAAGCATTCGAACAAAGATTTATGCAAAGCATTCTATATTATAAGTACCCTGCACAAAAGCAATGAATATTTAGTGTGTGTGTTAAGTACTGCTGTGAATTCTGGTAATGCATCGCTGCCGTGCGATATTCTCCCGGACCTGTCATCCAATGCAAATACGGAACAATAGCTATCAGTATTGATTTCGTTTTTCGAAATACAACACTCAAACGGTATACCATTCAGCTGTAGATAATATGAATAGCGAATACCGATTATATGGAACTTTACGGGTATCCAAATAATGATATCCATACTGTTGCACGAGATAAGAGTAATGGTGAGGATTGATAGCAGGTCTCGCCGTGGTCATCTCAATTCTTTTAGCTGCTACAGTCTCAAGAAGTCGAATGAAATAAATATAACACTGCAATTAGAAAGCAAAGTACTTAAGTGAATTGATTTCCATGGTACATATGTCTTAGTTGGGGACCGTAATGAAATTTCCAAAAGATGTTTCGTGAAGAAAGAAGAATTCAGATTCCATAAACATGTCACTACATCAGATATTATTATTAATCTTGAGTAGAACATACTCAAGATTAATCATAATTTTTTTAATTAATCATAATAATCAACCTAAGATCTGGGTATTTATACTTTTGTTTTGGATAACTGTTGCAAGTAGGGAAATATTTATCATGAACAGTGGTTTACGAGAACATCCCCGGGACAACGGGCGAGGTGAGAAGAGAACTTCATAGAAAGGCATATCTCAGCTGGTTCCTACAACGAAAGTTTTACCATTCTCCATAAAAAACGAATTCAGTAAACATCAGCTGCACGTGCTAGTAATTACAAGTCGGTTTCAAGACACCGGGGAGAGTTTCCAATTTAGTGAAGCAACCCAAGCGCACACTGTACATCCAATGCGTGTGCTATCGCATCTTTTGTGTACCCGGGTGCGAGACTGCAGAAAAACGTGCGGTTCTGAATATCCATTTTAATCTAAACTAATGAAGACCCCCATAGAAACTAAGTCACAAAACTACATCACGTGCAGTGCCAATATTCACGGAACAATCGCAAATTTCTTGTTTCGTTCCTACTGAAAAACATGAGTCGTGTGTAGAATCGACCACGCTGAAATCAAAACACGAAAAAAATAAATTGTTGTGTGGGTTATGTTCAGTAGTTTCTGAGAAAAGTTAACATTAACTTTTAATCAATATCCTCTACTGCATCCCAAAGAATGCCATCTCAGCTATGGGTAAGATTTTTGTTAAGAGATCTATTAATGGATTAAGGCGATGAGGGTGTCCCCTCATCGCCTTGATGCATTAATTTCCTCTATATCACTAAATATCCATTTTGCACTTCGCCACCTATCATATCTTCTTGGCAAGTGTCTAGTCATTGCTCTTATTCTTTTGGTTTCATTCCTGTTGACCGGCGTGTAATATGTTCCAAACCTAAATATTCTTTACAGTTGGATTCATCAAGTGGACCGGCAGGAGCGAAGTTAATAAATTCCGATTCGGATTGACCAAACTTTCTCAGACAATATGTTTTGAATAAGTAACTAGGATGATTCTAAGTGGCCATCGTTTCTTTGCCTAATTCTCATTTTGTACTCGAATATCCCATTAATCGAGCATTTCCGTGTAAACAGGTGGCTAACCTGATAGCATACATAAAAACTTTAAATTCTCCATAAATATACCAACCAGTTCATTCAAGCTAGTTTTAAAAGAATCGATAAACAATACTGCTGGAGAACTGAAGGGATCCCCAGCAACAGCTTCTCAAGATGAATTAAATCTTTCGAAAGAAATTGAAGAATTTCCTTTGGCTTAGCATATCTGGTTCATGAGCCACAGGTCTTGTAGAAAAGGAAGATTGGGATAACATTGCCTTTTTTGTCCTATATATTTTTGACCTGCACATAAGCAAAAGTAACAACCTAATTGGAATTCTGGTTTCATGCCATATCGTAGGACCACCAAAAGGCATAAATGTTAACCTTAGGTCCATTTATGCAATGATTCGAATATGAAAAACTGTGTCGCCCACGGTTAATTTTGATCTTCGAGTTTTATTCAAGAATGGGTATAATTGCGCCTCTTGTTTCACAAATTAGGATATCTTCGCTTGTTGTTTTTAACAAAACAGGAATCATAAATGTAACAAATACTTATCCACACTATTTTTACTATGCCTCGAACATATGTTATTTACACACATATTGGCCAAAAACCAAGAAATCTTTATTCAATATCTAGTAAGGCCAACTTCTTTCCGAATATTAGCTTGTAATCCGAGCAAAATGAATGGTTCCTATTAGGTGTATAATCCATCCCCAGATCTGTATATCATCCATCAGGATATTTGCCAGCTGGTGTATTGTGATCGGTTGTGAACTGTGAAATTAGGCAGAGAACTGCGAAGTCAAAGAAGTTTTTCGCCAACATCCTCATTTATATTCAGATCCAGAAAATTAGGGGACTAGAGTAGCTGGTGGAGATCTTTAGAAAATGAATCGAAACATTCAATTAAAGTTATTGCAGCATGGAGAATTGCATTGTCGTCTTGAAAGAATCCACCACAAGCCGGATAAATTTGGTTCTGGAAAACAGAAAGGTATTTATCTGAGGCAATACGACCTTCCAAGGGTAATAGCGGACCCACTCCATAAAAAGAGAATATCCCATACTATGATGCTTCCTCCAGTCGCTGGAGTGGTACACAAGAGATAGTTCTGGATGCATGGCTCCATGAGGTTCACGTCGATTTTTTTTTTTTTTTTTTTGCTCTCTAACATTGGTGCAAAAAAAGAGTAAATCCAAATTTGTCTGATAATATCATCTCTTTGAGGAGCTCTTTTTTCCTCGCTCCGCTCTCAGATCAAGAGATTTTAGAAGCAGGACATCAATTACTTTTCAGCCTCACTTTGCCAGGATGAGGCAGAAGACGTACGCTGCTCTTTGGGCAGTGCGTCAAGAACTCGTTGGTGTGCATCAGGCAGCGCTGCTTGTTCGGCACATCCTGAGGTGTATTTCGCCGATTCCTCTCTATGCTTCAGAAATTTGGTCATCTGCCCCTGCCTCATACCTTCAAAAGTATCTCAGTTTAGAGTACTGGTTGCTTAGATGGATGAACAGGGTGGTAGGCCACCCCCTAACTATCTCCAGATCTATCCTACAAGCAAATCTGGGCACCACTCCCTGGAGACATATCATCATGACAAAAAATGTCCTCACGCTTGCACGGCTTATAACGAGGCGAATTGATGCTCCATCGGTATCCACATTAATCTCTGGCCCTAAGAGGGCAAGAGGGGAGTACCCCGACTCCTGTCTCCCTCTACGTCTTACGCTGTCAAACATTGATTCCCTGAGGAACATGTTTCCAGCCAATTGTCTTCGGATCTTCAATAAATTTAGGATCCACCCTGATAGGTTCTGTGAAGACAAGCCCTACAGGAAGGAAATCCTGAAGAACTGCTACCAGATTATGAAATTATAATACTCACCTGCTCCTGGATATGACAGACTGTTTTTTTTTTTTTTATTTTATTTTTTTATATTACTGTATATCTTGTATATTATTGTATATTTAATCCTGTAAATGTCTCGGGTCGAGCACGCATGTACTCTTGTTTATTGTGCATGTGTTCCTCGCACCTTAGTCTGTAAATATTTACACCCTTCTGGCACAGAGCCGTCCCAGGGTGACCCAAGGTTTTTTGGGAAATAAACTGATTTAATAAATAAATAAATAAATTAAAAGAAAAGGAAGCCCCTGGCTTTGATGAAATATCTCCTGCTCTGCTGAAAAAGGTCCTTAACTCAATTTTAACACCACTGAAGTATATTTACAATCTTTCCGTTCAATCTGGTAAATTCCCGTCTCAATTCAAAAAAGCAGTCATTGTTCCTGTTCCTAAGCGGACAAATTGTAACTCTATCAACAATTTTCGTCCAATAGCTCTACTCTCAGTTTTTGCAAAATTATTCGAAAAAATTCTTCACGGCAGACTCATGGGCTTCCTGGAAGTCAATCAGCTTATCCATCAACAACAGTACGCTTATCGTTCAAAAAGATCCACTGACCTGGCAATTGTTGACTTCTGCTCCAGGATCACGGACTGTCTTGAAAAGGGCCACTATGCAATAGCACTGTTTCTAGACCTATCAAAAACTTTTGACTGCATAAATCATAATACCCTACTCAACAAGCTCAACAATCTTGGCTTGAGAGGAAAAATTAACCTTCTCCTTGAAGACTACCTTACTGATAGGCCATTTGTCGTTAAAACAAACCAGTCTTTTTCAGACATTTCTTATTTCTCCAGGGGAGTACCTCAAGGCTCACTTCTCGGACCGATCCTATTTGTTCTTTACATTAATGAATTTCTCTCTCATCTTCCATCTTCCCACCTAGTAGCGTATGCCGATGACATTTCCATTCTAATCACTGATAAAGACCCTAACCAACTTCAATGCAAGATCTCTGCCCTGCTCTCTGAAATGCATAGTTGGCTTCAAAAGAATCAGCTGATACTAAACCCAGAAAAATCCAAATATATGGTGTTTAGGACGAAAAATAAACCATTGAATATTGATTTCGAAATAACATACAAAGGAAAACAACTGGAAAGGGTGAATGATACCAAGTTTCTAGGAATCTGGCTAGATGACAAGCTGAGTTGGGATAAACAAATGATCGCCTTACGAAAGAAAACTTCGTCACTAGCAGGAATACTCGCCCGAGCCTCTGCCTGGGTACCTCCTTCCCTTCTCAGACTAGTATTCCTTTCATTAATACAGCCTCACTTCACATATGGAATCATCTCATGGGGTACGCCCAGTCAATATAACCTTACGAGAATCAATTCAATTGTCAATCGATGTGTTCGTTCAATTTTGGGCCTTCCCTGGAATGCATCGGTGACTTCGAGATATAAGGAAGCGAGACTCTTAAGCATCTACCAACTGATACAAAAAGCTGAGGCGGTCTTTGTCTACAATGGTTTGAAAACACCAAACTTTCCTCCTCTCTTCAGATCCTTTTTTATAACAATAGAAGAAGAAGGAATAAGATATAATTTAAGAAATGAAGCGAACCTGAAGGTTCCGCTTTTCACAAAAGCCATAGGCCAGAAAAAAAAAAAAAAATCAGAGGCGCAAAAACCTGGAATAATCTTCCTGAAAACATCAAAAATGCCATTTCACTAAACAAGTTCAAGAAGCTCCTGACTGAACACATCACCAGGGAGGTCTGATCTAAATCACCTTCCACTCAACTCCTGAACTTTCCACAATGCATACCAGTTTGGAAATTGTGTAAACAAGTTGAAGGAATAGCTGTCATAAATTGTAACATTCTATGCAATGAGTTCATAATTTTTCTTTCATACTTGTTATTGTAAAAGTACTCACAATGTAATTATAAGTATGTACTGTTGTTAACCACGCGACATGTGTGGTTGGTTTATGTAGTCTCTGTAATGGAATGTAGAAACATGTCCGATTCATGATGTATCTGTTTTTATTGTTATCTTTTTCAAAGGGAACACCCCCTAAAAAGCCTCTGGTTTATGTGTTCTCCCTCCCTTCTTGCTGTTATCGCCCAACAATTGTAACACAAAATAGGGATAAATAAATTATCAAATTTTTTGACTGTTCTACATTTTCGTTCTTGGTGTTGGTGCCACCACTCCAGTTAAATCTTACTATTTTGTGCAGAAAGAATTGGCTTTAGTATAAGCACACGACTATTAAATCCCAAATTTTTCAAATTCCCCTTATGGTTCTGTTGGAAATGGGTATCGAAACTATTTCAAGAAAGATCTATCAAGGTATCAAGAAAGATACCAACATTAAAACCGATTTCCGTTGAAAATTCGCTGGGTGTTTACATCTTTCTTTGCATAAATAGAATTTTGAAGCCACTTACTGCACCCTGGACTTACAATTCTGACGCACAATTTGGTTTAAATTGCTGCTGCCTCGTTTTTAATTTACTGACTTCCAGTCGCATTCCTTTCTTGTAGATATCAATTCCCTTCCACTCACTGTATACCTTTCAGATGGTTTCTTCCGAAACACCAGTGATTTCCTTCGTTTCCTCAATTGTGGCTCCAGCTAAGCGTGCTCCAACAATAACAGGATTTCTGCAAAGCATAATGATCATCTATTTTTTTTTCATCTGCCCTAAGAACTATAGACTAAGATAGACTAAGAAGCCTCAGAAAATGTACATTATTTATATGATACCAAGAAACGTGTTGGTATTAGATACTTACCTTGAATATCGTATATTTAATTATCTATTGACGCCTACAAAGGTTTATAATTTTTGTCAAGTGAGTTTATGTATGTTGTAGGCAAACAAAGATTGATGGAGAATTCTGTTATGAGATAAGAAAAGTAATAGAACTCATAACATCAACATCTGGCTTCACATGACAACAGCACAAATTCTACACCCAGCGCTAGACAGAGAACAATATCAAAACGAAGTCGCAAACGCCATTCGGCAGCATTAAAGAAGAAGAAGAAGAATATGACTCATGATTCATAATTACTAAACTGGTTGTACGATATTGCCACGAACATTGTCAAAAATATTACTTTACAAGAAGAAAACAAAATCAAATAGCCTCATAGATTAGAAGTAGCAGCATGTTTGGAATTCGTAGTAAACAAATTTATTGGCATGGAGTGCTACTAAAAGTGTTTAGGACAGATTGCTTCACGTAACGCCGTTGTGTGCTTAGACTAATGTGGCTGAAGAAGAAAGAAGGATCGTTCTCTTGGTGATCGAAATAATTGTCTTTTTATTTCACCATAATGCGGCCCTCAGGTGTAATCAAGAATAATGATATACACTGCAAACAATTTAAAAAAAAGGGCCGTCATCCAAACAGCCCCGTGACCTAACGATAGGCACAAATTTGACTTAGAAAATGAAAGAGACTCGGGCTGCTTTTACAGGGAGTGTAATTATTTTTTCCCTTACTCAACACATCTACAGTATCAATGACTGTTAATCAGAACGAAATTAACCTCTTGGAATGTTTCTCAAAGTCGTATAATCAATTGCTTTTTTTATCAATGAGTTCGGAACTGTCATCCGTGTAATCGTAAATCAATTGTAAAATCTGTCATTTTAATATTTCGAAATGAAATTTGAGGAACTGATAAAATTTGTCATTACTCGCGATATCCATGGGCTTGAACCTTGAAAATCGAAACAGAGCCGATGTAGTGCACTCTATTTAGATCCATTTTTATATTGCAGACATTTGGCAAATGTGGTCTTCAGGCAACTGTCGCGAACAATGAGGACTTCCATTAACCCAGCGATGGTGGCGCTTCAATTTATTCTATATGGCTCAGGTAGTTCTTATAGCTCAAGTAAAAAGGAAGAGGTATTAGGTAACGAATGTACATCAGTTTGGACTCAGTTTGTCGTTTTCTACAGAGGGTTCTTGATCCAACAAAATAGGCAAACCTTACCATTAAATACATGCAATTTAAAATAACACTACTGGAAAAGGAACGAATATTGATTTAATTTTATTTTATGTTAAGAGAATGATATTAAATTATTCACATAAATTAAATATGAATAACCTAATTAAATCACGTAGATTGATATCTTTAAGTGCCCACTCTGAAAAAGCCGTCGTGGGTAGCATAATTGGTAGACCCACTGATCTCCCTCACCCCTTTTCGGTTGAAAAAGGGCTGAGTTCGAGTCGTGATGAGGAATGTTTATGAGGATTACATGAGGAATTTTTATGAGCAATTTTTCATAAATTGACTGAGTTATTCGGTCTCTGGCTGAGGTAGCATGGTTTTTTCTAACCAAAGACTCGTATTTTTCATCCAGCAAACAGAAAATAGAGTACAGAACACACAATTTACAGACAATATATGAGGAGCAATCTGGCCTCAGTCGTTGATGCTCCTAAAACTACTACAGCAACAGCACGGTATAAAAAGAATTGCTTTCAGTAATTTAAACTTCCACACAACAGAACTTCATAATGGGAGACTTTTTGGATTCCACATTAAATTAAAATTAATTCATTCATTTAATAAATTAATTTTTTATTTCGATACTCTCAGTGTTTGCAATGGCGCCTGTGTAGAAATGTCTTGACACACTACGGCATGAAACTTGACGTGCTTTAGATCATCATCGTGTCATCTATGTAGGCTGCCCCATAAATTTTTAAACTGTTTACATTTATGAACAGCATTAATTTCAAGACCTTAAAAGAGAATCTTGTTCACATTCTCTGTGAACAATATTGTGATCAGTGAGATGAATAACAAATAAAATCTGACTTTTCTACGTTTCTTGTGGTAGGTCCATCAGCAACTGAGGCCAGAAGGCGCAATAATATATATACAGGATGACTCAAAAATATTGGTACAACCGTTTAGGGGAGGTAGGTAACATCTAAAGAAATGTGAATCGCATAGGAACCCATAACCGGAAACGTCACGGGAAAGTAGTAGCAGAGGCACAAGAAGCAGAAGTGACACAAGACAGTAATTAGTGGCAAACATTTATTTGACATAATATTAAAAATGGAATACGAGATGGATGCATTTCATTGTGTTACAACAGATGCGCGAAGGTTCCACCATGAGACGCGATGCATGCGTGACACCGACACAGCATGGATTGGCGGACACGGTCGAACACACCTGGAGTTTCTTTGACAGTAGCAGCAGCGCAGACGAGTCTCGCCCCGAGATCCATTTCCGTCTCCACAGGCGATTCATACACGATAGATTTGAGCCCCCCCCCCCCCCACAGAACGAAATCAAGGCTCGATAAATCAGGTGAGCGTGGGGGGGCCAGGCAACGGGTTCACCACGGCTAATCCATCGACGCCCAAAATGCCTGTTCAAATGGTCACGAACACACCTTCCGTAATGGGCAGGCGCCCCGTCATGTTGAAACCAAATGTTGCGTCTCACATTTGCTGGAACATCGTCAAGTAACCCTAGTAGAACTTGTTCAAGAAAGATCCAATATTTAGCGGAGTTCATGCGGGATGGTAACAGGTATGGGCCGAATAAGCAGTCAACGACCATACCTGCCCACACTTTTATTGCGAAGCGATGTTGTGCCGCCTGGGGGCGCACCCCGTGTGGGTTGTCGTGAGCCCACACATGAGCATTGTGCTGATTTAATAAGCCTTCCCGAGTGAAACAAGCCTCATCCGTGAACCAAGCATAGGCTGGAAAATTCAAGTCTTGAACACTTTGTTGCAGAAACCACTGCGCAAAAGCTACACGTGCAGGATGATCTTGGGAGAGCAGTAGCTGAACCCTTTGGAGATGAAAGGGGGTGTAAGAAATCGTCGTGCCAGACACGCTATACGCTGCAACGAGACACTGCCAAGGGAGAGGCAATGGCACGTGTGCTGGTAGTAGGATTATTCTGGATGGCATTCAACACACTTTCTTCAATGGCGGGTGTTCGCGTCGAACGTGGTCTGCCCGCATTACTCCTGTTACCTCTAAATGACCCATTTTCGCACAAATTTTGATGCACACGCGCAAACAAACGGTGGTTCGGTACATGTCTGTCTGTCTCGGAAGCGTTCTCCATAAATTTGTTGAGCGGCTCGTCCATTGCCCTCTGCAAATCCATACACGAGGTGCATGTCTGCCAGCTCACAGTTCGTATATCGATGCGAGTTCTTCGTGCGGCGACTACTACATGAATGAGTAAACCATAAATTTTCTCTCTCGCGAACTGATGAACAGCGCCGTCTAACGACTTCCAGTGACGTTCGGGTTATGGGCTCCTATGCGATTCACATTCCTTTAGATGTTACCTACCTCCCCTAAACGTTTGTACCAATATTTTTGAGACACCCTGTATATTATTCACGAATATGAATTTAATTCGTATGGAAATGTTTGTTATCTCAGTTCTTTGTTTAATTTTGTAATTCAATTAAAGAAGTGTCCCAGATCTTCTATAACGAATTCTGTCTGAATTTACGTATTCCACATGCCTCTTTGATATCTTTGATTTTCCTGTGTTCTTTGATTAACATTTTTAAATAGAATGTATTCATGGAGTTTCAAATTCCGCGTTAGGCTGTAAGAACAATTACTTATCTGGAATTAGGCGTTTTTCGAAATATCTAGGATTTAAGCCCATGACTGTTAAAGACAGTGCTTCTTCTGTTCTCTCGATCTTGTGAACTCAACTGACAGTGTGATCGTCTCGGAGTAAAAACAGAAAATGTATTTATTTATTTTTTAATTTTAATTATGAGAGCATTTTTAAACCAGAAGAAGTCTGTAGATGGTCTGCAAGGATGGTCTGTAACTTGGAACGTTCAAAGGTGTATCTAGACCAGGGGTTCTGAACGGGGGCGATATCACCCTGAAAGAGGCGAAAATTGGTTTTGGGGGAAATCATGGAAATTACAATGTTTTGTGGCTCACCAAAGTTCAACCCTACCCGACAACATCTTATTCCTTAATATTTAATTTCTTTCTTTATGTTTTATTTTCCGCTGAGACAACTGATTTTTAGCATATAGGTATATTATATTTGAAGTAAGTGAGAAATTTTGATAAAAGGAAGACAATCAGCGTAATTTAATTCAACCACCTTTGCTTTTCATAGTCATTAAATGCCTAAGTATTTTCAGAGGTAATGTGTCCGCAATCCTTGCCATTTGGGCTTTTCCGACAGCTGCGACCTTGGCGGTGGCGTGTTAAGAATGGTTTAGTTATTTATTCTTTTGTTTCAGTGGTCAATATATGAGGCATGGATGGGATGAGGAAATGTTTCAGACTATTGTTTCTACTTTCTAAGCGACAATTTGTATTGATTTATTGTTTCCATGTGGGAGTTATTTATTTGTGATCCACAGTGCATTTGTGACTGACATAGGCTATGAGAGTTAAATAAAATAGTTTATATCTTATTGATTAATTCTTTGTAGTTACTCAGCCCATCAACAATCACGCCAAGTGCTGAAAACAGAAAGTGTCGACAATATCTGGACAAATATCTATCTTATGGTTATATTGAAAGTTTCATAGTCCCATTTCAAATGGGACTATGAAGCCATCAAGATTTTAGATGACTTAAAAAGGAAAGATCCTAATAAAGTTGGTAAACATATTGAATATTTTAAAAATTTAAAACAGAATTTCGAGCAACGTAACACTCTTTCTTCATTATTTATGAACAACACAGAAACAAATTATTATGGAATGATTGCGTCTTAAAAAATTGCAGAAATTATTGCCAAAACTGATAATGCTCATACAGTTGCCGAGACTGTTATACGACCCGAATTAGAGACTAGTTTCAACAGTGATGCATCAAAATCCCTCCAGTATTTAAAAACATTGCCATTGAGCAACGATCAGATTCCCTATAGGCCCCTTACTTCCAATTTCCAACCCCCCAGTCTTCCACCTCCCCTCCCATCTCTTTCTCTTTACAACAGCGCCTGGCCACACGTCCAAATTTAAAACACCAAAATTCATGCCCGACCTATTAGGAAATATTATTACCTCCAGCGCTTATCCCTTATATCCCCTCCAAGTTGCGTGTAATGTGCCCAAAAGAAAAGAAGAATTTTTATTTTTTTTAAGGTCCTAGCCACAGAAATCTCAGGAAAATAGGTGGTAGGACCTGCCAGAGCAAACTTTAAGGGAACACCTGGCTGGCCTCCACGTGGCGGAGTACGTAAACTACAGGTCCCATCAGGGGCCTGGCGGCTAACAAGCCAGAGGAACAAGGGGCACAACATATTACACAATACATGATCCACACACACTTTTAAACCTCTGGCCTTGACAGCTTACTGTCATCGATACAAAGAACATACGCGGAGATGGGGTAAATTCCTGGTGCCGTTAGACCCAAAATATACTCTGTACTCTCTGTCTTAAATCCTTCTTTTTACCATCACGCTCGGAATTTTACTACATACTGAACTACTGACACCTTATCTATACTACGTAGGAAGACCTACTGCGCACTCTCGTACCTCACGTGTTCAACGGATCGCATTCAGTTTTCATAGGGGCGGTCATAATTCAGTGATTATTCAGTGTATACTATGTTGCTTGGACTTTTCGAAAACTTAATGAAGTATCACTTCAACTTCAAGGGAAATTAATTAGGGTGATAGACTTCAAAAGCGCATTAAAAGCCTTCGCTGAAAAATTGGAAATATTTTGACAGCAATTTAATGAGAAAACAATTTGATGATATGCAAGAATTAGCTGAAATTAATGAATATCTCACCGAGAATGATCTTAAGAATTGTTCAGATAATTTGTGTTCTTTAGAAGGTGAAATGAAAATAGATTTTCAGATTTATTTTATTTGAAAGTGAGGCCTTGGATGTTAGATCCAACTGGATGCAATGCGGAGTCTGCTGGTGAAGAAATTCAAGAAGAATCCATTGAATTAAAATGTGACGAAGAGTTCAAATATAAATTCCAAAAAGGTGGAATGGGTGAATTGTGGGGATCAAAAACAAATAAACTTATTTATCCAATGTGGTCTGATATGGCCAAAGTACATCTTTGTTTACCAACGTCTTATATGAATGAAAGTGGTTTTGGTTCAGTAAATAAATTAACAAAGAATAGAAACAGCATTACTATATGTTCAAGAGGAGACATTAGAATTAAACTTATTAACATCATACCGAACATTGAACTTTTATCTAAGAAGCATCAGGCACAGGGATACCATTGATTAAAAATTAAAATATAAACTACTTTCTTGTTTAAAATTTCATGAGGCGTGCGATTAGAAAAAAAAAAAAAAGTCTAAAAAGCCTTTTAGGGGGTAATAATTAAAAAAAGATGAATGAAGAAACATTGGTTTCTCATATAAATATATGAGAAATATAATTATAAATTGAAATGTCGAATTTCGGATTCTTTTGCGTTGTAAGAAGAATAACACCCCAATAGTCTTCCGCATGTCCTCCATGCACCTTTAATGAGTTTCGAAATAATTATTATTACGAAAGGACAATTATCTACATTGATGTATTTGTTATCCTTCGAGCTTTTCTTTTTATATTTAAATAACCGCGTACTCGCTTATCTGCGAATTTACAAAAAGCTTTATTTATAAGTTCGCCTATTAAAGAAAGAACAGCAGACGCATATCCGATAGCCAGAAGAACTAAGGATCCTTGAAGATGCTCCACTTTAAGAACCTTTCTTCCTGTCTGAGAAACTGCTGGTTTCTTGGACGCCTTCCACTCCATCTTAAAGTCCTCATCGCCTGTCCATTTCACATCGAATCCGGCTTCATTTATCCTCAAGATCCTACAAGGAGAAAGCAGTTTTATACAGAATATTCCCATTATTGAAATCAGATCTGAAACACCATTGAATTAATTAGTTTGCGAAGAAAAAATATCACTTATCCTAAGATTTTTTTTATGAAATCCCCAATCACGTGAGGTATTAGAACCCGTAGTACTTGGTATGAATAAACGAGGAAGTTGAAAAGTTGAGTCTGTGAGTTTGAAGTTGAAGGGTAAATGGATGTTGTCTGGTGACGGCACGTGTTCAGACTGTTTGAAAGAGAGATCGGGAATGATAGACGCCAACTGAGAAGAACAGTGCCCATGGAAGTTTCTCTAGAAAAGGCATGCAGCAGAACCGTACATCTATGAGACAGCGCGTGGAGAGACTCTGTTATAGAACAGTCATTAATTAACATAACTTCCCTCTTCTGAATGGAATCAAGAAGTCTGAGAAAGGTTTTGGGGGCACCATCCCAGATGTGGGAACAACATTCCATGGTAAGGCGAATTTGCGATTTATACAGAGTGAACAGCTGTTTGGTAGAAAGGCCGAGAACGAAAGAGAAAACCAAGTTTTTTTAGATGCAGAGGAAGCAATATTTGTAATGTGCTTGTGCAAAAAGAGATTAGAAGACAGGGTAATTCCCAAAAGAGATATATCGTCTTGCCTAGAAATCGGAGTGTCACCAAAGATAAGCATGGGAGCAGAAGAATCCTCTTTGCGAGATATATAAGACAAGACTGAGCTTTAGAAGGATTGAAATCAACTAAGTTATCTTTGCCCCACTGGAGAATTACCTGGAGATCGGCACTTAAGGAAATAGTAGTTGATATTCGAGAAGTTAAAGCTGATTGAGCAGGGCGAGGTTTCTCAAAATGGAAAGTGAAATGCAATGTGCTATCATCGGCAAAACTATGGATAGGATTTCCAGTCAACGAAAGAAGGTCATTACTTGTGGGGGACAGCAGCATTAGTGGAGAAGTTAGAAGACAGAGAGCCATCTTCCCTCACACTCAATGAGCGATCAGAGAGAAAAACTGGATAACCAATTACAAAATACAGGTGGCAAAACATAAGAAGGAAGCTTGTTTAGAAGAACTTATGCAAAACACGATCGAAAGCCTTTGCGATGTCAAGAGCCATTTTTCAATCGAATTTGTTTGTAAATGGGTAACATAAGCTAGAATTTCATCAGTGGATCGACACTGACGGAATCCATACTGGCGATCTTTGATTAGACGGAAGGTTTCTAGGTAGTTTAAGATTTGGCGGTTAATTGATTTCTCCATTACTTTAGAAAGAGTAGAAGTAATTGCAATGGGACGATAATTGGATGGGAGGGATTTGTCACCCTTTTTAGGAACTGGCTGGATATGAGCAAATGCCCAAGCAGAAGGAAAAACACCTTAGAAATAAGAAGGTATAAAAAGGCGGCAAAGAGCAGGAGTAAGTTTAGCAACACAGGTTTCGAGAACAAGTGGAGAAATACCATCAGGACCTGG
This sequence comes from Mastigoproctus giganteus, assembly GCF_048544385.1. Lineage (NCBI taxonomy): Eukaryota > Metazoa > Arthropoda > Arachnida > Uropygi > Thelyphonidae > Mastigoproctus > Mastigoproctus giganteus. The sequence goes on along the minus strand of NC_143580.1, from coordinate 30,685,344 downwards.
AGCTCTCTTAGAATCCAGATTCGTCAAAGTCCTTCTGATATCCTTTTGACTGAAGACCACAGGAGGCATTGAATGGAGCTTGTTGGGAATGGTGCGAGGTGTTTTACCAAGATCATTAATACATGAGTTGGAAGAAAAATGGGATGCTAGCAGGTCTTTGGCTGAAGTGACAACAGAACCATCTGGTTTTGGCAGAGGTTAGAGCAGAGTTGGGAAAAAGTTGCGGCCAATAGCTTTGGCAAGAGACGAGAATGCTTGGCTACCATTAGGGCAAGAAACATGTTTTCTACTCTTAGCCTTCTCAAATTCTAGTTTGGACTGATCAATAACTGCTTTACAATAGTTAATCCTTATTTACAATAAGGTGCATTCTAATGACCTAGCTTTGCAAGGTCATTAGAATGCACCTTATTCTCTTAAACAGCCTTAGCACATTTATTGGTAAACCGAGGTTTAAATAAAACAATGAGATTTTAAAATGGAGTGAGGGATAAAGGATTCCATTCTTACAAGAATAATTTCACTGACACGATCTGAGCAAACGTTGACTTCACAAAATTTGAAACAGTAATCCGACCAAGGAAACGAAGAAAAGAAATCTCGCAAGTCATCCCATTTTGCATTCTTGTAACGACAAACTACACGAGGTTTGGAATAGCCATGAGAAAAAGGCTCCATTGGAGATGAGACAATCAACAAATTGTCATCTGGGGCACCTAAAAGACCACTCACTTCGACCGTGTACTTAGAAGGGTTGTTTGTGAGAAAACGATCAAGCGATCAGGCTATATGTTTGGGATTGTCCGGTATTCTTGTAGGTAAATGAACAATCTGTGCAAGGTCATTAGAAATTGCAAAAGCGTCAGCATCTCGACCAGCTGGGTAGGTGTGACTAGAAAACGGAAGCCAGCTGAAGTTGTGAACATTAAAATCACCAAGGAATATTATCTCACTTTTAGGCAAGTTGGACTGGAGAAAGTCCAGTTGCAAAGAGAGGAAGTCAAAGAGCTCCAAGTGATTAACTGGAGTTGGGAGAACGGTAGGGACAGCAGATAAATTTGACAGAATGAGGTAGAGAGATTTTAAACCAGAGGAGAGTGAAAAGAGGAGATTCCAAATTATCAAGTCTCTGACAGGGAAGATCGGAACGGACATATGCACAAGTAGGCTGTGAGGCGAAAGGAATCATACAGCGAATAATTTGGGCTACTGAGATGAGCAGCAGTAGTTGAATCAACCGATAACTGCGATTCTGTCATGGGGTTTTGGCAGACTGCAAGTGGAAATGGACATCGTTGAGATTAGAATTGAGACCACGTATATTTGTGAAATGAATTAGGAAGTGTTCTGGATGTTGAGATCTTTTAGCGGATAAGCTGACACTATTGGAGAGGGCGCTGAATCTCTTTAAAAGTTACAGCTGTCAGTTACAGGCTCCGCAAAAACGATAAGTGTTTGCCTTTTATTTACATGATTGTTATTTTATATTGTACTTAATACGTAGTCATATAGTTATAGTTACGCTGGTTATTTTTTATTTTTAATTTAGATAAAGAGTTTTTGTGGATTTTACTTACGATAAGTAAAACCGTTATTTCGTTCCATTTTTGTAGCCATTGTTTTGGATATAGAGGTAGGGAATTCAAATTTTTTAATTGAAGTAGCTAGGTAGCTCTAACGCATAATTATATAGTAATACGCTTCACTGTTTCTATTTAATAGTTTCTATTCAAATACTATTGACATTTAATTTATTGGCTTTATTAATTTAAACTACCATGCCCCAAACTAGAGCAGCAAAGCAACGGGCACAAAGTGGCAGGAGTGCTGTGACTCGGGGGAGAACTGAGGGAGGCAATTCTCCAACGCATCACAGCCTAAAAAAATGTGCAACTTGTGAAATGTTTGCCGAACTCTCTGGAATGGAACATGATATTGCCATGGGGGATGTCTTTGTGTGTGCGCGATGTAAGGAGTGTAAGGAAATCAGGTGACAACTCAGCGTTGTTATGGGCCTATATAAGAGTTTGAGGGACAGGGTGGATGCCCTCGAAAGATCTAAATTGAGGGGCCCATCAGGCTCTCAGCTGCCCACATCAACGCCAGAGCTTGCACTTGGTCATCACGCAACACAGCGGCAACCCCTAAGGCAGAATGCGCTGGTCCCACAGGAACTAGTAGTTATTGGTGACTCTATTGTCAGGGAAACGGGGAACATCCTTTGTAAAAAAGATAGGTGGAACAGGACCAGGGTATGTCTGCCAGGGGCAAAGGTTCATGACGTTTTAGAGCGGATATCATCTTTTAAGGGCACAAAAGGTGATATAGTTGTACATGTTGGCACTAATGATATTAAGAGTAGGAGACCGGCGGAATTACTCAACAAGTACAGGTCACTGTTGAAAAAAAGCCGTGAAATAGGGTTGAATTTGAAAGTGTCTGCAATTCTGCCCAGACACGATAGGAGGGAGTACACGATGAGAGCCTTGTCGATCAGTTCGGCCCTGGAAAGATTGTGCAAGGCTCAAGGGGTAGAATTTTTTTCAGCCTGGTCTATACTTGTTAACAGAAGAGACTGCGTCTACAGGGATGGGATACACTTAAATAGAAAGGGTGCAAGAATATTTGCTGATGCTATCGAGGCAGTATTAGGTGGGTCGGAAAACTGCTAGTTTGGGGGGATACAAAGACTAATAGTTTAACAGTAACCGCAGGCAGAGGCGAAGGTGTTTCTTGCACAACTTCTATTAGAATAAGAAGCGACCTGGAGCGAGGGTTGTTGGCGGTTTCAGGGACGGATGGCAGTCATCATGGAATAGTTGGGTATATGGGATGTGTTAGGGTAACAAGGAATAGGCATAGGAGCATGTATGCTTGCATGTATACCAATGCTAGAAGTATAGTAAATAAATTTGATGAATTTGAAGTGTTGGTCAAGACATCAAAGGCGGATATTGTTGGGACAGCAGAGACGTGGTGTCACAAAGATATAAGGAATGCAGAACTGGAATTTGGGGAGTACAATGTGTACAGAAAGGATAGACAGGACAGAAAGGGAGGGGATGTTATGCTGTTAATTAAGAAAAACATAAAATCAAAGGAAGTGCACCCAGTTAATATAGATAAACAGTGCTCTGTTGAATCAGTTTGGTGTGAGATAAGCACTGCGAAAAGAAAAATAAGGGTAGGAGTGTGTTATAGGCCTAATGACTCGAATGAGTACAATGAACAATTGTACAGAGAAATAGAGTGGGCCAGTAAATCAGAATGTCTTGTAATGGGGGATTTTAACTTCCCAGATATTGACTGGAACTTGTGGGTTGGTCACTCACACACTAGTCAGACTTTTGTGGATTTATTGGATGATTGTTTTCTGCAGCAGCATGTTCGAGAGGCAACCAGAGAAAGTAACACTCTTGATCTGGTTATCAGCAGTGATCATTCGTGTATTAAGAATTTGCAGATAAAGGAACCACTATGTGGAAGTGATCACAGTGTGCTGATGTGGGATTTACTCAAAGAGGTAATTACCGTCAGGGGTAAAGGAAAGGGTTTTTGCTTCCGTAAAGGGGAGTACAGTGGTCTCAGACAGTTTTTAAATTCTGTACAGTGGGATCAACTGACGATGTTACCAACAGTAAATTCTAAGTGGGAAGCATTCAAGGAATTAATCGTGGAAGCTACTAGACTTTATATACCGATTAAGAAATATCGTTCAAGGTTTAGGCCTAAATGGTTATCAAATGAACTAATGAGACTCGTGACAGAGAAGAAAAATGCATGGGATGCATATAAATTATCAGGTGACGCAGAAGCCTGTGGCAGATATAAGCTAGTCTGTAATCAGGTCACAAAGAAGGTTCGGCAGGCGAAGGTACATTACGAGAAATCCTTGGTAAAAGATGCTAAGAAAAACAGCAAGGATTTCTTTACTTATATAAACTCTAAGAGGAAGGGGAAGAATATGATTGGTCCACTTGACATCGATGGTTCGACTGTTGATGATCCTGCTCAGATAGCAAACAAACTGAATGAGTATTTTGCATCTACATTCACACGTGAGGAATTATTACAGTTTGAAAATGGAAGAAGGTTATCAAATTGTAGCAGTGTGCTTAATGATTTTGTAATAACTGACAGCAAAGTGGAGGAGAAATTGTTGAAGTTAAACATAAGAAAGGCACCTGGGGTGGATGGGATCTATCCAGTTATTTTAAAGGAGGCGGCAAAGCAACTAAGCAAACCCTTAGCCATAATTATGAGAGCATCCTTGGACTCAGGGGAGGTTCCCACGGACTGGAGATGTGCAAATGTGTCCCCAATTCACAAAGGTGGATCGAAGGGTGACACGAGTAATTACAGAGCAGTTAGTTTAACTTCTGTTCCGGGTAAAATAATGGAGTCACTGGTTAAAGATGCATTGCAGTATCATCTAGACAAGACTGCAGCAATAATTCAAACACAGCATGGGTTTGTTAAGGGAAAGTCTTGTCTGACAAATTTGATTGGTTATTATGATGTGGTCACAAAGGAACTGGATACAAAAAATAATTTTGATATCATATACTTGGATTTCAGGAAAGCTTTTGACACTGTTGCGCATGGAAGACTACTGTACAAATTGGAGCAGAATGGTATTAAGGGTAAATTGCTACAATGGATAAAAGGATGGTTAAGTGGGAGAAGACAGAGAGTGGTAATCAATGGGTGCTGCTCTTCGTGGACTAATGTTATTAGTGGAGTCCCACAGGGTTCGATGTTGGGTCCACTGTTGTTTTGTGTATTTATCAATGATATTGATGAAGGTATATCAGGCTTAATGTCGAAGTTTGCAGATGATACAAAGGTTTGCAGGGTTGTTAATGACAGTAATGGCAGTGTTCTACTGCAACAGGATCTAGATAATTTGGGCAGATGGGCTGAGATGTGGCAACTGAAGTTCAACCTTGACAAATGCAAAGTACTGCATATGGGTAGAAGTAACTCCAGAGAAACGTACCAACTGTGTGGTACTACACTTAAGGTGGTAGAAAATGAAAAAGACCTGGGAGTAATTGTGCAGTCAGATATGAAGTTTTCTGAGCAATACAGACAGGCTGCTAGGGCAGGTCATGGGGTTTTGTCAATGATATATAGGAATTTTGCTAGCAGGGAAAAGAGGTGATTGTCCCTCTGTATAAGGCAATGGTCAGGCCACGCCTTGAGTACTGCGTACAGGTCTGGAGGCCTCATTTTAGGAAGGATGTAGATTTGCTTGAGCGTGTACAGAGAAGAGCAACACGATTGGTGAGGGGGAATGAAGGGATTCTCTTACCAAGAGAGGCTTAAATTCTGCAAATTGCAGTGGCTGGAGACTAGGCACCTGCGCGGTGATCTCATTGAGGTCTATAAGGCCTTGAATGGGTTGAGCACGCTGAATTCTGATGTGATCCTTCCACTTGTTCAGATTACGAACCTACGGGGACATAAGTTCAAATTAAGAAAGGACAGATGTAGAATAGATGTGCGGAAATTTGCCTTTAGCCAGCGGGTGGTTAATTGCTGGAACAAACTTCCATCTGTCGTTGTGGAAGTTGATAGGTTAAATAAATTTAAGGAGGAACTGGACAGGCATTTGGAGGGTATGGTGTGATTTTTTTTTTGGCTGATGCTGCATAAGCTCCTACACTTGCTTGCATCATGTGCCACTACTACTACTACTACTACTATTAGTTTAACAATTCATGATTTATTCATTAGTAAGAAAAACTGTTGGGGGGAATGCTGTATGAAGTAATGAAATTTTTGGATTTGGCGTATGCATGGTAAGAATATACAAAGATCCTTAACATAACGTCGCCTCGACAATGCCCCTCGCATACACACTACACGGACTCCCTCCAGTCACTATCTGACAGAGTAGAGACAGCAAGCAGTAGCACTAGATGATCCAGAAGCCTTCTAGAGAATTACGAATAAGTTCGGTCCGTTTTACTGACTAGTGGTCGGCCTGCAAACACAGTTTTAGAGCTGTACCCTCGAAATGTAAGGAAGATTGGATCTCGCCATGAAGTTCATCATAACCTCAAAAGTCATCACTCATACTACATGATGAAGAGATGAGGTTTTGTTATTTGGTTTTTTTAGGAGCATTAGCAACTAAGGAGATATTGCTCGGGGATCTGCGGTGGTCATTCCCTGACCTTTCCGCTTCCTGCGTATTTGGTGGTGACGGGCTCGAACCCCGGTCTAATGAAGATGCGTGTGCTACGCACTGCTGCTCGGCCCACCTGGCTACGGAGGCGTCCTCACTAGTCAGAGAAGTCCATTAGTCCGAGACACAACTTATTTCATTTCAATTCGTATTTCATTTTCTATTTCAATTCTTATTTCAATTCTTATTCTTCTTCTTATCTATTGTTATTCCTTACCTGTAAGAAACTGAAAACTGACTGACAGGGGCTGGCTGACACAGCTCAAATCCATTTTGCACTACTTTCGGCTCTCTTCTTTTATACCTTCTTGTTACTATGTCCTTATGCAATTTAACATCACCAAATAAAAAAAAGTCACGTCCAGTACAGTTTTAATCACTTCCTTTGGAGCAACTGAAGCAACTTAACCTTCACCAAAGAGAAAAGTCACCTTCAATACTTGTTTTTGTTCACCAGTAAACGTTAACAAACAAGGGAAGGTCACCTGTTTGTTCATCTTATGTTTCGTTTTGATTGGTGAAAATACCTCTTTTATCTTCCATCTTTCCTGAAATTGAACGTTATTAGAATTAATATTATAATAATGTGTCTTTATAATGTAAGTGAAGTGAATCTATAACCTAGAAGATACATTGTCTTTCATTTTAATTATGATTAGGAAAGAAAATAATTAAGGAAAAATGTTAAGGAAACAAATGTTAAGTGTGCTTAATAAATTTTAGTGTTATATTTATAAAACTAAAGACTAGAATAAAGTAAGCACATACTAACGGACTTGTTAATATGCGCAATCTGACTAGTGGACATGTCTTTGTGTCGTGGTTCAGTCTCTCTTGGTATTAATGACCTCAATGATTGAATGGGGGTTCTCTGGTTAATTTTTCATGGCTAGTTTGTAGGTTTTCGTCTTGTTTAATTCAATTTTTGTGCTGTGTTCTAGTATTTAGTATATAAATATAACACTAAATACTTTATTCTAGTCTTTAGTTTTATAAATATAACACTAAAATTTATTAAGCACACTTAACATTCATTTCCTTAACATTTTTCCTTAATTATTTTCTTCCTTAATCATAATTAAAATGAAAGACAATGTATCTTCTAGGTTATAGATTCACTTCACTTACATTATAAAGACACATTATTATAATAATAATTTCTAACAACATTCAATTTCAGGAAAGATGGAAGATAAAAGAGGCATTTCCACCAATCCAAACGAGACACAAGATGAACAAACATTGACCTTTTTTGTTTGTTAACATTTACTGGGTGAACAAAAACAAGTATTGAAGGTGACTTTTCTCTTTGGTGAAGGTTACGTTCCTTGAGGACATAGTAACAAGAAGGTATAAAAAAGAGAGGCGAAAGTAGTGAAATTGGTTCTGAGCTGTGTCAGTTAGAGGCCCAGGCCCGGTCACTCAATTTTCAGTTTTTTTCATGGTAAGAAAGTACTATACTTAAGAATTCTAAAGTAAAATATGAAAATGAAACTAGAACAGAAGAAAATAGTGCTGAAATCTCTGCCTGGATGTCTATAACTAACTGAAAAATTCCTAAATTTAAATACAGAAAACAAAATGATGTCATATAGCAACGCCATATCGGTAGAAAACTTTCAAAAGATGAAAATAGACCCACATGCATAAAGTGTTAATAGGGATATGTGATAGTATAGGCAATGATACTGACAAATACGAAATCTAAAGCTGGAAAGAACAGACCAAGTAAGTAAAAGAAAGAAGCTTCACTGGAGGTGATTGACACAAAACTAATTATAAATTCATTTATATTCAAGTAAAATGACAGAAGGTACGAGTAAATAGCAGTTTAAATAAATAGCTTAATAATTTCTTAGGTATAATTCTGGAAAGTAATGATCACGGGAAGTTGAAAATTAGTCATTGGAAAGAGGCATTAATAACCTACAAAGAATGTGACTTTTAGACAGAAGAAACTGTTAGATTTAGAGAAATATTATTAAATGTAAAGAAATAGAAAATTTACACACTGGCCGCTAGGGGTCGCCGAATGTCTCAGGTTGTTTAGTAGAAATTACGTGGAACCCCATCTCCAAGTTTAAAGTCTCAAGGACCCATAGAAATCGACATATATGGCTTTTTAAAAATTTTAATTAAATTTTTCGAGGAAGTTGAAAATTTCTCAGCTGAAAGAAGGGCTAATGACCTATCAAACTTGTAACTTGTAGACAGAAGAAATTCAGAGGAATATCATTAAATGAAAGAAATAGCTCCACAACCGGCAGCTAGGGGGCGCTCAAAGTCATAGGATATTTAGCAGAGATTACGTAGAACCCAAATATCCAAGGAGCATGTCTTAGAATCCTATAGAAAGGAAGATATGACAGTTTACTTCACTGCTCCAGATATTTCCGCAGAACTCCTTGATCGTCTTCTACTCAGGTGATCCGTTTCTTGCTTTCTCATCTTCACCCAGCTTCCTGTAGAATGCTCTTTGGTCCTCATCGAAGATTCGGTTGTTTTTTTTTCCTCTGGGAGGTCTCTTTGCATCTGCGTACTCTTTTGGTGAGTGCGAGGATATTCTGCTTCAGTGTGTCGAAGTGTTCTCCTATTCTCTGATTTCTGGTCTCATGTTTGCTGTGGACACTGTCTCTCTTGAGGATGCTCTTCACCTTTCGAATCAATTTCTTACTTCTATTACCTTGTTGGTACTGGGTCAACTGACCTATTTAAACTCTTAATTCTTCTATCTTCTGTTGAAATCTTCTTTCCAAAGCTGACGGTTCCTTCTGTTTTCGCTTCTTCTACTGCTGGTCTCTCGTTTCTTTTCCATTAATCCCATCCCAATAGCTGCTATGACAGCACCATTGTTGTCAAGTTAATGCGGCATTATTTGCCAATTGAAGTGGTCTGTTACTCTCCACAGGATTTTATTTGGCCTATGCTTAGGTATCACGTGGGTTCTTGTGGGCCCATTCCTTTGAATTCTGTTAGGGCCTTCTTCCACTCGTCTTCTATTCTGGATATCAGGACTTCGTCTCTTTCCAATTCAGCTACTCTGGGTTGTATTTCTTCTTGCTGTTCCTCCTCTTATTCCATGGTATGATGTTCCTCCTCTGGTTCCATATTGACCATATACTTTGTGCTTATTATTATCACTTTATTAATCATAACAACCCTGTACAGAAGTTATTTAGAATGGTGGCTCATACCTACATCGAACTTAACTTATTAGATAGGAACACATACAGTTAACATAAAATAAAATATCAGAAAATACATTAAAAAATAAATAATTAAATAAAGAGGAATAACAACAGTCATTTTACACATGAATCGAATGTCCTAGTCATTCTACTTAATGGAATAATGTCAGTCCTATAAGATTCTTTTGCAGACAATATAAATCGTTCGTTAGAGTTTTTATGAGTTCATGGTTTTTTGCAATGAATAAATCTCATCTTTTTCGAAATACATTCTTCATTATATATATGTAGTTTAGTGTACAGTAGTAAAACTAACTATTTTTTAATTACTCATGTCACCTTTAGATCCCCTTTGTGAATTCGGGACATATTTGCACTTCTGCAGTCCGCGGGAACCACCCCTGAATCTAAGTATGCTCTCATAATTATGGCTTAGGGTTTTCTTACTTCCTTTACCTCCTCCTTTAATATATCTGGATAGATCCTCCATCGACCCCAGCTGTCTTTCTTATCTTTTACTTCAAAAATTTCTTCTCCACTTTGCTCTCAGTTATTTCAAAATTAATAAGCATCCTGTTTCAATTTGATAACTTTCTGGCATTTTCCACCCTTAATAAAAAATGTGTGAATGTAGTTGCAAAATAGTCATTCAGATTATTAGCCATCTAAGCAAAATCATCCTAAGTCGAACCATTGATGTCAAGTGGACCAATCTGATTCATCTCCTTCTTTCTAGAGTTTATATAACTAAAGAAGTCCTTGCTGTTTGTCTTTGCTTTCCTTGGTAAAGATTTCTCGTAATCTCCCTTCTCTTGCCTAACTTCCTCTGTGACTTGATTACAGACCTTTCCTGGAGCAAAAACCCATCCCTTTACCCCAGTTAGCTTATTACTATCAGAGGCTTCTGTGTCGCTTGATCTTTTATATGCGTCCCATGCATTTTTCTTCTCTGGAATGAGACTCCACGAGTCTCATTAGTTTATCTCATATCCATTTAGGCCTAAAGCTTGAACAGTATTTCTTGTCCAGTATGAAAAGGCTAGCAGCTCCCATGATTACTTCCTTGACTGCGCCCCAGTTAGAATTTGCTGCTGGTAACATCATCAGTTGGTCCCACTGTACAGAATTTAAAAACTGTCTGAGAACACTGTAGTCACCTTTCCTGGAGCAAAAACCAATCCCTTTACTCCAGTTAGCAATTATATATTTAAGTAAATCCCACATCAGTACACTCTGATCACTGCCACTTAGTGGTTCCTTTATCTACAAATTCTTAACGCAGGAATAATCTCTGCTGATAACCAGATCAAGAGTATTACCCTCTCTGGTTGCTTCTCGAACATGCTGCTGCAGAAACCAATCAGCCAATGAATCCACAAAGGTTTTGCTGGTGTGCGACGACCAGGATATGTCTGCCCAGGCAAACGTTGATGATGTTATACAGCAGATATCATCTTTTAAGGACAGAAGGTGATACATGTTGGATTAATGACATTATGTGTAAGAGATCTGCAGACTCACTTAACAAGTATAGGTCAATATTCAAAAAAAGTCGTGAATTAGATATGGAAAACTTATAAATAAAGTATTTATGACATCCTAATTTATATATTTCATCCACTTACATACGATTGAATTCTTCAATGCAAGGATGAGCGTGATGGAGAAAGAAACCTATGAATATTGAAGAGAAATATTCCTTGCTTATTAAGAAATTTTCTTTACCAATCTGCCGAGTTTTCAAATTAAGGACATTGTCTCCATGAATGAATGCATATTTTTCCTTTAGTACTTTCTCCATTCCCTCTTCCACAGTGTTTACCATTTGTTCTTCATGAGATTCAATGTATTTCCAAACGGCTTGCCTGGATTCATCTTCTGCATTCTGTAACATAATCAAAAAAGTTAAAAAAGAATATGATTTTTAAAAGTGTGAGTCAAAATCATTAATGCGATGTACTTGAAATTGCATTAACTCTTGATATACTTGAAAAAAGATATTCCCTAAATGCATCTTAATCCTAGAATGACCGAAAAGAGTTCGAATACGATTCAAAATCTCCATTAGCTGTTATATTGGGCTGTATCATTGGTTTAGTATTTAACCAAGTGATTCTAGCAATGAGGTACCTGGAAGAACTTGTGCCATTAGTGGCATTGATGCGGCAAAGCTAAGTGTGAAAGCAGTATTGCTTCATATTGGAAAAACTTTACTATCATTTCCTCTTGTTCATGCTGTAGCCTGAAAGAAACTTACAATAGTAAGTCTCAGTTTCTTGCTGCTATACGTTACAATGACTATGGTTGGGATAGAATTTCACTAAGGCATTGGATAAAGAAAGCACAGGATTCGCATATTTATTAAAAATGTTTCCAAATGTATCTCATGCAAAGCTGAAGAGAGGAATTTTCATAAGAAAGCTCCTAAAAGATTAAGAATTTCAAAGAAACCTCAATGATGTTGAACTGGCTGCATGGAGATCTTTCAAGGCTGTCGTACACGAATTCCTCAGAAAGAGAAAAAAAGAGAACACATGACAAACTTGCATAAATGTTACAAGAACATGGGGTGCCGAATGTCATTGAAAATGCATTTCCTTCATTCCCAACTTGGTTACTTTCCTGAAAACTTAGCAGATGTCAGTGATGAACAAAGCGCTTCTACCATGATGGTAATTCATTATTATATACAAGGTAATTCATTATTACCTTGTATAAAAACAAGGAATTGAAAAAATGCCTATATCATTTGATGTATACGTGACAGAAGTAAAAGATTGATATTTTCATAATCAGGACATTAATCTTGTTCAAAATAACAAACTTTTGTTCCACAGGTATGAGGAAAAAAAGTTTGTCCTGTAGTGCTATTTTTAGTGGTCAACTAAACAATTATCAGCTAAGAGTATCAATAAAGTAGGAACAAAGCAGAGTTCCAGAAAGGATATTCCAGATTTTGTTAAGAAAAAGTAAAGGTCAATGAAAAGAAAATAACCAAATTACCGTGGTGGCAATTTTAGGTAATTGATCCTTTGAATGATGTAATGTAAATATTTGAAACACGTATCGGAAAAGCGAGGGTAAGTATTCATATAAACTTAAACTAAACTGGATTCATTAAAGAGCCACGTTGGACTAGCACTCTCTTTCGTATAGCTTATAAAAAACTGTCCAAATTACACGGGTACAATCTCCTTCCCCTACGTTAGAAGACTGTCCTCTACTTCATCTCTAATTAACCCAGTAAACAATTAATACACTCCAATAATAAACTATTCAACTTTTGAGAAAAATAGTACGTTCAAATGTAAGCTGTTGAAATGCATAATGAATTATTACCTTTAGAATTTCCAGTACAGGATGATTGAAATAGGTGCCGCATGCTATTTGGTTTGTTTGAAGAGCTCTTGATAACTGTGTGATAGTTTCCAGTTGATCTCCTTTTGAAACCAAAGTCATAAATGACAGAAGAATTCCACGGTATGCAAAAACAATTACAAACGCACAAATGCTCCAGAATGCATAAGAAATCTTAAATGGTGGATGGCGAAGAGGTTTTTGGTTTACACCTGCAATACATAATTAAATTTTGTTAAAATATGCATTGAAAATTAAGCGAATACTGATTACAAGGAAAAAGCGAAAATAATGAGAACTGCTTTTCAAGACTAAGAAACTACCGTTTTCTAAGAAAGTATACAGCTAAAAAATAATAAATCATAATGGAATAGTAATATTATTGGTCTGCTTCCTTGCGGGATATAAAACTCTAAACTCAACTTTCCTGTAAGTAAACCTTGCCCTCCCTCGCTGAAGAGTATCTTGGCTTAGGTTAGAAAGAGAAAAGCATTCACTAAAGTTTTTGTCGTCCAGACGCGAGTCTAAAAGGGATCGTAGCCATTTCTAACCCCTCACCCCAGTGATATAAATTTATTTTTTAGGCAATTGTACTGCACGGCGCGTGAGAGGCTTTAATTCGAGTTCGTCTAGTTGACAGAATTTTTGTGGGCATTTTTAGACAGTGGCCAAGTTAACCAGTCCCACGAGTTGCATGGCTTTTCTTCCTGTAAGTTTAATTTTTTGATGAAATAAAAAGGTAAACAAACCACAATATACAGACACGGCGTGATAACGCCTGTCTACCCTTACCTTCGGAGCGCAACAACCAAATCAAACCAGCTTAAGTAACCTGTTTCAAATTCAATTTGCTTGGAGTAAAATTACATGCTGATCAATTCTTCCATATCGACTGGCCAATGCAAGCAGACAGAAAATACATCATTCCTGAAGCAACAGGGTATTCTGGTTAACACTGCAATTGAGTTTGAAATAAAATCTAGTTTAATCCCATATTAATAAATTCACTTGAATTTTATTATTGTAAATTGACAATGAATTTAATAGAATTACCAACTGTTACTGGGACTAGCACGTATCTTTTCAAAGAAAGAAAAAAATAATAAATTTTATAAAGACAAACTACCTGCTGTACCCATCAAGAAAGAAGTAGAAGCTTGAAGTTCCTTACCTTGACCTAGCAATGTCCCATATACTAACCACAAAATTAGTGGCCAGTGAAGAGGTCTTTCTTGATACACTCTTGAGCATGCTCGGTGCAGACAATACAAAAATACAGTTATTGCTAGTGTCGAAAGGCCGATGTATAACCATACCTGTAAAGAAACATTGTTTGAAATGATTTGATTGCAACGTTGATTACCATAATTTGGACTAACATAGACAATTTATACATATGCAAAATGGTGCCAAACTAGGTAGTAAAGGTAAAGTCCAGCCATTATCAACCCACTGCAGGATGGAAGCCTCGTCAACAATTCATGCTGAGGGAAAAAATCCTCCAATATTATCACCGAACTTTTCCAGAAATAAGACTTTACTGGAAGAGCTATATGGCAGACTACAACTAAACTGGTGTGCAAAATTTTAGGACCAGTCAGGTTTTCACCTCTAGCTTCTCGTAGGAGTTGCCTGGATATTGGAAAAGCATACCAAAGAAACCGCATGAGATACAGAAATAATGAAGGATACAACCCCAACACAGCAATGGAAACAAAATGGACTTTATTAAAAACTGGCAACACAGCATTGGCTGCCATGGTACAGATGCATCACTGTCAAAGATGAAACAAAGGGAACAGGAGGTCCTCATTAGAAAATATGGCCACCCCTAATGTCGATGCTGGCTTTGCACCGCCTGTCCATACTTAGAACAATGTTTTTTCGATAACATCGTCCATTCGTCTGTCAGCGCCATCTTCAACTTTTGAACATTTTCTGGTGGGTGATAACGTGCCTGTAAGCTGCTCCCCAGAGTGTACCATGTGTGTTCGATGGGATTTAGACCGATGGAACGGGTAGGCCAATCCATACGAACCATGTTCTCACTGTCCAAAAGTATCAACAGCTGTAGTACGATGGGGTGTGGCGTTATCATCCATAAACACGAACTCGGGACCAATGGCACCTCGGAACAGACGCACATGGGGCAGGATAACCTCAATACAGTGGCGTGCACCGGATACAGTATCGCTTTCCAGTATCTGGAGTTGTGTTCGTCCATCCAGGATAACACCACCCTAGACCCAGAACACCTCACCCGCCATATCGATCCCTTTCAGTGATGTTTATGGGGTGATGCCGTGTGCCAACCTCTCTCCGGATGACGTCCAGAAACGCTACTGAGACTGAATCTACTCTCATCAATAAAGAGTACCTTAAGTAAAGATTTTCCGGTTGTAACCTTCAGAAATAGTTTTGTTCCTTAAGGTTTGCACACTGGTGTTAGAAGACAGTCTTCGGAGAACTCCGTGGAAGTAATTTTCAGAAAGAAACCCCACCGCGAAAAAGAAGTCCTCTGAACTGTTGATTATTGTGTTGTACTGAAAGGGTATTTAGTAAAATTTGAAGAATATTTTAGAGTACAGTTGAAGTTGAAGGAATTACTAGAAATATAAGGAAAGTTTAGTATTGAGCTGATTTATTGGATGCAGGTGTATTGCTAATTAACAGATATATATGGATTTCTTTCGTATTGAGTTAGTTTACTGATTGAAGTGGTTAGGGAAACTCATTTCTGGTAGATTCGATGCTCCTAACATCGATAGCCTTATCATCCTACGCACGAAGAACAGCAGAATAACTAACCGGTAAGCATCTTTGATCATACCTGCCATCAACCAAATCAGTTCGCTCAGCCATATTTTCTCAGGAAAATTCGACTGGATTCCTCAACGACCTGAATATCAACCCTGAGACGATTTGCGTCGACAAAGCCTACAGATCAAAAGTTTTAGCTGATACCTACACAGCCCTGCAATTTTAGATCGTTTATATTACCAACGCTTTACGTGGTTACTGTGTTGGAGGATGATATGCGCTCCTACTCCTGTACCTTACAGCCTGCAGCATCTTCCCGGCATCTGCGGTACTTTCCCCTGTTCTCCAGAGCCTGCAGCATCTTTCAGGTATATAGTAGTAGTAGTTGCAAGTAGTAGTAGTGGCATGTGATGCAAGAAAGCAAGTGTATGAGCTTATGCAGCATCAGCCAAAAAAAAAAAAAAAAAAAATCACACCATTCCCTCCAAATGCCTTTCCAGTTCCTCCTTAAATTTATTTAACCTATCAACTTCTACAACGACAGATGGAAGTTTGTTCCAGCAATTAACCACCCGCTGGCTAAAGGCAAATTTCCGCACATCTTTTCTACATTTGTCCTTCCTCAATTTCAATTTATGCACCCTTAGGTTCGTAATCTGAGCAAGTGGAAGGTTCCCATCAGAATTCAGCGGGCTCAACCCATTCAAGGCCTTATCAGATCTTATCAGACACCTCAATCAGATCACCGTGCAGGTGCCTAGTCTCCAGCCACTGCAATTTGCAGAACTTAAGACTCTCTTTGTAATCTTGTTGCCCTTCTCTGTACACGCTCAAGCAAATCTACATCCTTCCTAAAATGAGGCCTCCAGACCTGTACGCAGTACTCAAGGCGTGGCCTGATCATTGCCTTATACAGAGGGACAATCACCTTCTTTTTGCTGCTAGCAAAATTCCTGCATATCATTGACAAAACGCCATGACCTGCCCTGGCAGCCTGTCTGCATTGCTTAGAAATCTTCATGCCTGACTGCACAATTACTCCTAGGTCGTCTTTTTCATTTTCTACCACTTTAAGTGTAGTACCACACCGTTGGTACGTTTCTTTCGGGTTACCTCTATCCATATGCAGTACTTTGCATTTGTCAATGTTAAACTTCAGTTGTCACTGAAGTCACTATAAATTGACAGACTTCTGTCTGTCAATTTATACAATAGTCTTCCATGCGCAACAGTGTCAAAAGCTTTCCTGAAATCCGAATATATGATATAAAAATTATTTTTTGCATCCAGTTCCTTTGTGACCACATCATAATAACCAATCAAATTTGTCAGACAAGACTTTCCCTTAACAAACCCATGCTGTGTCTGAATTATTGCTGCAGGCCTGTCTAGATGATCCTGCAATGCATCTTTAACCAGTGACTCCATCATTTTACCCGGAACAGAAGTTAAACTAACTGGTCTGTAATTACTCGTGTCACCTCAGATCTACAGTCGTGGGGACCTGAGTCCAAGGATGCTCTCATAATTATGACTAACGGTTTGCTTAGTTGCTTTGCCGCCTCCTTTAATATAACTGGATAGATCCCATCCACGCCGTGTGCCTTTCTTATGTTTAACTTCAATTTCTTCTCCATTTGCTCTCAGTTATTACAAAATCATTAAGTATCCTGCTACAATTTGATAACCTTCTGCCATTTTCAAACCTTAATAATTTCTCATGGGTGGATGTAGATGCAAAATACTCATTCAGTTTGTTTGCTATCTGAGCAGGATAATCAACAGTCGAACCATCGATGTCAGGTGGTCCAATCAGATTCATCCCCTTCCTTTTAGAATTTATATAAGCAAAGAAATCCTTGCTGTTTTTCTTAGCATCTTTTGCCAAGGATTTCTCGTAACTGCCTTCGCCTGCCTAACCTCTTTTTTGACCTGATTACAGACTAGCTTATATCTGCCATAGGTTTCTGCTGAGTCGTTTGATAATTTATATGCATCCCATGCATTTTTCTTCTCTCTCACGAGTCTCATTAGTTCATTTGATAACCATTTAGGCCTAAACCTTGAACAATATTTCTTAATAGGTATGAAACTTTTAGTAGCATCCACGATTAATTCCTTGAATGCTTCCCACTTAGAATTTACTGTTGGTAACATCGTCAGTTGATCCCACTGTACTGAATTTAAAAAATGTCGGAGACCACTGTACTCACCTTTACGGAAGCAATAACCCTTCCCTTTACCCCTGATTGTAATTATATCTTTAAGTAAATCCCACATCAGTACACTGTGATCACTGCCACCTAGTGATTCCTTTATCTGAAAATTCTTAATACACGAATGATCACTGCTGATAACCAGATCAAGAGTATTACCATCTCTGGTTGCCTCTCGAACATGCTGCTGCAGAAAACAATCATCCAATAAATCCACAAAAGTCTGACTAGTGTGTGAATGACCAACCAACAAGTTCCAGTCAATATCTGGGAAGGTAAAATCCCCCATTATAAGACATTCCGATTTACTAGCTCACTCTATTTCTCTGTACAATTGTTCGTTGTACTCATTCGAGTCATTAGGCCTATAAGACACTCCTACTCTTATTTTGCTTTCATGTTTTCATTTACATTTAATGTATTCATTTTTCTCATTTAATCTCTTAATAAATAACACATGCTATAATTTCAATGATTTTCCTCGCAATCAGCAATATCAATTCTCTTCACAACAGCAATGGATAAATTAACTTAATACTAAGCTATTCTTTGAATTTCTTAGTAATATCAATGTATTGATATTGATGGTAGTAAGTAGTCAAGTAGTTTTGTATAATAAATGGAATTGTTTTATTATTTGGTGTCCTTGCTCATGAGACAGCTCACATGAATAAATATGCACTGCCCTACCATTAATATCCGGACACCTGCTTTTAGACAAAAAAAGAGCTTTTATTGTGTCATTTAATAATTTGTGCTGAAACCTTTTGCTTTTATGACAACCTTTAATCTTTGCGGCATACTCTCAACCAACTTTTTATAAATCTCATGTTCCTCCCGTCGGCCTTGTTCTCTGGGCCATCTAGAAGTGCACGTGCAACAATGATCCAATACATCCCAAAAATGCTCGATAGGGTTCGGATCAGTACTATGGGCTGGCCAATTCGGCCTTTCAACATCTATGTCCGTCCTCAGACCACTCTGTTACATCCAGAGGTGTATGGCATGGCGTGTTCTCTTGCTAATACAGGTATGAACCTTCCCCGAAGTATTCTCATAATGTTGGAAGTGTATAATTGTCCAGGATGTCCTCGTATTGCAAGGCATTCATGGTTTTGTCGATAACGACTAATGGGCCCAAGAAAAACCATGAGTATTGCATTGCATTCATGGTTTTGTCGATAACGACTAATGGATTCAAGCCAAACCGTGAAAGGAGCCCCATATCATACTAATCAGGAAGCAGCTTTTCCCCTGGCATTCACAACATCCAGGAAGGTTAATCAGACTGGTAGAGTGCAAACCTCGACTCCTCGATCCACAGGACTGTTTTCCATTGCTATACAATCCAGGATTCGCGCTCCTTACACCATGTTAATTGGCGTCTAGCATTTGTTGAGGTGATCAATTCTGTTGAACCGTTGATGTAATTCTGTTGAACGTGTCATCGTGCATGCCCACTTTTGCAATTGTCTGTTCGAAGCTCAGTATGCATATTTATTTATAGAAGGTTTTGTGACATGTTGCAGCGTGCTTAATACTTGTTTTTCCATTCCATCCATGATGGGATGTCCGGACATTAATGGTTGGGCAGTGCACATGACAGTGGAAAATCCCTCAGCTCCTGGAAATTCATGAATATTTTAATGCAGCTTGTGGACCTCAGCGCTTAAAGGGAGCTGTTACACTAAAATGATAAAAACAATTGCCACTGACCGCAATACAGGGGAAATCAATTAAAAATAAATAAACAAGACAAACGTCTTTCCCACAGTACGTATGCTTATGGCAAGAGTGAAACTTACTCAATCAAGGAAACTCTATAGCGAAGTGGTAAGCACAACTAAAGTGGATTCCGGAGATGGTGTTTCATCTTTAAATATTGCTAGAGTAGAGAAAAATTTGAATTCTTTGATCAAGAAAATTTTGATTAACCAAAATGCTTTAGCTTTGAGTAAGTTAAAGGTTCAAAAGCTTAAAGAGAAATACGATCACAATAGAAGTTTGTGCCCATAAGGATGTTTATCGACTTGAATGCGATATGCATTTGAAAAGTCTAAGACAATCTGTAAGCACACTTCAAGGCCATCAGCCCGAATTATTATCTTTGATGTGAACAAGGACATACCAGAAAAGAATTTGTTAAAAGAATTATATGAGTGGTTTATTCCGACTATACTGTAGTGAGGAAGACGACTTTAATGTCGTATTCAATGTGTGTTTTATAAGTGCCAGTAGGAAGGGCAATTGCAGGAAATGGACATGTTCAGCATATCTATTTCCTCCACTTCATTACGAGCCTTGAAGGAGCATTCTTAGCACATTTTCAGGTGATGGAAAACTGCAAGTGTAAAAGATATTTCTTAACCACGACATGGTACAGACGTACGGCAGGACATTATCACCTGAAAGAAACTGCTCGTTCCCACCGCACTAGGAGTGGACATTCATACCAGTAAAGCCCCGAGAAGACTGTGAAGATAATGTGTGCTATTTGCCTAGCTTCGGACGTTCTTCGTCTCATATGGAATGCACATTCATTCATTGTTTCCTTTACTGTGTAAAGCGTCCCTAGCCAAAAAAAATCTAGCAAATTCGCCATACTTATAAAAATACTATAGTATACTATAAAATTATTAACAGTACAAATTTCACATTACAAATCATCTATACTGTGTGAAAAGTTCATTCCCTCAGCTACAACACAACAACCTGATAAGGAGGGGCTCAATCCCGTCCCTGAGACGAGTTACATTATCAACATTGTTCAGTAAATCCAAATGCAAATCTGCATATTCCAACCAATTAAACACAAGATATTCCCATGTTTCCAGATCACCACACGTACAGTTGCATCTTGCTACGATTCCAAGACTATTCGGTTTAGCAAAAAATGATCTATGACCTCTTAGTAAGAATGTACAACGTAAATTTGGTACTAACCAGATTGGTTTAATATAATTCACACCATTAAAAAAATATAAGGGAAAAATTTTAATGTTATTCTACCTTTCTCCGAAACATTCCTTCTGTAAAAGGAGCTCCCAAATCCTCTTCTTTTTGTTTCTCAAGTCATTTAAAATGTTAATTTCGATGCTCAGCAACTCGGATTTTATACCTTTTATTAAATAAAAATAGGCTAAAAACTAACTGCAAATCAAGTGGCACTTTGCCAGCTAACATTTGCAAAGGTTCTGTGGAAACCGTTCTGCAGGCCATAACCATTTTTAGTAACATAACTCAATGTATATATAGTAGGATAGAGCTTTCTGGTGTTCCTTACTTTGACTGCATTGCCAACCAGATTGATGAACCCTACAAAACAAAAAATGCAATCATAAATCAAATGGAGTGCTTTCCCCTTTATCTCCCATTCCACCCGCCTTATTCTTGAGATCATTGCTATAAATTTCTTCACTTTCTCAGATATATAATTAATATGCGGGATAAAGTTCAAGCCACTAGAAAAACATATTCCCAAGTATTTAATCATTAACACCTGCTGTAAGCAAATACCAATCAACCTTACGAGCGGAGGCCTACTAAGACCCAATTTATCCTTCAACATCTTGATTTTAGTTTTGGATGTACTGACTCTCAACCTATGTAAATTATTCAATTTGCATAATTTTTCAGTATGAAATCAGACTTCATTTCGAGTTCCTTTCTGATGTTTCCGTGAACAAGTATTACCATATCATCTGCATAAGCTGTTGGGTGTGAGTGGTCCAATTCTCTCTTGTGCCAATCTTCCAAAACCAAGTTCCATATTAAAGGACCAAAGACAGATCCCTGCGGACAGCCTTGAGTCACACGACACGTAAGTGATCCAAAATTCGACTTAACACTTACTGTGGGATCCCTAAAGTAATCTTTAATTATAGAGAAAATATTAAAAGAAATAAAAATATTAAGCCATGCGCAACATCATCAGTACACTGTCCGAACTAACTATTGGAATCAAAGGCACCAACAAAGGCCAAAAATATTCCCAAGGTATATTTATAATTCGATTCCGGAACATTGCGAAATAAAGAGTGAAGTGCATCCTCAGTACCTACACCTGGGGTGGAACCATATTGTTTGTTAGAAACGGCAATTTTACTTCTTTGGTTGATAGCAATCCGCATGGCTAAAACCTTCTCGTAAACTATACCAAGACCAGCAAGCAATGCAATTGGTCTGTATGAAGCATGTGAACTGGTTGGCTTGGTCGGAGATTTTAGGATAATCTTGAGTAGTGCATCCTTCCAAAGAGACGGAATTACACAATATCTTAAGACAGTTATTAAAAACTTGTAACAATTCGTTCGAATAAAGATTAGAGAGCTTTTCGATTACCTCTCCCTCCAATAGGTCCATACCTAGAATTTGTTATTTTTAATTATTAAAAATTTCAGCGAGCTGCAAGTCTCAATAACTTGCACGATTTTTCAATATATTAAAAAAAATAAGATATTTTCTCAATCTTTATCGTAGAATGCTTCCAGTCAATTCTCTCCAAATGTAACGAGTAAAATAAGATCTTCTTCTTCAAGAGGAGTGTTTCCATTTACAATGGGTTTCCTCAGCCTACAAGTTATTTCTTGTTAGGAATTTTTTCCCGCCATAAAGTGCGGTTCAAGGTGTCTTGGTCGATTAAGCCTCGGGTTGTCATGCACTCCCGTACTCCATCCATCCATGTCCTCCTAGGTCTTCCTCTTCTCCTTCTTCCAGGAGGTATCCATTCCAGGATAGCCTTTGGATATCTGTTTTCTTGCATCCGTTTTACATGTCCATACCATGTTAGACGCTGTTCTTTGATTGTGTTAATAATAGTCTTTTTCACTTCCATTTTTACCCTTATGTCTTCATTCCGTTTTCTGTCTCTTCGAAGTTCCTGCTGAGCGTCTCCAAAAATCCATTTCTGTGGAGAGCAATTTGTTTTCCGCTCGCCTATTCAATGCCCAAGTTTCCGCTCCATACAATAGAAAACTTTGTACAATCGTTTGAAATATAAGTTTCTTTGTTTTATGTAGGATATTTTTGCTCCACAGAACAGAGTTTAACATGCCGATAGCCTTTCTACCGTCTGTAATTCTCTTATTGATCTCTGCTTGGGATGATCCATCACTTTGTAAGATTGATCCCAAATATTTGAATTTATCGACTTGTTTGATTTTAGAACCTACAATATTTAGAATATGTCCTGGCCCTGAAGACAACATTTCAGTCTTGCTAAAATTGATTTTTAGACCCCACGGTTTATATTCCTCAAACAATTGACGACATGCATACTTTGCATCTTCTAAGTCTTGTGCTATCACCACCTGATTGTCTGCAAAAGGTAAATTGTGAATATAGGTGTTATTATTAATCGGCAATCCCATTTTATTACATTTTTTTGACCAGGATCTTAGGCAGATGTTGATATAAATTTTGAAAAGTGTTGGCAACATGCAACAACCTTGTAATAAGCATTTTGAAGTGTGGAATTCAGGTGACAAAGCTGATCGCATTTTAATTCTGCATCTATTATTCCTGTAAATTGCCTTAATAATGTTAATCAGTTGTCCATCAATATTTGCCTCTTGCAGTGTTTCCCATAAGAGTTTTCTTGGAACACTGTCATATGTCTTTTCAAGGTCAATGAAAATCATAAAGATTTTTTTTCCCTTTTGATTGGCATTTTTCAAGGATCTGTCGTACTGTTGAGATATGATCTATACATGGCCTCCCAGCTGAAAAACCACTTTGTCCTTCTGATACCTCGATTCGGGCTTCTAAATGGTTCCTGATCCATTTTCCAAGGATCGTTAACAGCGGGTTTAACAGCTTTTCCGATCGCCCTTCTTATAAATTGATGTAATATATCATGTTATCATTTCTTTCGGTATTTCTTCTCCTCTCAGTACAGTATTTAACAGTTTTCGTATCAGAACAGCCATCCTCTTCCTCCGTATTTTAGAAGTTCCATGGAAACTCCTCCAGGTCCAGGTGATTTGCCATTCCTTCCTTCCTTTAGCAGGAGTTCCACTTCCATAACAGAAACGTTTAAGCCCAAGTCTTCTACACCAAAATCTTCCATCGTCTTCAACTCTTCCCGGTCTTCTTTTAAAAGTCCTTCGTAGTACTCCTCCAGTCTTTCAAAGGTATTAATTGCAAACCAGCATTGTGTTTATTCTGTTTTCTCAAGTCTTTAAGGACCTTCCATGATTCCGCTGATTGCTTGAAGCCCAATTTGCTGTTAATAGTTGCACATTTCATTTCCCATTCTTCATTTTTTTCCCTTCTACTAACAACCGATAGGCTATTTTCTTTTTTTTTTTTCAACATAAATGTTCCTATATGCATCATTCCTATCACCCAGCCATTTCTGATATGCAAGTCTCTTTTCCTCTACAGCAGCTCTTACTTTCTCTGTAATCCAGGTCTTTTTTTGTTCCTTGGCTCTTCGTTTTGCTAGGATTTCATGAGCTATTTTTTAACAGTATTTTTTAAATATTCGTAGATTTCTTTATCTCTATGTTAATTGCAGCATCCAGTCTCTGGGTGAAGTTGTTTCTGATGCTGTCGTCCTGGAGTAGGTCAATGTTAAATTGATCCACTTGTAGCATTTCTCCTTCCCTGCATTGTTGGTTGTCCACACATATTTTATTAATCCAGTTCCACCTCAGTGTTGTTTTAACAAGAAAATGGTCAGATCCACATTCAGCTCCTCTATAAACTCTGACATCTTTCAATACATAGGTCCCTGAATGTTTTGAAATAATGTAATCTATAACTGATCTAATTTGTCTTGTCTCCTGTGACCAAGTATATTTGTGGATATCCTTGTGTTGGGAAAATGTGTTGTTTATTCTCAAGTCGAACTGTTCACAAAGATTGCATAGTCTATCTCCGTTGTCATTGCTCTCTTTCTCTCCAAATCTTCCAAATAACTTTGCTATTTTGTTCAGTTCCTACTCTTGCATTGAAATCTCCCATTAGAAATATCTCTTTGTTCTTAGGAATTTTTTCTATTAGTTCTCTCAGTCCTCCCAAAATTCATCCTTCGAGGTATCGGCGGTGTCATTAGTCGGGGCATATATTCCCAAAATACATATTTCTCTCCCATACATTTTCAGTTCCAATGAGATAATTCTTTCATTAATAAATTGCCAGTTTTTGATGTTGTGTCTCAATTTCTTTTTAACAGCAATAGAAACTCATGCTCTTGCGCTTGCTCTTTCACTCTATCAACTCCACTCCAAAAATGTTAGAATTCTCCCATTATTTCCTGCCCACATCCCTTTTTCTTTGTCTCTGATAATACGACGATGTCTAACTTGAATTTTTGCACTTCACCCGAAAGAAATTTTCTTTTAGTTGAAAGCCCTTGAATATTCCAGCATCCCAAAATCACAGTCCTTTTCCGTTTGCCGAGTCGTTTCCGAAAGTGCAGTCCATTTTCATTTTCACTTGTAGGTCGTTTAGTATTTGTGTATTTTTTACACTGAACGAGGAGCTAGCCCGTTGCAGCAACCCCCAACCTGGAGGGCCAGGGTATTTCTTTTAGTCTCGCCCCTACCCTTTGACCTGTCCGGCTTGGGGGCTCTACCAGTAGCTAAGCTACCGCCGACTTAGCTCTCCGGGTCATCGGGACACGCAAGCTCCACCACCGCGACGAGGTGGAGAATACCATTGGGGGAGCTAAAATAAGATAAAAAACGAATTAATGAATTCCTTCACTCATAGAGATACGACAAAATTCGACGCGCAACGGAATAGAAAGCCCAGAGCCCAAACCCGATCCCAGATATTCAACAAAATCTTTCTACAAAGGCAGTAAGATTTATTCAAAAAGAAAGGAAATTTAGATTTTGCCAAATCGAAAAGGCTGTGTAATAAATTGAATGTGTATGAGACTAATAATCAGTAAAAAAAATATTCAAAATACAACTGGAAGTTGAAAATGACAAAAGAGATATTTCTTACCTCAACAGTAAATGTGGCGAAAATGATGAAAGGGTTTAAATCGTCATTTGATGCTTGCGCGACAAACTGAAGCTTGACATTATCGAGTTGATGAAGAGGATCTGCGAACTGGGCCCATCTACTAATGTGAGCTATAGCCCTCACTACCATGTCACCTTCCTGAAATGAAACAGAATGGTAAATGGTAGAATGCCGAATACATTTGAGGAGAAACACAAAGGTTACGCAACTGAAAAAAGTAATGGAACTCTCTAGCACTATTTGCTTTACTGTTCCTTCAGCTAATCGATAAAATTGTCCTCTACAAGAATCGTGAAATGTTAATATTTAATTCTGCTACAATTTATGCTTCAACCCCTATTCCAACTCGTTGGATTATCCGAGATACAAAATATGATAAGAAAGTATAATATACTATCTATAGTAATAATCTTGTAATATAAAATAAATATTTTCACCTGTTTATCAATCATCTGTATAACTTCTTTTATATTTCCATTCCTTGCTACTTTTACTCGGTTTCTGCAAATGTGGTAAAAAGAGGTGGTTTTACTTGTTAAGTTGTTGATTTGCAACATTTGTAATAGTTTAGTATAATCGACTAAATACATAGTTATGTTTAACTTACCAGCAAAATTATTTTATAATACAATTATATTTGTGATATCGCAATAGAGATTACTGTGATTTTTTTTTTTTTTTAATCTAGATTTATGAAGTATTTTCCATGTCAATTAATAAAATGAGAATGTAACGATTCATATATTCTTATAATTTAAAATAATAATGAGCCATTTTCATTGTGGAAATAAAGAATTATTTCAATTGTTTCAAATAATGAGTCAATTCAATTGTTTCAAATAATGAGTCAATTCAATTGTTTGAAATAATGAGTCATCTCAGTTCTGGCAAGTGGGCGATTAAAGTGAATAATTAGTTTAAAAATTATGTTATATTTAAATATTACTTACTTAAAGTTCAATTTTTCTGAAAGCATTTCAAAAAACAATCCTCGTATTCCACCTCGTATTCCATCTATTATTTGATAATCCCTTGTGGCATTTCTCAACTTTATAAAGACATCCTTTGCAAATGAAGATCAAATAAACAGAGTAAGTACAAATTTCTTTTCATTAAAGATGCTTAAAAAAAGTAAAAACAACAAAACAAAAAGCTAAATGACAACATGCTCATACACGAAAAAACTCAGTTTATCCTGAGTTCAGAATGTATATAATACTGAACTATCATATATGATTTGAGGAATAGATTTATTATATTTCTATACTTTACTGATATTGTTAGTGCGGATCCAATCACAGTTGTTCCTTCCAGATTTCGGCAGTTAGGAGTAGTCAAAAGCGATGTATTGCTGATTGTGTCCGCATTAAAGAACATTATCTTGGTGGCTTTTGATGAAGTTGGAAACAAAGGTCTGCTATAACTTCGTATTTCAATATTCGTTTTATTCTGAAAGAGAATAATACGTATTTATACATGCTTCCATTAGGTGTTAACATATCGGAATACGCTTGAATACACTTTTTTTATATACATACTAACATTACCATTTGGGAAACAAAAGCAATCAAAAGCGGTGTATGGCCGATAGTGTCAGCACTGTGAACTAATGAGAATCGTAACGTTGAAGAAAAATGCATGGGATGCATATAAATTACCAAGCGACTCAGAAGCCTATGGCAGATATAACCTAGTCTGTATTCAGGTCACAAAGGAGGTTAGGCAGGCGAAGGCAGATTACGAGAAATCCTTGGCAAAGGATGCTAAGAAAAACAGCAAGGATTTCTTTACTTATATAAACTCTACAAGGAAGAGGATGAATCTGATTGGTCCACTTGATATCGATGGTTCGACTGTTGATGATCCTGATCAGATAACAAACAAACTGAATGAGAATTTTGCATCTACATCCACACATGAGGAGTTATTAAGCTTTGGAAATGGCAGTAGGTTATCAAATTGTAGCAGGATACTTAATAACTGAGACCAAAGTGGATGAGAAATTGTTGACGTTAAACATAAGAAAAGCACCTGGAATGGATGAGATCTATCCAGTTATATTAAAGGAGGCGGCAAATCAACTAAGCATAACCCTAGCCATAATTATGAGAGCATCCTTGGACTCAGGGGAGGTTCCAACGGATTGGAGATGTGCAAATGTATCCCCAATTCACAAAGGGGGATCGAAGGGTGACACGAGTAATTACAGACCAGTTAGTTTAACTTCTGTTCCGAGTAAAATAATGGAGTCACTGGTTAAAGATGCATTGCAGGATCATCTAGACAACACTGCAGCAATAATTCAGACACAACATGGGTTTGTTAAGGGAAAGTCTTGTCGGAGAAATTTGATAGGATATTATGATGTGGTTACAAAGGACCTGGATTTAAAAAACAATTTTGATATCATATGTTTGAATTTCAGGAAAGCTTTTGACACTGTTGCGCATGGAAGACTATTGTACAAATTGGAGCAGAATGGTATTAAATGTAAGTTGCTACAATGAAAAAAAAGGATGGTTAAGTGGGAGAACACAGAGGGTGGTAATCAATGGGTGCAACTCTTC
This sequence comes from Mastigoproctus giganteus, assembly GCF_048544385.1. Lineage (NCBI taxonomy): Eukaryota > Metazoa > Arthropoda > Arachnida > Uropygi > Thelyphonidae > Mastigoproctus > Mastigoproctus giganteus. Next base: position 30,657,086 of record NC_143580.1, on the reverse strand, counting down.
GTGGGCTAATGTTATTAGTGGAGTCCCACAGGGTTCGGTGTTAGGTCCACTGTTGTTTTGTATATTTATCAATGATATTGATGAAGGTATATCAGGCTTAATGGCCAAGTTGGCAGATGATACAAAGGTTGGCAGCGTTGTTAATGACAATAATGGCAGTGTGCTACTGCAACAGGATCTAGATAATTTGGGCAGATGGGCTAAGAAATGGCAACTGAAGTTTAACCTTGACAGATGCAAGGTACTGCATATGGGTAGAAGTAACCCCAGAGAAACGTACCAACTGTGTGGTACTACGCTTAAAGTGGAAGAAAATGAAAAAGACCTGGGAGTAATTGTGCAGTAAGATATGAAGTTTTCTGAGCAATGCAGACAGGCTGCCAGGACAGGTCATAGAGTTTTCTCAATGATATATAGGAATTTTGCTAGCAGGGAGAACGAGGTGATTGTCCCTCTGAATAAGGCAATGGTCAGGCCACGCCTTGAGTACTGCGTACAGGTCTGGAGGCCTCATTTTAGGAAGGACATAGTTTACTTGAGCGTGTATAGAGAAGGGCTACAAGATTGGTGAGGGGAATGAAGGGATCCTCTTACCAAGAGAGGCTTAAATTCTGCAAATTACAGTGGCTGGAGACTAGGCACCTGCACGGTGATCGGATTGAGGTGTATAAGGCCTTGAATGGGTTGAGCACGCAGAATTCTGATGGGATCCTTCCACTTGTTCAGATTACGAACCTAAGGGGGCATAAATTCAAATTAAGAAAGGACAGATGTGCGGAAATTTGCCTTTAGCCAGCGGGTGGTTAATTGCTGGAACAAACTTCCATCTGTCGCTGTGGAAGTTGATAGGTTGAATAAATTTCAGGAGGAACTGGACAGGCATTTGGAGGGAATGGTGTGTTTTTTTTTTTTTTTTTTTTTTGGCTGATGCTGCATAAGCTCATACACTTGCTTTCTTGCATCACATGCCACTACTACTACTACTACTACTATTACTACTACTAATGCTATTAAGAACATTATCTTGGAGGCTTTTGATGAAGGTGGAAAGAAAAGTCTGTTATACTTCGTATTTCAATATTTGTTTTATTTCGAAAGAGAATAATACGTATTTATACATGCGTTAACACTTTGGAATATACTTGAAACAGTTTTTCCGTTTGGCCAGGGTATTCTACATTACGGATTATGATTATTTTTCTTTATACTCTCTAAAATCATTACAACTTCTACTCTTTTTAAGTTCTTAATAGATTTGCACTAATCGATGTCAAAATTTGCGATATCGATATCATATAAATCATTATTACCTTTTTAAAACATAAGATAACCGTTAAAATAAGTATAATTTGAAAGGCCTCAGGAATCATTATAGAAATATAATAATATAATTCATCTTTACTGAGAAGACGGATAAAACAACAGGTTTGGGCAAATATTCTTTAATATGAAATTGGAACTAGTTAAAAACAAGTTACAAATAAAGTAAATAAATCACCAAAAGCTTTCAGACTTAGTAGTCCTTCCTCAGTTGAAAAATGAGCATTATTACAAAAAAGAATATCAGATGCCCGCCATAGTGGTCATGCCACGATGCATTTTCGTCTTGGAAGATCACGCTTCTGTCCAGGCAAAAATATAACATTTCAAGATTCATTTGGTTTCGCAAGAGCTGCTGATAGATCTCACCAGTGAAACATAGTCCATAAGCACAAGGAAGCCATGGTTCTTGCCAGCAAAACATGCCCTATATTAACCGACCACCTGCCTGGATAGTGGGCACCATGCCCGATGGTCCATGATCTCATGTTACTTGCGCCAAACACGAAGACGTCCATCGGCACATTGGTCCAGGTATTTCGACTAATATGACCAGCACATTCGTTGCCAGTCCTCCAGTGTCAAAACAGCGTGTTGCGGACACTATATCATTCGCCCTTGACGATGATCAGCGTTGAGCAGAGGGCATTTCTTGGATCTTCTGCCTTCGAAGCCCATATGTCTGAGTGTGCGGCGCTTCTCCATTTAGGATACTGTTGTTGCATTTTCCATATTGTATTGCGTTATCATCTGTCGCACAGTGACCTGCTGTTGAGTCCGTACAACGTGCTGCACCCTTTGGTCATTCCGACAGAACTGTAAATGAGTACATACTCATTTTCAGTTCCGTTGGCTGGAGGCAGGCACGTTAGTCACTGTTCTTTGTACATGTCATTTGGGATACGGTTCACCACAATGTACGGTGAAAAACACAAAAACTTGCAATTTCCGATATGGATTTACCCGACGCACGAGCTCCCACAATCATGTGATCTCTTTACTTCATCCCACAACTGCTACATTATCACTTTTACTTGCACAACCAGTTGCAACGTACCAATGATCTAGCGTAGGAAGCTGTTTGGCGTTTTGCACTAGGAGCTATGCGACTTAGTCCATTACGGATGGGGTGGTGATAATTCGTTCATCATTGAGTATATCAACGTTGGTCGGAAGTAATGCTTTTGTATGTTTTGCTGCACATAGCTCGATTTGGGCTGTTTGGAATTTTTGTAGTTCAGTTCTGAACCTCTGACGGCCGCTTTAGTTGGTCTTTTGGTGTTCTGATGCGTTATTTCTCCTTGTGCAGCTGGTAACTGGTGTGTAGTCTGATTCGGTCTGTTTAGCTGAGAGGATCTGTCTCCTCTTAATAAGGAATCTGGAGTTTTTCTTTGTGTGATTTTTTTGATAAATTCTAAATAGTCAGAATTCCTCAGCATTTCTTCAAGAGGACTAGAGACCTCAAAAGCAGGTTTATTATTATTATTATTAATCGGCACCTGAGGTTGCTGCGGTACAGTCTCACTGGGCGCGGAAAAGACAGGATCTGATGTTTGAGTACCCACTTCCCTTTTGAGTATGGCTTCCTTTTCTTTTCTTGAGCTATTCGGGGTTCTTGGGTATGTTTCAAGAGTATCGGCTATTCTGTTAATGCCTTCAAGTATCATCTCAATGCCCTTTGTTTCATGCCCTTCTCTGTGCAATATTAAATCCTCAATTGTCTCGAGACGTTGTACCCAGTTTTCTAGTTTTTTCCCATTGGCCGATATATATTTTTTAAAATTATTTATCTCGCTAATACAAGTGACATGAAATTCTGAATTTTTTCTTTTTTATCTCTGTTTTTGCTACCGGGTTCAAAGATCGCAACAGATCGTGGTTTATGGTCTTCTGTGTGGGTTACTGCTCCGGGCATCCTCGGTTCAGGTATGCCGTCCGAAGAATCAGGGTGTCCAATAATTGTAATATTATCTCGCGTATTCTTTGCTTTTCGAAGTGTTTTCTTCATTGTGGTTTTCCTGTACGGAAATCTGAAAGTGCTGGTCGGGGAGTTATTCCTAGAAACCCTAGAGCTACATTTAGTTGGCTGAACACCGGAGGCACGTATTGGCCTGTCACTTAGACGTTTTAATTGTGCACATTCCTTTCGTGGGCAGGTAGAAGATTTAGATTTCTTCATTGTTAGGCCAAATGGAAATTTCCAGACAATTGTTTACAAGCCCTAAGGATACTTGTAGGGTAGATCTATACTTGGACTTGGGGGAAAATTCCTAAGGGAATTGATTGGATTATCTCAACTGCAGGGTCTATACTAGCACTTTTAACCTTGGAAGCCTATTGTTCCAGAATTCTGGCAATCAGCAGTAACATTATCGGCCGTCTAATATTAATTTTAAAATTGAAATTGCACTGTACCTGTTACTTGTGGAATTAAGTGGAAAGGATTGACGTATAGCTCACACTTCCCGGATTCCGTAGACGTCAAATATGGATCAGTTTGGTGAAGCTGATACTAGAACATAGTAACTAAACTGGGAGCACACAAACATGCGACCTGACGCTGGCAAGCACTCGACCTCTGTATCCGTTTGAAAATAGTTCTAAGAAGACAGTTGAACCAAGAGCATGGAGAATGAAATCAACACCTATCAACAGTAACGTTACTTCCAAGCAAGACAAGACCTTCTTCACCCAAGCAGCTCATAATCGTGATGCAGTTATTGGCTCTAATCCGAACACATTGGGTATCAAAACAGTGCAGCGTAGAGGAAGGAGGGCAAGGCCTACCAGCATTTTTATAAGTCGACTATGCCCGGAAACAACAGTAGAACAAATCGAAAACCTTCTGAAGCAGCTCAACATACCCGGTACCCCCATAAAGGTCCATACCAGGCATCCATCCTATTCCTCTTTCCGGATTAAGATCAAAAGTCCCAATATAGAAAGATATCTAAACACAGATATGTGGCCCGCAGGTCTCTTGGTAATGCCATCGTTTGGCAATCATAATGAACAGCCAGCGGTACAAGCGATCCCGAGACCAAGGACGGACAGTGTGCCTCTCTCTGCATAGCTAGGCAGCGAACCAGACTGCCCCTTCCAACTTACAATCATGCAGATCAATGCACAACACTCTAGATGCGTTGCTGATGAGATCAGGCTCATTGCAACAAAAAATTTATTTGATATAATATGCATTCAGGAACCTTATGTCTCCAAGCACATTTATGGGCAATCTTCCAAAGTTATGGGATATCCCATGACTACAAGAATCATCCAGTCCTCTGCAAGAAATCCTAAATCTGCCATCGTCATATTCAACAACAAGCTGGATATCACTGTTATCTCTGGCTTATGTAATCAAAATTCCACCTGTATTTTAGTTTCTAAATCAACTTTCTCGTTCTACTTACTGTCACTATATTGTCCACCATCAGCAGATATTAATTTATCACAAAGATATCTAGAACAGGTGTTTGCTATTTTAAATCCCACATATTTAATAATTATAACTGATTCAAACGCAAAATCTTTCTTATGGTTCAGCAGTGTCTTGGACAACAGAGGTAGGATTTTGGAGGAATTTTTATTCACCTACAATTTGTATAGTATAGTATCTTATGTAGGACGGCACCAGATACGCAAAATCTTTCTTATGGTTCAGCAGTGTCTTGGACAACAGAGGTAGGATTTTGGAGGAATTTTTATTCACCTACAATTTAAATCTGCACAACTTACCCAACCAACCGCATACCTTCTCAAACGTCCACGGAGAATCAAACATTGATTTAACCATTTCAACGTCCGCCATGTCGTCGAGGATCTCTGATTGGACCATACATACTGACTACACAAACAGTGACCACCGAGCAATCACTTTTAAGGTATCTCTCCTTCCAAATTCTACAGGTCCCCCTCCTTCTCCTCCTCCAAAAGATCTCAGAAGATTTTCTATCAAAACCATCAAATGGCCTTCATTTATGTCTTCAATTCACCAGGATTTTAACGTTGACACTCGCCGGTCTTTGAACCAATTCAATTCATCAGAATATGCATTCTATGTACAGGCTGCCTTACTTCGTGCTACAGAACGCTCCGCTAAGAAGAAAATTAGCAAGCATACTACAGTTCCATGGTGGACAGCTGAACTTTCCACTCTGCGCAAAAAAGTACACAAAGCACGCAGAGACTTTCAACGGAGAAGGTACTGGCCTGAACCAGAAGTCACCAGACTAAAAAATATCTATAAAGGCCAGCGGAATGAATACGTAAACACAATTGCAAAACAAAAACTTGCCTCCTGGCAACACTTAGTTCACTCCACAGGAAATTCTGATCCCTGGGGTCTATTATATAAAATTAGCAAAAACAAGTATCACTCTCATGAAGTGTACAACACTGTAGTGAACAACAACACAGAAACCACTAACTGGAATGATTCAGTTAACGCCATCCTGGATCGCTTGCTTCCCCTGGACGATCTCACCACAGAAACTCCAGAACAAATATCTATCAGGAATAGTAACTCAACCTACCACTCCTCATATGCAACAGATCTCTTCACTCTTCCCGAGCTAAAGCTGGCCCTAAGCAAAATAAATATCCATAAATGTCCGGGTTTAGATCTTGTGGAAAATGCTGTAATTATCAAATTTGCTGAAATCTTTCCAGAAATACTTCTAACTATGTACAACAAATGTCTTACTGAGGGGATATTTCCAAATCTCTGGAAGGTAGCTCTGATCAAAATTATTCACAAGCCGGACAAAAATAAATCTGATCCCAAAGCATACAGACCCATCTCTCTTTTGGCAAACCTTGGCAAACTATTTGAAAGACTGTTAGCACCCAGAGTAGCAGATTTAATTGAAGGCCAAAACTTAATGTCTCCATCCCAATTTGGCTTCAAGAAGGGAAAATCCTGTGAAGACGCCTTGGTCTCTTTAGTTAACCACATATCAGCTTCGAGGGCAAAATATGAAATGGCCATATTCATTGACTTCGAGGGAGCTTTCGATTCCCTCTGGTGGGAGAGCGCTCTCAATCGTCTTACCAAAGCCAAGTGCTCTCAGCAACTATTCCAAGTTATTAGAAGCTACTTCCAAAATAGACTCATCCAAGTAATCTCAAAACAGCAATCTCTCTCAAGGACCATCTCAAGAGGATGCCCCCAGGGATCAGTTCTGGGGCCCCTCTTCTGGAACATAGTTCTGGACAGCTGGCTCACGCAAAAACCTGACAATATCTCTGCCTTCGCCTACGCCGATGATTTGGTTCTTCTAATTCCAGGTCGATCACGTCTGCAACTAGAACAATCAGCCAATATAACTCTTTCTCAGCTAATCAAGTGGTCAAGTATACATAAACTGCGAATATCTGCCACAAAAACAAAACTGATGATTTTTAAAGGCAAGTTAGATTATAGAAGACCTCCAAATGTAAAGATAGACGGAAAGCAAATCCCTTTTGTTCCTGAATTAAAACATCTTGGCGTAATTTTAGACGACAGGTTAACCTTCTCCTCTCATATTAATCACCTCGCCTCGAAGATTAAGAAGTTCACTGCAGCAGTTATCCGAATTTCCAAATCGGACTGGGGACTAAACAGGAAGACTCTCTTACTATATTATACAGCAGTATTCGTACCAATAACAACATATGCTTCGGGAGTCTGGTTCCATAGAGCCGTTAATGTTAAACTCCGTTCCAAGCTCATCTCCATTCAACGGATTATGCTGCTTGCCATGCTCCGGGCCTGCAGGACAGTGTCCTCTGCTGCTCTGCAGGTCCTTGCTGGAGTCTTACCACTAGACCTGCATGTAATTTTCAAAGGACTATGCTATCGTCTAAAGCACGGAGTTCCCGGTGAGATTCTCGGCATCTCATGCAACTTAACTGCTAACATCAAAGACGAGAAACGGAGAATCTGGAATGAACTTATCAGTGTGTGGCAATCACGATGGGATTCCAGTACTACTGGTCAAGTCACCCACTCTTTTGTTCCTGCAGTTACCTTCCCTCTCAACAAGAGCGTCCGCCAATGGTTTTCTCCTAGCCTAACAACATCGTATATACTTACTGGGCACGGCTCCATCAACTCCAAACTATTTAAATTTGCCTTGTCTGACACCAATCTCTGCTTGTGTGGTGCTGAGGAAACCTGGACGCACATTCTGTATCGCTGCAACCTGTAAAACGATGACAGAAATACATTACAAGCTGCTGTCAGCAACTTCTCTGAAGGAAATGAAGTGGCGCTGACTGAAAATTCTCAATCGTTCTCAGCTCTACAACAGTTCTGCTCTGCTGTTTTCACTAAAAGAAAGCAACTCTTCTCAAGTTTATCAACATATCAACAACAAGGAACCAACCCAACACCTGCAATGTCTATAGCCTCTTGAAACTGATATCGCCTGCCATCTATTCTCTTTTTTTTTTTTTTTTTTTTTTTTTTTTATTAGCTGGTACCCCAGTTTGGGCAGCTGTGGATACAGGATTAGCTAACACCCATTGGTATATAGCACTACCTTCAGTGGGTGCGGTTTTCGTTCTTCCTAGGATAGGAAAAGACTGCTGTCTTGTGGTTCCTGGGACACAAGTAATACTTCTGATTAATTACGTGATGTGATTTGCTCTGTGAACATGATACATGTTCATCACACTTATAACATTGTAATTAACACGATTATATGTATATATGATTGTATGTATCATTATATATTGTATCATATATATATCATTGTATATATATCTATGCATGTACATAGCGGATTTGCCAGTTTCTGGCTAGGGGCCGCTTGCTGTTCTTTGTTAATAAAGAATAAAGAATAAAGAATACAGAAAAATAAAGTATATCAACGTTGAGCAATCATCATATTATTTTGTCTCCTCTCTCCGGTAGGCGACATTTTTATATTCCCCACATTGTAACACCTCTTGAAAGGAATAAATTTTGAATCTTGAAGACATTGGGAACAATGCCACAACACTACTGAAAATGCTTCCAGAAACATTAAAAACATTCAATTTTCTGTATGAACTCAGAAGGAGAATATTTCAATGTTGTTGGCGTTGTTGTTGTAGGGTTTCAGGAGCATCATTGACTAAGGCCATATTGCTCTGTATGGCCATAATACACTCTGTAAATTGCATGTTCTCTTGTCGATTTTCTGTTTTCCAGACGAAAATCCAGAGTTTTCGGTAGGAAAAAACCATGCTACTCTCGCCTGAGACCGATTAACTCAGTCATGTTTTTTTCACCGGTGTGGGGAGATTCTACTAAATGGTGCTACCCACGAGGGTTCTTCACAGATGAACCCACTTGATAAATTATATAGTTTCACTAAGTTTTTTTTTTTTTTTTTTATAATGAGAATTCTTATTTGAGTCTAGTGTGTGCGTGTGTGTTTTGGACATTAGCCCTGAAGCAGCTGAGTCCATGAAGCGTCAGCATATTGCATCTATAAATTGCATGTTTTGCGCGTTTGATTTTTCGATTCTACTGGAGGAAAACTGTAGTTTCTGGGAAAGAAAACCATGCATTCCTCTCCTGAGAAAGACAAACCAATCAGCACTGAAATACAAAGGCCATAAATATCCTCGTGTAATTGGTACGATTCGAACTGAGGTCTTTTTCTTACAAGCTGAAGAAAAGGTGAGGAGTCCTGAGTTCTGAGTTCTCAGACTCAAAAAGGAGACTTCAGTTCCACTCTCTTCCAGCGAAGGCAGCGTATCTTAAAATGGAAATCAACTTATGCTACAGAAACAGTCCCGAAATTTCCCATCGGCTGAAAACCGATAGGTGCATTTGCAAACCATTGCAATAATTTACCATTAATGAAACCTTTAACTAAATATTTTCATACAGAATCATTTTTCTCCATCAACTAACAACTTGATGCAATAAGTGCAATAAGAACTTTTTCAGTGAATGACAACTTACTGATTGAAGACGAATGTCTCCAGAATGTGGTGTAATAATTGTAGCGCTAAGAATTCCTGGCAAAGAGGTAGAAAAGACATCCGATACGTAAGCATCGTTTATTAGCTGATTGGAAAGTATAAACCAAGTATTTCGGAATTTGAATCTCGGTAGTGCCTGTAATTAGAAATAATAACGAAAATTTCTCTGGTTACGAGTGAAGAATATATAAAAATTATCAGTAATATTAAATTTAGAAAATTGTTGTAATATAAATCATTAAAATACAAATGAATTTTAGTCTTGACTGTAAAATTATGCGAAATAATCTGGAACTAATGTTAAACAGATGGAGATAACAATATTCAATCTGAAATTCTCTAAGCTCACGAATTCATTTTTATTAGCATCGGGAGAGGTAGAAATTATGCAGTAATTGCATGCAGAGTACTGCACAGACGTCGGGATGGATTATGACAAGAATCTGTAGGATCATCTGGGACGAAGCTTTCGAAAAAGCTTCAGAAACTGGCTAATCATTCTGGACGAGGATATCAAGAACCAATATCATTTCAGCTAAGGATAGATCAACGTGCTAATTAGATACGCTCTCAAATATTTTGGTAGAATTGCTATCGAGTCCAACAGGAGTATGCTGTTAGACCAATCGAGTAACCACATTACTTGCCCATACTAGCCAAACAGCGTGAGGAAGTTATCTTTTAACTAATTAAAAGTCTTCCGTTGATAGGGTGGCGCATATATATCATAGGAATGTCAAATTTTGACTAAAGCGCAATATATCTATAGATCCCCTATAGAGGATCACACGCCGTATCAAAATATAGTGACTAAACTACTGTGGCGGATAAAAAAACCTGCATCACTCGTGCATTTTGCAAATAATGTTTTTTGCTCGGCATTGTGGGTTACAGAAGTGTTCGAAACGCATTTGTGAGGTGGGATATATATCTCTGAATGAAAATCCAATGAAAAGACTCAACCTGATATACCTAATTGCCATATATATCTTCCTAAAGGGAAACATGAGAAATTTGCACGATTTCTCATATTTCCTTAAGGGAAATATGAGAAATCATGCAAATGGCAATCATGTGAACCAAACATACATTTTATTGCATTTACGTGTACAAACTGAAATGAGAATTTAAAGTAATACTTCTTTGTACTGTAAATCAGTAAAATAAATCCTCAATATTTTGTTCTTCCTTCTCGAACTGCAATTATAGACGTGCAAAGATGAGTCATAGAGTTAATCAAAATCTGGATATACGGTTGTCCAATTTAGTGGTAGGTACCACTCCTTTACAATGCTATCCTCCAGCTGAATCTTACTTGTTTTTTTTTTTTTTTTTTTTTTTTGAGCAATTTTCAGCAGTAGTATGGCGATTACAACGGCATAGCAGTTTTAAATATCGATCTTGGGAAGGCGCAGTCACTCTTACGGCCTGATCCAGGATTTCCCTTCACATCACTGACTTCACACTTTAATTTCAGCACCCGGGATACTGTGGACTGGTGGCAGCCTATTTTATCAGTGATAGCACTCGTAGAAATCCCTTCATGGGACAGAGCAACAGCTACACTTTTTTTTCTTGGTGTCAACTGAACATATGGAGCCATGCTTACACCTTCGCAAAACAGGATACTAATGCGCGTATATACCCTTCCAACGCCGTATTTATAGAGACGGCTGATGCAATACCTTGCAATTACCGTCTGATGTATTACCTTTGAACTTTGAATTACTGTCTGTTGCAATACCTTGCAATTATTGTCTGATGCAATACCTTGCAATTACTGTCTGATGCAATACCTTGCAATTACTGTCTGATGCAATAGAAGCGTTATCTGACGTAACACCTTGCAATTACTGTCTGATGCAATAGAAGCGTTATCTGATGCAATACCTTTGCTTAAAGACAGACAAAATGACTGTACTCAAACAATATCTTATACGTTTCACTACAAATGTTACTTTTTTAAGGTGATGCAGTTTTATTGTCCTCTACTGTATTTCGCAAACTAATCCTGATACTAACTCCACACTTAGAGAACTAACTTTTTCTCTCCCATATTTATCCCTTCCTCCTTCTTGTACTTTGGAACAACCTTCTTCCTTCATGTTTCCAGAATCAGTACGTATCTTGTGTCCTCCAATTAAAACCCATATAGGGTACTATTAAATTATTACAAGATTATTACAGGACACTAAATTATTGGTAAATTAAATTAATAAAAACAACTCGGACTTGAACTCAAAATTAGCATTTCAAGTTTATCCATACCTTTTGAAGCGTGTTTAAGGCTTCCTCTACACTATCTGTAATGTAAAGACCAATAAGTCTTTGAATTCCATGTTGATTTTCTTCTTTAAAAGGATCTGCTAAATGGAATATATATTTGCTTCGATCTTCCAAAATGAAGAGGGGAATACCTGTTTCGTGAAGGGTTTTCGCTATGCACCAAGATGTAGCTGCATCTGAAAATATATTGCATTTATATAATGTGTGAAATTAAAACAATCTAATCCTCGTTCATTATATAATAAGTGTTTAATATTATTATCATTTCCCGAAAAGAACACCAATCTAAAACACAACTGATTTCTTGAGTTCTTCAATTTTAAGCTTTTAAAAGCCCCAGAAAAGAAGGTTTCTGCTTAATATCCACAGAAAGCAATGAATTTACCTGATTTCTTCGAATATAAATGCACAAAGTTAAGGGTATTCGACCTTTCCTTACTGTGGATAAGCTTCACCATTTTGACGACCGCAGAGCACATCCAATCTGTTAACACAGAGAGAATTTTAAATACTTTGAGATTTTTATATTTTAAATTTTATTTTATTATCTCTGCAAAAAAAATAACAACACTTGGGTAAAAACATAAGGGATTGATCAAGAATTTATATAGGATACATAAAAATGTGCCAATTGTTCGTCCAACAGAATCTACTGTTGGACGAACAGTTGATTCTTTTGGACGAACAGAATAAACTGTTCGTCCAACAGAACAGTTGATTCTGTTCTCTTGCTTCTAGAGACGATCATTATAAAATCACCTGGACGAGTTCATCCTTGGGAACGAGGCATTAATATATATCCCGTGTGTCAATTCCGCGTATTCACATTCCTCGCCCGAGACCTGGATTCAAACTATATGATGCAGCTAACTAATCAGTGTGCTAGCAAGAAAATCTTCAAATTCCAAGTTTGGTTATTTTCAGCAAGAGCGAGTTCATAATTACTGAGACATCTTAATTCATGATAACAGTTAATTCTCAGAATTTTTGCTCTTTCATTATTTTGAAATTTTACCACGAAATTTCTGATACAGAAGATGAAAAAAGGTCAATGTGTATCGCAAATCGTTCTGATTTATATATAAAACAACTTCTTGTATATTGTATCTCGTGGACCATGAGTTATCTCTGCCCCATTCTCTTCACATTCTTCATAAATGAGCACTGAAATATGTTTCGAAAAGAAGTAGAATTGAATATAAGTTTGAATACATTTAATTTTCCGTACAATGGGAAAAATCTAAGCTATTCGTGTATTAGATATAAAAGGATATTCTTACCTGAACTCAGTGATCCTGAACTGCATTTGGACAGCCAACTTAAACAAATTATCCCCAGCAAGGAGCTACATCTGTGATTCATTTTGTCTCTAAAATAAATATAGTTTCGTGATATTCCGAAAGAGAAATTCAATCTGCTTTGCCTTTTCTCTCTCTTGATTTGTTCATACGTTTACTGTTCCTGAATATGACCTATCATGTAATGGCGCATGGGTATGTTTTCTCATTGTCCGTGTTTGAAGGACGTCTTCTCTATTAATCTAAAATATTTAACCGCAATTTTCTTTTCAAAGCAGTCGAACAAATATTCATGCAAAGCACTCTATTTTATAAATATCCTGCACAAAAGCAAGGAATATTTAGTGTGTTGAGTACTGCCGTTAGTTTTCGTAATGCATCGCTGCCGTGCGTGCCGTATTCTTCCCAAATAATCATCCTATGCAAAAAAGAATTATAGCTATTAGTATTGATTTCGTATTTCTAAATGCAACACTCAAACGGTATACCATTCAGCTGTAGATAATATGAATATATCGATGATATGGAGCTTTACGGGTATCCAAACCCCCAGGGGTTCACATCTGGTGATGATGGGCTGTATATCATCATTCTTCTCTTTCTTGGTGATCCCTTTCTACTTCTCTTTCTCTCTCTCTCTCAGGGTAATTCAGAAATTTTTTTGGCTGGTGCAGCATAAGCCTTAGTCTTCCTTGCACCATATCACTAATAATAATAATAATAATAATAATAATAATAATAATAATGGCAAGACCATCCATCCCCACCAACTGGAATTGCTTCCTATGCAACTGCACTAGTGACCACCCAGGAGGGAAGAAAACGCCAACATATGAAGTGGAGCATTGAAATGAAATCGTACATCATGCGAGCATACTACGAAATAAAAGAGCTAGAGACCGATATGACAATGGACACATCGCGACTACATACCAAGCGGTTGGAACGATACCCGGATATTCAGGTCACCGAACAGCGATTAGCGGACCAAAGAAGGACCATCGTCACGAAGAACCTAATAGCTCTTGCCCTCTTGGAAAAAATGAAGCAGGATGTAAACGATCAACTGCAAAGCACAAAGAATATGGTCAGTATGGAACTAGAGGAGGAACAGCAAGAAGAAATACAACCCATAGTAGCTGAAATGGAAAAAGACGCAATCATGACATTCAGAATAGAAGACGAGTGGAAGAAGGCCCTAACGGAATTCGAACGAATGGACCAAACAAGAACCCACATAATACCTAATACGTAGAGGCCAAATAAAATCCTGTGGAGAGTAACAGACCACATTAATCAGCAAATAATGCCACTTTACCTTGATAACGATGGTGCAACGCTTGAGGCTATCCACACAGCCGTATACGGTGCTGCCATAGCAGCTACTAGGATTAACAAAAAAGAAACGAGAGACAAGCAGCAGAAGAACTGAAAACAGAAGGAACCGCCAACTTTGGAAAGAAGACTTCGGCAGAAGATATAAGAAATAAGAGTCATGATAGGTCAGCTGACCCAGTAACAACAGGGTAATAGAAGTGAGAAATTGATTGGAAAGCTGAAGAACAACCTCAAGAGAGACAGTGGTTCTGCAAACATTAGACCAGAAATCAGAGAATAGGAGAATACTTGGACACACTGAAGCAGAACCTTCTCGCACTCAGCAAGAGAATGCACTGATAGAAAGAGAGCTCCCAGGGTAAAATAAACAACCAAATCTTCGATGAGAACCAAAGAGCCTTCTACAGGAAACTTGGTGAAGATGAGAAAGTAGGAAACGTACCACTCGAGATGAAGACGATCGGGCAGTTCTGGGGAAATATCTGAAGCGGTGAAGTAAGACATAACAGCAGAGCATTCCGGATAGAAGTAGAACGGAAGAAACCAAAGGACATACAAGAGATGCGAGGGTGGGAGATTTGAGAAGAAGAAAAAGTAAAACAGTCAATCAGGAACACCCACAACTGGCGAACCCCATTAATTGATAAGAAAAAAATAAATAAATAAAATAAAATATTACAATTGAGTCAATTTCCTGACTTTTCTAATTTGCTACATATACATGTTTTTGCTTAATTATCCAAGAATCTCTAAGGCGATTCTTAAGAAGGCGAATCTTTGAACAATACTGTTCCTCTGAGAATTTCTGACTTAAAAGCCTGTTTATGTACTTTTTTCATCAATGGAGCTCAGTTAGTCTTTTTCGAGAGAGGGTTCTTGATCCAACAAAATAGGCAAACCTGGTCATAAAATATATGCAATTTAAAATAACACTAATGGAAAAGGAACGAATAATAATTTGATTTTATTTTATGTTAAGAGTCGATATTAAATTATTCATATAAATTAAATACGAATAAACTAATTAAACCACGTAAATTGATATCTTCAAGTGTTCACTCTGAAAAAGCCCTCGTGGGTAGCACAGTTGGTAGAGCCACTGATATCCCTCCCTCACATCGGTTGGAAAAGACCTGAGTTTGAGTCATGATGAGGAATTTTTATGAGGATGACATGAGGAAATTTTCTGAGAACTTTTTCATAAAATGGCTGAGTTATTCGGTCTCAGGCTGAGGTAGCATGGTTTTTTCTAACCAAAAAGACGTGTTTTTCATCCAGCAAACAGAAATTAGAATATAGAACACACAATTTACAGACAGTATATGAGGAGCAATATGGCCTCAGTTGTTGATGCTCCTAAAACACTACTACAACAACAACACGGTATAAAAAGAATTGCTTTCAGTAATTTAAACTTCCACACAACAGAAGTTCATTATGGGAGAGTTTTTGGATTCCACATTAAATTAAAATTAATTCATTCATTTAATAAATTATTTTTTTATTTCGATACTCTCAGTGTTTGCAATGGAGCTTATGTAGAAATGTCTTGACGAACACGGCATGAAACATGACGTGCTTTAGATGATCATCGTATCATTTACGTAGGCTGCGCGATAAATTTTTAAACTGTTTACCTTTACGAACAGCATTAATTTCCAGACCTCAATTGGGTTCTTCATATTCTCTGTGAACAATATTGTGAACAGTGAGATGAATAACAAATGAATTCTGACTATTCTAGGCGCATCAGCAACTAAGGCCATCAGGCGCCATATATAAAGTCTACAAATTGTGTATTCTGTGGTTGATTTGGACAAAGATCGAGTTTCCGTGAGAAAAAAACCATGCTAATCGCGTCTGAGACGAATTTATATATATATATATAATATTCACGAATCAGAATTTAATTCATGTGGAAATGTTTTATTGTAGTTCTTTGTTTAATTTTGTAATTCAAACAAAGAAGTGTCCCAGATCCTCTATAACGAATTCTGTCTGAATTTACGTATAACACATGTCTCTTTGGTATCTTTGATTTTGCTGTGTTCTCTGATTAACATTTGTAAATACAATGGATTCATGGAGTCTCAAGGTACAGTGGTATAAATTCCGCGTTAGGCCGTAAGAACAATTAATTATCTGGAATTAGGCATTTTTCGAAATATCTAGGATTAAACCCATGAATGTTAAAGACGGTGCTGTTTCTTCTGTGCTCTGGATCTTGTGAACTCGACTGAAAATGTGATCGTCCCGGAGTAAAAACAGAAAATATATTTATTTATTATTTTTTTTAATTTTAATTATGAGAGCATTTTTGAATTCAGAGGAAGTCCTAGTGGACTGGAGATGTGGAAATCAATCCCCAAATCAAAAAGGGGGAACAAAGAGTTACACAAATTATTACAAATCGGTTAGCGTAAATTCTGTTCCAGGGAAACTAATGGAGTCCCTCTTTAAAGAAGTAATGCAGTCCCATTTAGACAGGAGTGCAGTTTTTCTTTAGACACATAATGGGTTATCAAGGAAACATTGAACAATCAGGGAACATCGAAATGCAGTGATACTCTTACGTTTCCAATGGTTTATTCTGATCACCTGATTTGCAGCCAAAATAAAGTTTGTATAATTTCTTTATTGGGGACGATATAGACTGTCTGTTAGATTTAATTGTGTAATCAACGTGCACGTAACCAAAGCTATCTGCCGTATTAACGAGCTGATGCGACATTTTCATCTGCCATTAATATCGTGGTTTAAGTTAAACTTCAAACCAAATAACGATATGAGGAATAAATATATTGTGTCTGTAAATTGCGCTTCTTATGTGGTTAATTTTCGTGTTTTCTGGAGAAAGCCTGGAGAATTTTCAGAAGAAAAACTATGAATCCCTCGCCTGAGACCAACTAACTCAGCCCACACAAATTCCACCGTCATGGACGAGATTTTAACCCGGAAACTTTTCCACCTGGTGTGGGGAGACGGTGATTACAGCTAGTTGTTACCTGCAAGGAAGCAATTGACACCAATCTCTTTAAAAGCAGCACGAGTGGTTACTGATATGTAATGACATTAACTAAGTTTCTTATATCTCCGACTGATTTATTTGTTCGTCTTGCATGCCGGGAGAGACGTGGGGTAGGGCAGTATAAAAGCTGCCGGAAGATGTCTTCACAATTTCAATGAGTACTCCAACTACTATGAACCAAAATCGTACTCCTTGAAAACCTTTACATTTCCAACCATAAATCACCTTCTTCAGAGAACCGGACAAACTGTTGAAGATCAAAAAGTCAAGGATACTGGTATTGGAGCTCTTCTCAGATGTGCTACTGTAACTTGCGCTTCGATGTCAAGGGCTGTGTGTGAAGTTTCGCACTGAACGTGGCAATCTGTGGAAAATAGTGATATTTATCTGTGAAAAAGGATATTAACATTACCTGGCCTGCAATGGACAGAGACGCATTTTTTTTTTTGGTTGGGGAGGAATTTGGAATGCATTGTAATGACGTTCCATTTGAACGATGATCATTTATTTCAGGAAATACGAAGTTCGGCAACTTGATTCCAGACAAATGAGAAATAAAAATACTTCCTGAATGGAAATTTTTTCCCACTGTAAGTCTGAAGCCTTTGCAACGAAAATAGTAGTTATAATCGCTGTTGTTCAACACAGCACGAAAAAGGTTTGTATTTGAATTCAGTCTCGGTAGGCAGAAATTTTCTTTGCCTATCAATGTTATGTTAGTAGTAGTATTATAATGGCTAAATGATATAATGAAACTGACTTTTGCCGCATCTGCCAATTAATAATTGTGGCAGACAATTCATTCCAATGACCTATAACACGCTGCCCGAAATAAATTTATGATATCCAGCCTTTGTTACGCCCAAAAAATTTGTATTCCGCACCTGTTCTCTTTACCACCACTGAAAAGATACATCCCTTGTTCATTTTTACTGATTCCATTCAGGGTGTCTGTCCCTCTAAGAATTCTATTTGGCAAACATTGCAGTTCGCACCTTCTCCATATGGACATCGATTATCACACCTTACCAATCTGGTTGCCCTTTTGGATGTCTTTCTTCAATACGGCGCCTCCAGATCTAAACATAATATTCTAAATCTCGCCATCGTCTTAAACAAAGAAATAATGACATCCTTTTTTCCTACTTGAAAAGGTCCTATATATCATACACAGGGCACCAAGTGCCTTTTTGGCACTTGCTTACACTGCAGGGAAAATTTAATATTTGAATTTCTTGCCACTACAAAATTTCATGTCTGACTTGATAGTAACTCCTAAATCTTTTTCGTCTTGAACCACTTTTAATGATACATTTATTACTAACCTTGATTCCTGGATTTCTGTTCCCTAACTCCAAAATCTAATCTTTGAAACAAAATAGTCTGCTTGTGGTCGTTAGCCTACATTTAAATCATCAGCAAACTTTGATATCTTCCCATGCCCTCCCACTCAGTGCTAGTAAGGAAGATAAAAAGAAAGAAGTGGCCCCAAAACTAATCCATGAAGACTCCACTTGTTACACTGCCAACGCTGAGGTATATCCTGTTATAACTACTCTCTGTCTCCTATTAGTCAGCCTTTGATCCAACGATGGACTTTGCCATTAATCCCAATTTGCTGCTGCCTACATAATAATCTTTTATGTGGCTATTATGGAAATTGGAACAGGATTGTATGGCTTTATTCTCGAACACTCGGGGTTTTCATCCCGAAATGATGATATTATTGTTATAGTCGGGTTTTAAGAGCATACGCGACTAAGGCCATATTGCTCCGTATATATTGCCTTACAATTGCATGTGTTCTGTGGTCGATTTTCTGGTTTCTGAATGAAAAACCTGAGTTTAAGGGTTTTTCATTCAGAAACTCTACTGCACGCTACTCTCGCCTGAGACCGACTAACTCAACCACGTTTTGAAAAAGGCTCATAATAATTTCTGACATCATTGACGGGATTCGACCTCAATTCTTTTCCACTCAGTGTGGGGAAGACGGCGATTCTACCAACTATGCAACTCACGAATGCTCGAACAAAACGAAAAAACTTTCCAAATGATGCAAAAATTTCCAGAAAAGTTATATTGTCGCAAAGTACTATGTAATGGCAATGATTTTAAAAACAACAAAGTCAAAGTACATTTTCACAATTCTAAGTTCTGTCATCACTTTGATGGTATTACCCACCATTGCGCTATTATTCAACATAGAAATATACTCTACCTAACCATTTTATGAAAACTATATGAAGAACAATCGGTAGAGTGTGCCCAGATAGGATATCTCAATACAAATCAATACTACATCTTTTTATAAGCGAACACTACAGCATTAACAGGTGGAAGATCATGCTTTGCATATTTATTTAGTATGTTTTGTTATCTCTAGTGAAATATTTTATTGTTATGAGACGTTTACTGTTTTGGTAACTTGAATACAATGCTATTCATTAAGTGCGCTGTATGCATATAAAATGGCATTGATTGTCTTTTCATTGAGTATCCATGAATATCATTCGTTCTTTTGCTTTTCAACGGACTTTTCCAAGCAGGGATTCAACATACTGTGTATGTTGGAACGTTTTCTTATCATCGACCGTACTGATCTAATAATTTTAGCGTGAACTACAATTTTAATCTGAATTTGTTAATTTCAGATTAAAATGATGTCACACTTCCTCCAATCAGAAATATGAAGGCTCCTTGAAAATATTCAATTCTTAAAAGGTATTTAAATATTCTAGTGCTGGAAAAATGAATAGACCAGTTCAACAGAAGAAAGCGCTGATATTAAATCAGATCAGACGCCTTTCTGCTAGATGATGCCCTTATGTTTAGCACAGTTGTATTATCGCTGTCCTCACCACCCCTGGTATAAAAACAGTTCGAATCCCGTCAATGTCCCAAGGAATTTTTATAGTCCTTGTTTACGATGGATGGCAGTCGGTCTCAGGTGAGGGCAGCATAATTTTGTCTCCCGAATACTCAAGAATTTCGTCTAGCAAACACAAATCGACTACAGAACATACACATGATTTACAGCCATATTATGTACAAAGCATTATGGCCTAAGTTCATGATTCACCTAAAACCTTATAACAACGGCAAGAAGCCAGATGTCGTTCGGGCATCCCCAAGAAATCCAAAAGAAAATTTAACAGATTACATCGAACTGAAATGCATCCAAATGTCCTAATTTCATTAGTGGTATGTGCTACATATTATAGTTTTTATGATATTAAATCAATTTATATTCGACGTTGAAATGGTGTTAGTAAGAAAATATCCCATGCATAATGAGTTAAAGTCTATGCCAATGTTTTAAAGACATTTTAGGACTAGATAGAAAATGTTTGGGAGTTGCTCATGTGGGAAAGATCCACAGTATATTTGCTGAGACAAGAGTACGACATTTTATAAAAGGTGATTGAGTTTGAGGCCATTCTGTAATGGATGACTGTGAAAATCATACTCAAACGATCTAATTATAGGCAAACGTTAAATTTTGCAGTTAAATCACACTGTCAGTGGAACAATAGCATTTTTGTTTTATTTCTTAAGTTAGGATGGTGCCAAGCCAGATTATGGCAAATCCGCCACAATTTTAAACGCGGTCTGTTCTTCTTGGATCGACGCAAGGGTCCTCAAGGAAACAATGGAAATATTTCAAAATATTTGCTCGAAATTCCTTTGTTTCCGTGTTATAGACAATTAGCCACCTTATCTTTAAAGGAAATGCTCAATTTACCACTTACATTTGAATACAAACGAGCATGTCTCGTAGGATACATGCCTGACGGTCCAAATATTCTAACTGCTCTTTGAATTTGCTGGTATTTTTGTTTTATATATTGAAGAAGCATATTTCGATATTAATAATGGTTATCGCTTAAAAGATGGATTCAGATGCCGCAACAGGTAAAATTCAAATGGATTCAGGGCCGACGAGCGAGCAGGAAATGCAAAAGCCGTTCGAGGTCTATTCGCTTATCAAGGAAATGCCCTTCAAAATCCTCGTAGTATTGCTTTGATTGAGGTCCTGAATCGCGTGCGGGTAAATGACGCCGAGCGTCATCGTACCAAAGTTACATATGGTGTGGAATATCAAGAGAAACTCATCTACGAACTTGCATTACTTCTTCATTACAGAGCAAAATAGGATTCGCCCATACAAAACAAAAAGGAGCCATTAAGTTGTATGTTCCCGAAATTGATCACACCATTTCTTGTGAAATTAACCTTGTCAAAAAACAACACTGACGGTGAAAAAAGAGGATCTTAAGCACACCCTGCTGAAGGAATGAAGTACAAAAAAGCTTTGCATGATATGGTTCAGTAAAGTCTTAACTTCCTGAAGCAGATTTCAAAATCTTTGAATGTGAATCGGATAAAGTTCTTATTTCCGTAAAAAATTCCATATATTTCTGTGACCTATACCCTCTGCTGCTGCTGCTGCTGCTGCTGCTGCTGCTGCTGCTGCTGCTGTTGCTATCCTTCGGTGCTGGCACCAGGATTTTTCTCTGTGCAATCAGAACCCTCTGGCCAATCTACCAGTTGTACTGCCGAATGATCGACTACCATCTGAAGCTCTCGTGTTGAATGATCCAGTATGATCACCGTTAGTTAACAACTCAATAGAATCACCTACCTTTCTATTGTTGCTGACCAAATAAACCCCTTCATGATGACATTGTAACCTCACAACTTCGGTGTCTGTCAAAAAGACAACGTGCCGATGTCACAAGGTCCAGCAGGTTGCTAACTGGTTTCGGGTAATGACAATATCTTCTCATGGGCGCCTAACTCGGCCAATCTCATCTCAATCCAGAATGGTTACGTTCTACTGAAAAATGGCATTCGTGCTATGAAAATCCAAAATCCACTTGACAATGGGGGGTCAGTACTGGACACATTGCATTGTGCAACGCATGTGAAGTCCTATTTTTGCATGTTTTGTTACACCAGAGTAACTAACACCATTAGGATTCAACGTAATACGACTGTAAACTGCATGCATTGATGATGCATATTTCATTGTCTGTTTGATTATTTTCAGGTTGTAAAACCATAGCCTCTGCTCAGAAAAAAATCGTACAACCATTGCTCGGGTTGATTTCGCCTAAAGGTTGTTGGAGCCACTTTACCAGAGTTACAAACAAGATAGTGACATAAAAATGTTTGAAGTTTTTAATGAAATAGCATAACTTCAAAATTACCATGGAATGTGTTCAAACTTGAGTGAGGTGTACCGCGATCTCCTTTGGATCGATACTGACAGAAATGAAACAGATAGAAATCTTTCCAGCTGAAATTGTTAAAAACTTGAATGATTATGATACTGCAAGTGGTGGCAGTATTATCCAATTCATGATGGTAATACTGCTGATGGAAATCAGAAGTTAACTGAAAGCCGAAGATTGTGGCTAGTGATGAAATATATTCAAAATTCCTCGTTAGTTTCGTTAATCTCTTGTTACTATGCTGGATGTATGCAAACAATATCTCCATTGATTTACTAACAGACACAATTTAGAATACTGCTGAAAATTGGATAGCAATACGTTTTCTTGTTGTTAAAGCTCGTGGCTCCACAGCAGTTAAATCTGATGTACAAAGGTTTAATACCAACTAGAGAAATACTATGAACACTTGCAGGGAACTGGACTTCAACTTGTTGATATGATTTTCAGGATTCTTCCAAGCGTTTTGTGTGGAAAAATCAAGGGAAAAAGCGCTATTGAGAGACGTGTGTTTGGTACGGTCAGAAGAGACATACAAGGATCATCAATGCCCGAATTAAAGGGAAATAAAGACAGCGGTGGATTAACTTTGTCTTTAGATGCAAAAGAACCACCAAGGTGTAGACAATTTTGAAGTAAGGACAGAAACTTCTGCCAATGACTTTGGCAAGGGACAGGCAAGCCCCACTACCGTTTAGACAGGAGGTGCGTTTGGACTTCCAAAAAATGGTTTTCATTTATCGAATTGAAATAAAGTAATATAACTGAACATAATGAATAAAACTATATTTAGATCAATAAAACTACATTTAATATTTTTCTTGAAATGGTCCTTTATTGATTTCATTTATTTACATTAATCATACTTTGAATTATTCGATATGATTAAGATATCTAATTTCTGTTTTGTTTTCTATTGGATTTCTTTCTTTGGAAGCTCTTTCTTTGACTGTTTTTAGTGAAGATATCCTTAATCTTCTCGCAATTCGCATCACCATCATATTTTTCGTTTTAAATTTAATAAGAATTTCAATTATAAGGCATAACATTAAACAAACATAACCGATAATTAGTAAGAAAAATGAGCCTTTCAAATGATTTAATTGGAATGGTTTAGCGCCACTTTCATGATTTTCATCTTCCTGGGACAGTAAGGATTCCATAAAAAATTCCTGATTAGTCCACTTGTTGCTCAGTCCAGCATCTCGAATTTTCAATATCCTACAAGCACATTAAAACAGGCTTCAGTAACTGAATAGAGATACGAAAAGCTGGTGTATGTGTAATATTTGGACAAACATTTTGCAAGAAATAATACAGATTAAATATACATACATAAATAAATAATTCATTTAATCCAGTCTGTTCCTGGATTAAATAAATATTTATTTGTTTAATGTAATTTTAAAGTAACTTTACTGCTAAGCTTTATAATTGTTAAATAAAGAAAATTAATTTATTTGAATAGCAAGAAATACAACAAAAATCATAAATTTTAACATTACTATGTCCGGATAGGTTGCCTAAAAGTTGAAATAGACCATAACTGATAATTTTAAATTACGTAAGGGAAACAAAAAAACATGCGTTATCATTACGATAGCCGAAATGTTTTTAATTTTTCATGATGATTGAAAACACGTAAAGTATTAGAATCTGCAATGCTCTAAAATCCTGAATGGGTTGAAGGTTGAGAAGATGGAAGATATCGGATTTTAACATCTGAAGATTTGAAATTTTAGGAAATACATACAAAGGAAAGATATTCCAATTAGCAGAAGTAAATGTGGAAAGGTTAATTAAGTTTGGAGTTTAACTATGAATAGATGTTGAGGAAAGTGTTCAAAGTGGTCTAGAAGAAAGAAGAGCTGTAATATAGAAGAACG
Organism: Mastigoproctus giganteus; assembly: GCF_048544385.1. Taxonomy (NCBI): domain Eukaryota; kingdom Metazoa; phylum Arthropoda; class Arachnida; order Uropygi; family Thelyphonidae; genus Mastigoproctus; species Mastigoproctus giganteus. The sequence goes on along the minus strand of NC_143580.1, from coordinate 30,632,731 downwards.
GTACTCGTGCAAATAACTCTAGAAACTCGCGCACTTGTTGAGTTTCAAATTTAGAATCATTAATTAACTTGACTACCCTCTTTTGTTTAGAGCTTAAGAGAAATGTTGGAAGCACCACCCTAGATGTGGGAACAATATTCAATGATGGGATGGATTTCAGATTTGTGTAAAATAAGAAGCGTTTCAGAAGAAAAGTAACGCAGAGAGCCAAAAAGGAGGATTTATTTTATTTTAGTTATTATTCATTTTTTTTGTGCAGTGAAATTTACGATATGCTCATGACTTTTCGCTGGAGTAGGGTTTTAGGCGCATTAGTGACTGTGGAAAGGGTTCTAGCCGAAAAACTAAAATAACTGCATAACTTAATATACCTCTCAGCAGTCGAGTTTCTAGCAAAATACTTCGATGAGAACTTCATAAAGCTGAAATTTAGGGCCAACTGCCATTGCTAAGCCATTCGTAATGCTGGAAGGAGGATGCATATTGGTGTAAGGCTGTAAAGAGCACAAAAACTAGGCACTTAATCATTGGACACATGTCATATTTTCAGGCGAATCATCATTTACATTTTCAGCAATTTCAAAAACAGTTCATATTTGACGAATGTCAAAGGAAGCGTATTATCCTGACTGTCTTGTGCTAACCATCAAACATGGATGTGAATGAACAATAGTGTGGGCAGCAATACCTTAATATTTTTTAGGTCTTATCAGCAACCTGAAAGGAAGAATTAATGCCACTGGTTACATTCATATTCAGAGTAATCAGTTTCATCCCATGGTGCAAACATTGTATACGAGCGAAGCCATGTTTCAAGAGGATAATTGTCCAATATACGCAGCCAGATGTGTCCAATCCTGGTCCGAGAAGCGTGAAAGTGAGGCTACGGATCTCCCATGGCCACTGTGGGTGGGTATATTTGGGAAGCAGATTTTCTCTACTTGCATCACTCAAGGAGCTTGAAACGTTCCTCCATTAAGAAACCAAAATTCTTTTTAAGGCAGTTCAAGATTTATTTGAATCTGCTCCAAACAGAAAGCAAGCTGTTTTAAAAGCAAATGTGCCCCAACACCCTATTAGTGCATAGCTGTATTCGCTTCTCACAGAGGTTTCCATTAACAGAGGTTTCCATTATTTTCTCAACACCCTCTATAGCCACTGTGTCGGTGCCAATGAAACCCTAACTTACTCCAACTTGTCAGAAATATATATGTCAGAAAATATCTCCTGTGCGCTTAGGTTTCAACAATATGCTGTTGAAAGCTGAGAGCTTTTGCAATTTCGTGTAATTTCATGCTGATTTAAACAGTAAATAATGTTTTAAATAATTACCGAATGTTTCTATAAAAATACCACTATGATCACTTTATATATATACTTCATTTTAAAAATGACAATAATTTTGGTGGTGCTGCCCTCTCTCGGTGAATGCAACAACTATATTACACAATTCAATTGACTTTAACTGAGAAAGAGTGAAGGCGCATAAAATGCCTTTAATCATTAAGTTTCAAAAAGTAAACACCCGGTATGTCACACGCCATACTGATAGCATTTATAAAAAAAAACTAATTAAGATTTTTAAAAAATATGTTAATTAGATTAATTAATCTAAAAATAATTATTAATAATTAATCCAGTGATAAAAAATAAAGATCAGTAATTATAAAAAAAGATTTATAATTAATTTTAATTATATTATCTTTAAAAATCATTAATATAATTCAAGCCCAATTAATTTGATTTGACTGATATTCTTAAAATAATAATAATTATTCACCCACTATGAAGAATTTGTTCGTTTTTAATTAGCTACCTTTATTTCCACTCTATAAAACTATTATAAACAGTAGGAAAAAATATTCAAATATTGATACTGATTTTCCTAAAAAGGTATATTATTGAGCATGTGACTATTTCAACAGTAGAAGCAGCAGTCAAAATACACTGACCTCCAAAAATAAATGTTCTGCAGAAGTTTCTGTCACCTCACAAGAAATCGATGCATCTTTAACCGCTTTGGCTAATTTTGCAATGGGGTCAATGGACTTCTGCGTATTAGTAACTGTAATGAATGATAACAAGGCAGTGGAATAGGCTGACACAACCACAAGCATGGACATTCTCCAGACAACGTAGAATATGCTGAATGAAGGATACACAAAGAATTGCTTCTTTGCATAATAAATAGGATAAAACATAATAAACACTTTAAACTGAACTAAGAAAAATTAATTTCTCTTACCCTGGCCCAGGAAGCTTGGTAATACCAGTCAAATGCAGTCATACATGCTGATAGCTCTGACAACGTACACACCTGATGAGACAAAAGAAACAGTGTATATTAATGTCGATATTAAAATGGCACATATTCCCAAGGACAGCCACATCTGAAAGACATGTAACTGACTAATAAAAGCAACATGCAATAAAAATCGTTGTATATGGTTTATTTTATCTAATTTTAAAGATCAAACTTTTCTTAAGACTGTCCAAACGGAAGACGGTAAGTATAGAGTATATACGTATATTTTCAAATACATTTAAACAAGAGATTATGATTCATTTTGATGAACTGTTTCTACAGAGATATAATGTACACTAGAAGGGGCTCCACTGGATTGACAATCAAGCAACTGGATGAAAGGGTTGTTCATGATTGGTCACCCTGTTTGAAATTAGCTTAGTATAAGTATGGGTACAATTTTCCATATATCAAGAGGTCGACTGTAGAAATGCAGGGTGTCGAAAGGTGGCATAAGATAGTTCAGGATTCTGGAACACTGAAAAGAGTTGAAAAAAATCTCAGTACATTATAATTACCGTTAAATACAAAGGGCTGAAGCATTTTAAAACTCGGTTCAAAGACGATTACAGAGGCTTGCAGAAGTTTCTGTCACCCCACAAGATATCGATCCATCTTTAACCGCTTTATTAAAGATGGATCGATAGAGCGTCACGTGGATGCTATCACCCAAAGATTAGATAACTTACCTTTGGGTGGTAGCGTCCGCTTTGAGAAATACTTTGATAAGTGCACCTGAAAGTTGTAAGACAGCTAGAAAGCTGTTTGCTTTCGTCCAGCAAACAGCAAATCGACAAGAGAGCACAACAATTTACAGACATTTCATACAGCGCAATATGGCATAAGTTTCCGATACGCCTAAAACCCTACAGGAATCGATCATCAAATGGTGGAGTTCGGAAATATGGGATCCAGTAGCCAGTTATACTTAAACTCATCTTGAAGAACCCAGACAAACCACCTGAAGAGCCAAAATCTTACAGGCCAATTGCTCTCTCGCCAGTCCTAGGCAAACTTCTGGAAAGGCTTCTCCTCAGCAGGTTGTCAAAATGCTACTCTAAAGAAAACCTAATTTCTTCACTTCAGTACGGTTTCAAAGCTGGTTGCAACACTGAAGATGCTCTTCTTAAATTAATATCTACTGTTTCAAGCACTCAAGGCAAGTATGTGCTAGCCATCACAGTTGCCTTTGCTGGAGCGTTTGATCGGCTGTGGTGGTCAAGTATTCTCAGAAGACTCCGACAAGCCAAAGTACCACTGAACCTTTATAGCTGTGTCAAGGAGTACCTGAGACACCGCACTGTCCATGTTAGTACCAGGTACAAGTCTCTCACTAGCCAGGTCTCCCGAGGCTGTCCCCAGGGCTCGGTCCTGGGGCCTTTCTTTTGATCCATCGTACTGGACGAGTTCCTTGGCATGGACTTGGGGATGACTCAACCCCTTGCGTTTGCTGACGATTTGGTTTTGGTAGTGCATGGTGACACAAGAGCTGACTTAGAGGAGAGAGCAAATTGTGCACTAACTAAGCTCCAGGATTGGACGGCCATTCACCGACTAAAGGTCTCGGGAGAGAAAACCAAATCTATATTGCTCAAGGGAAGCTCCAACTACGAAGACCACCGGTTATCAAAATTGACAACATCTCCATAAAATTATACCCAGAAATTAAGTATTTAGGAATCGTCTTAGATATGAAGCTAAATTTCCATCCTCACTTGAAATATATGTCACAGAAAATAAACAAATACTCGGCCATGATAATCCATATAAGCTGTGCAGACTGGGGCCTTAAGCGCCGGGCTCTGGCCCTCATCTATAATGCCATATTTGTGCCAATAGCTTGCTATGGAGCCTCAGTATGGTGTGCTAGAGCCTCCCTCGACCGAAATCGCCGTAAACTAGACTCCATACAGCTTTCTATGCTACTTGCCGTAACAAGGGCGTGCCGTACAGTAAGCACCCCAGCTGTACAGGTGCTAGCTGGATGTAAACCCCTACACCTAGAGGTAATAAGAAGAGGATTATATCAACGATTGAAGAAGAGTATTCCCACCGAAACAGCAGGCATCACTCTTAACCTTGATAACAACCCCAAACAGGAAAGGAAGAGAATCTCTGAAATTATGTACAGGACCTGACAAGAGACATGGGACACCACCAACAAAGGATAGATAACCAAAAATTTCATTCCCTCTGTGAACTTCATCAGTCCAAAGCCTCCTCCCTGGTACTCACCAGGCCTCCATACTACATTTCTATTTACAAGCCACGGACCCTTTAAAGCGAAGCTAACATCCCTAGGCATTGACGATGATCCACTGTGTCACAGCGGGGCTGAAGAAAGGTGGCATCACGGGAGGTATGATTGCCATGAATATGACGAGTTCCGGCTAAGGTTTGCCACTAAAATGCAAGAAAATCCCCGACATTGTGAGCACCTGATTATAATGGACCAGCAGCGCTATGCCGCCTTTACAGAGTTTGCGCAGTCTGTCTTCACTGCTAGACGGGTTAGGCGCCCAAACACCACCCATTAAAGATCAAAGTAAGAAACTTCCTGGATATAACAGTCCTCTCAGGAGAAGGAAAAAAAACAAAAAAAAACAAAAAAAACCACCTTCCTTCCTTCGTCCCAGGAGTGACAGAACCTACACCAGCACAGCTCAGCTGCTGCTTTCCCTAGCCACGCTCCCTTGCGTGGTCTTGCCTCCACTCCCTGGCGGGAGGGGGAGTTCATCCCTGGTGTCCCCCCCTTGCCACCCCTCTTTTTCACTCTGGTGGGGCATGCGCCTGCTCCACTGACTTGGGGTCATCTTCCCTATTGACCCCGTATCTCTATCTTTTCCCCCCAGTCTTCAGTCTCCCTCCCCTTCTCTAACTTACAACTAGGGTCTAAATCAACTCCAAATTGTTTGAGCCCTACACCCAAAAACTTAACAACATCAAATCGCTCAACTAGTACTCCCTTTGTTTTGGCTGATCCCTATCTATAGCGTTTTTTTTTTTTTTTTTTTAGATCCTTGCCACTGAAATCTCAGGAAATTAGGTGGCAGGATCTGCCAGAGTAAACAACTATAATAGTGGTGTACCTGTTCTGCCTCCACGGGGCGGAGTGGGGCAACGTTGGGTCCCATTAGGCCCCCGCGGCTAAATGACCAGATGAACAACGGTACACGACACTACACAAATACAAAATCCATATACTTTTAAACCTCTGGCATTGAGAGTGTTCTGTTTCACACCCACAATGTATAGCGCGGAGATGGGGGGAACCCCTGGTGCCGTTTGACACTAAACGCCCTCTACTCTGCACTACCGGCTCGCAAAGGGAATCCCTACCACCATCCTGGATTTCACTACAAACCCAGCAAACACCATCAAAAAGAAAAAAGCGCCTTGCAGTCTACCTTCTTAACGCCTGGCAAAACAGATGGAATACCACCCCCAAAGGTTTCATCACTAAAAAATTCTTACCTGAAATAGCCCAGATCTACCCTAAAGCTCCAGCATGGTACAGCCCAGGGTTATATACCACTTTCCTGATTACAGGCCATGGATCCCTAAATCACAAACTTGCCTCGATGAACATCGTAGATGACCCTCGCTGTCTTTGTGGTGAAAACGAAGACTGGGATCTCCTATTCTATGTTTTCCCGCTCTACCAGGACCTGCGAACGTTGCTCATATCAAAAATACATGCCTTGCCTCGAGGAAATGAACATTTTCTGATCAATGAGGAAGACCAGTACGACGCTTTCTCTGCCTTCGCCCATGATCTCTTCACCAGAAGAAGATCACTGGTACAACATCCTGGAACTGATGCACATTGATCAGCACCCTTTTCTCATATACTGAACATCTTCACCTAGATTGTGACCACTTCTAGCTACTGGACTTGACACTCAAGTCGCTTGAATTGTTTCATCCGTGTCTCTCTTGATACGTGTTTGTCTTCGCACCCTCTCGAGGGTCCTCTTCTTCCACTTCCGCTTAGGTGATTGAATTCTCACCCAACCTGTGGAGGATGCCTTCCCTTACATTCTCCGTCGCTCTGTCTATACCTCCTTTCCTTTACCCTCTCCAGCATCCCGTACTCCCTGAACCCTATTATTTTATTTTATTTTATTTATTTATTTTTTTTTACTTGGTCTCTTTCCAGGAAGCTCAGGTGACCTGGAAGAGACTAGACAGAGAATTATGGGCAGCCTGGATACCTCCTAGTGGTGTGTGCGGGCAATGTGGAGTCCCATCAGGGGCCCTGCGGCCAAAAGCCAGGACACCCAACAGAACCCAGCATAATACTTCATTTACAACACAAAATTTTTTGTGGCTTTCACAGTGATACTCTTTGCCTCCACAGAGTATATATGGAGCAGATGTGGGAAACCACCGGAGGCGCCTTTCCCCCAGTACTATGCACATTATGCATCCTGATCACCTGGCTGGAGCCAGACCCTTAGCCTTCGCTGATGATCTTGTTCTGGTGGTTCAAGGTGCACAAGAGCGGCACTAGAAGCAAAAGCAAATACAGCTCTGAAAAAGCTCCAAAACGGGGCAGCACTCCACAACCTCTCAATTTGTGGTGAGAAAACAAAATCGATTCTCCTCAAGGGAAAGCAAAAATACGCAGGCCTCCAACAATGAAGTTAAATAACATCCCTATATGTCTCTACACAGAAGTCAAATACCTGGGAATCTATATTGACACCGGCCTTACCTTTCACCCTCATCTAAAGTACTTATCCAAAAAAATCCGAAAGTATACGGCTATGATAAGAAGAGTCAACAGAGCGGACTGTTTTTGAAGCATAAAGCTTTGTCTCTCATCTATAAAGCGGCGTTTCTCCCAATTGTGTTTTATGGAGCCTCAGTTTGGTGTACAAAGGCCATTCTGGAAAAGAACAAGCGTAAACTTGACTCAATACAAAGATTCATGCTGTTCTCTATCTGCAGGGCATTTCGCACTGTCAGCACCCATGCCCTACAGGTTATTACTGGATGCTTGGCACTCTATCTTGAGGTGATTAAAAGGGGCCTTTATCATCGATTAAAGAAGAGAATTCCGACACAGATGTTAAATCTTCAACTGCAGCTTACCAATGACCTGAAACAAGAAAGAAAACTTACCTTCGAACACCTTCAAGGACTTTTGCAGCATTCATGGGGAAACCACGCCCAAAGGAGAAATTACCAGAAGATTCCTCCCATCCATTGACATGACTTTCCCAAAGCCTCCTTCCTGGTTTTCACCTGATCTGCAAGTTACATTCCTATCACAGTACATGGGCCCTTTCAACAGAAATTGACAGCAATGGGAATTGAAAGCAATCCATTCTGCCACTGTGGCGAAGAGGAGTCATGGGGCATCTCATGTATGAATGCCCTGCTTACGATGATTGTAGGCTCAATTTTTTTACTGAAATCCAGGATAACCCTCATAACCATGAAACATTCCTGCGTCCGAATGAAACAACATACAAAGCTTTAACGAGTTACACACAAGCTGTCTTTACCATCAGAAGGGCAAAGTTTGCTGAACTTAGAGCTGCTCAGAACAACGACCCTCAAGTGCAAACACAAAGTGGGGTCGGATAGCATTTTCCCAACTGATAAAAGAGTAAGACTGAAGATTAAAATACAATGCCGGCATCATGGTTGGCACTCCTTGAAAATCTGACTCCCAGAGAGTGTTTGGCCTTTGGCACTCGCACAGTGGCTCCTGCCCCCTGTGACTTTTGATCCCTCTATCCATCCCCTATTTCTCCTTACTCGGGTGGACTGCCTTCTCTATCTGTCCACTTTAGCTTGTTCCTCACATTCAGACCCCCTTCCTCTTGTTCCCCAGGCCTTCTCTTCTCTTCTCTTCTCTTCACTTTCTCTCTCTTTTTTTTTTTTTTTTTTAACTTGGTCTTCGTCCAGGACGCTCAGGCGACCCTGGCGGAGACCAGCCAGAGAATAAAGGGCAGCCTGGCTACCTCCTAGCGGTGTGTGAGGGCAACGTGAGGTCCTACCAGGGGCCCTGCGGCCAAATGCCAGGACACCCAACAGAACCTAACGCAATACGTCATATACAACAGACAACACTTTTCTGGCATTTACAGTATTTCTGTATTTCTTCACAGCGTACATATGGCGCAGATGTGAGAAATAACAGGTGGCGCCTGACCCTAACACTATGCACACTATATGCATACAACGGTACACGACACTAGTCAATTACAAAATCATCCAAATACTTTTAAACCTCTGGCATTTACAGTGTTCTGTTTCACACCCACAATGTATAGCATGCGGAGATGGGGGAAACCCCTGGTGCCGTTTGACACTAAACACAATCTACACTCTACACACTACATACCAAGTGGTTGAAACGATACCCGGATATTGAGGTCATTGAACAGCGATTAGCAGACCAAAGAAGAACCATCGTCACGAAGAATTTAATAGCTCCTGCCATCTTGAAAAAAATCAAGCTGGATGACAGCGATCTTCTACAAAGCACAAAGAATATGGTCAATATGGAACCAGAGGAGGAACAGCAAGAAGAATTACAACCCAGAGTATCTGAAGTGGAAAGAGACGAAATCATGTTATTCAGAATAGAAGACGAGTGGAATAAGGCCCTCACAGAATTCGAAGGAATGGACCACACAAAAACCCGCGTGATACCTAAGCAGAGGCCAAATAAAATCCTGTGCAGAGTAACAGACCACCTCAATCGGCAAATAATGCCACATTACCTTAACAACAATGGTGCAACGCTGGAGGATATTCACACAGCCGTATACTGCCATAGAAGCCACTAGGATTAATGGAAAAGAAACGAGAGGCCAACAGCAGAAGAAGCGAAAACAGAAGGAATCGCCAGCTTGGCGTAGAAGACTTCAGCAGAAGATAGAAGAATTAAGAGTCGGGATAGGTCAGTTGACCCAGTACCAAGAGGGTGATAGTAGTAAGAAATTGATTGGAAAGGTGATGAGCACCCTCAAGAGAGAAAGCGTCCACAGTAAACCTGAGACCAGACATCAGAGAATAGGAGAATACTTGGACACACTGAAGTAGAACCTGCTGACACTCAGCAAGAGACTACACCGATTCAAAGAAAACTTCCAGAAGAAAATAAACAACCGAATCTGTGATAAGGACGAAAGAGCCTTCAACAGGAAACTAGGTGAACATGAGAAATTAGGAAACGGATCACCCAAGAAGAATACAATCGAAGAGTTCTGGGGATAATATCTGGAGCACTGAAGTAAAACATAACAGCAGAGTACCGTGGATAGAAGTAGAACGGAAGAAAACGGAGGACATACAAGAGATGAGAGAGTGAGGGATTCGAGAAGAAGAAGTAAAACAGTCGATCAGGAACACCCACAACTGGCGAACCCCGGGAATTGATTTCATCCACAACTACTGGTACAAGAAGCTCACCTGCACACAAGCACCTAGCAGAGCAGTTCACTCGAATGATAAGCAACCCGGAGACAATCCTGAAGTTTCTCACTGAAGGAGTCACCTATCTGAAGCCTAAAGATGAAGATAGAAGGAGCCCGGCGAAATACAGGCCAATCACATGCCTCCCAACGATGAACAAGATACTAACTATCTGCATAACTAAGAAGATATCAGACCACTTAGAGAGTCAGAACATAACGGCCGAACAGCAGAAAGGAAGCAAGCGGAGTAACAAAGGATGCAAGGAGCAATTAACCATAGATGCCGCCATTATGGAGAAAGCCTTCAAGAAGCACCGCAGCCTATACGCAGCCTACATCGATTATTGCAAGGCTTTCGACTTCGTGCCTCCTAGCTGGCTAATAGAGACCCTGAAAATCTACAAAGTCAGTCCGATAGTGACAAACTTCCTAGGAGCAACAATGGCGAAATGGAGTACCACCATTAAGGTCAAGAACATCGAAACCAGGTCAATCCCCATTAGAAGAGGAATCTTTCATCGAGATGCGCTGAGTCCACTGTGGTTCTGTCTAGCATTCAAACCGCTATCCACCATGCTCAACGGCAGCAAGTATGGATATAACCTCTAAGAAGGAAGAAAGAACCTGTACACCCTCACTCACCTGATGTACATGGATGACATCAAGCTCCTACCCAGCAACAGAAAAGTAACTACTCAGGATCACCGAAGAAAAGGATTCAGCAAGGACATTAGAATGGAATTTGGTCTAGAAAAATGCATGACCCACACACTGCACCAGGGAAAAGTATTTGGCCGAAACTACCAGCTGCCGATTGGTAAAGAGATCGAAGCTATGACAGAAGAAGAGACCTACAAATACCTAGTGATGATGCAGGCTGAGCAGTTAGAGCAAAAGGAAATCAAGAAACGCCTGACCGAAAAATATCATCAGAAACTCAAAAGCAAAAAGCTAAAAGCAAAATTGAACGGAGGGAACACAATTAATGTCATAAACACCTATGCAGCTCCTGTATAAAAATCAAATTATTATTATTTCAGGGTTGCCCGTAATTAAATACATTAACCCGTATTTGTGTCTGTAAATTGCGTATGTTCTATGGTCGATTTGCCTGTTTTGCTGGACGAAAAAACCCCAGTTACTGGTGAGAAAAACCTTTCTGTCTACGCATGAGACCGACTAACTCAGCCACGCAATGAAAAAAGCCCATTAAAGTTCCTCGCGTCATCGACGGGATTCGAACCCAGGCCTTTTCCACCCGGTGAGGGGAGCACGGTGACGATACCACTTTGCTACCCGCGAAGATTGCAGCTCCTGTACTAACATACACATTCGGGATCATAGATTGGACTAACACCGATCTAGAAGATAGATGCGAAATACAAGTAGAATGAAGACCAAGGGTCGCCAACACCACCCGAATTCAGCAGTGGAGAGAATAACAATACCTCGGAAAGAGGGAGGAAGGGGCCTGATAGACCTGATAGAACAACAGAAAACAGAGATAGTTAACTTGAAGGATTACTTCGAGAACAACACAGCACCACTCAACCAGGCCATAAGGAAGATAAATAAGTGGTATACCCCACTCAACCTAAGCGAGGAAACCCCTCCAGCCCAGACAGTAAAAGAAATGAAATTAGAAAGATGGGGAAAGAAGACACTGCATTGTAGACACTACAACGACCTCCATCAACGTCACATCGACACTATTGCTTCCAATGCGTGGCTCACAAGTGGTTCGCTCTTTTCTGAAACTGAAGGATTCATGCTGGCCATCCAACATCAGGTAATCAACACCAGAAACTATAGAAAATACATCGCAAAGGAGCCCGGAATGTCAGTTGACACAATAACTCAGATGAGGAAAAAATTAGGAAGTACACGAACCTGAGACATGAGATCAAGGAGATGTGGCATATGCAAGAAGTATCAAACATCCCAATCATCGTGTCAACAACCGGTATGGTACCAAAGACTCTACATAGCAGCCTAGCAGCAATAGGACTCCCAGAAAACACCTGTAAGGAACTCCAGAAAGTCGCAATTCTATACACCTGAAGGATAGTCAGAGATTTCCTCGACTGCCAGTAACACCAGACATAACAACAACCACCCTGTGTACTTGATAGCAGTACCCGTCACTGAGTGGATCCCCCAAATCAGGGAGAAATAAAATAAGAGCAACAACAATAATAATAATAACGATAAACTACCCTGTGTACTTGGTAGCAGTACCCGTCATAGTGTGAACCCCCAGTCAGGGAGAAATAATATAAGAGCAACAATAATAATAAACACCAGACATAACAACAACCACCATGTGAACTTGGTAGCAATAACCGTCACGAGGTGTGGAACCCCCCCCTCCCAATCAGTGAGAAATAATATAACAGCGAGAACAACAATAATAATAATTGAATTTGGTCTAGACAAATGCAAGACTCATGGATTGCGTCAGGGAAAATTATTCAACCGAAACTATCGAATCTCTTTACAGCTGCAGAGCTGTAAAGAGATCAGAGCCATGGCAGAGGGAGAGGCGTAGAAATACTTGGGGATGATGAAGGCTCATTAGTTACAGCACAAGGAAATTAAAGCCTGCCTGACCGAAAAATACCATCAGAGACTCAGAAGCCTGCTTAAAAGAAAGCTGATTGGATGGAACACAGGAGCCCGGAGTGTTCGATGACACTGTCGATGATGTCTCCTGGCCTCAGAAACGATTCATCACATAACAGGGGGAAGCAAGATGATCACCCGGGCTGAGCACGCTCGTAGACTCGACTACATAGCCATGATAATACATCAGAAGCTAGCGAAGAAATATCAGTTGAACAAACAAAATGTACCGTTCTACTAGCATGAACCCCAGGCTGTACTAGAGACCGTTACCCACAAGCTGTACTGCAACCGCGCCATAATAACGGATAGGAAAATCCCGCACGACAGACTGGATATAACCCTTGTGAGCAAGATGGAAAAGACTACCTACCTGATTGACATAGCGGTGCACGAACACAAGCAATGTCCAGAAAACCAATGGGGAAAAAATTAGGAAGTACAAGAACCTGATACATGACGTCAAGGAGATGTCGCATATGCAAGAAGTAACGACCATCCCGATCATCGTGTCAACCACCGGTATGGTGCCAAAGACTCTACATTGCAGCCTAGCAGCAAAAGGTCTCCCAGCGAACACTTAAATGGAACTCCAGCAAGTCACAATCCTGAACACCTGTAGGATAGTAAAAGAGATTTCCTCGACCGACAGTAACACCAGACATTACAACCACCCTGTATACTTGGTAGCAGTACCCGTCATGGTGTGGAATCCCCCAATCAGGGAGAAATAATATAAAAGGAACAGTAATAATAATAATAATAATATTTTACAATTCATATAATTATAATAATAATAATGATGTAACAAACATCGACCTTTTTCTTCAATGGGAACAAAACTTCCCGGCGATGAAAATGTAAAGTAGAAGAATTGATGGTTTGGTGTGTCATTGAAAGCAAATAAAGTTAGTGGTAGACTGGGATCGTGGGTAGATTAAGGGCTGGAGCGTCTCTTAGTACGATCATTTTGGAGGAACCGAGAATTCAACTTCTCTTCCTCTACCTGTTTAAACAAATGAGGCGTTTACCCTGCGCCTGCTTTTTAGAGGCTCTCTTCGCCTCTAATAAGTGTTGGTAATACAGAAGACACTATTTACCATGAAGGGTTGTTAACGGGATATTTTGTGCCCTTTGAAATATCTATATAATGACTTTAAATTAATTTATTCTGTTGTCAGTTTCTCTTGTTCGCTTGCTTGATAAAAAACTTGAGTTACCAGAAAGGAACCAAACACCAGCCCATAAAAGTCCCTTCCATCATTATAGGATTCTACGTACTTTCCAGCAAAGTATCGAATCGTCGTCGCTAGACCAGCTTAGACTTCAACTGTATGAGATGTTCTAAAAACTAATAAATAACCTTTCTTGGAATTAAATTCTTAAAATATGGACAGATATTCATGCGGAATTTCATAAGCCAAGAAGCACATGCGAACAAGCCTATTAGAATTAATTTTATCAACTTTTCTCTTATATACTCCTATATTCGTTTTCACTTTCTTTTATTTTCTCTATATCTAGTTCTTATTTTAAAGAGACGTAACATTCTTTTAGTTTCCCAATCTTCATTGATTTTCGTAATGCAAACACTGCTGATTGTGATGCAATTGATTCAGAAACCCTTGCTGATATTCGGCAGGTAAATCCAGCCCAGATGGCTAAAAAAATCATCTCTTCCCTGGACAATAACCAAGATTCGACCAAGTATTATTTTTATATCTTCTTATAAAAATGTTGCGGTCGGGAATTCAATGACTTGCACGATATCGTTAATGGTGTGGAATGATCTGGTAAACAGAAATCATTTTGAAGAAGAACAGAGAGAAAACTAATAACATTTTCTCGTTTATTTTCTTTGATGTACTTATCGCAAAAGCTGCGAGTAGTCGATATTTTTAAGGAAGAAATGCATACTTTCATGGAAAGGAAAGGAAGAAAATTAAGAAAAACTTAGAGGTGGCAAATATTCTGGAGTATTTAGAGTTCTTGTCATAATAAATCACAATAGATATATTGTTTAATGTATTTAATTTTCGTGTGCTATATGTACGATATAAAGATTATGACCCATTAAAGCGAAACAAAACTCTCTCCAGTGATTTATTTAGTCAAAATAAGCTATCGCAAGAGGGGATTGCGTTCCCTGAACGTAGGATAAAAATGAAAGTTACATACTTTCATTTTGAAATTCTTCGCTTGCTTTGACTTAGGGCTCCATTAAGCCTAAATCTATTCATATTCCTTCGCTGGTAATCTAAAACTACATTCGTAAGTTGAGTTCCTCTTTCTGCTTCACTTTTGACGTGCTGGGCTGTCGCAGACCTTGAAGAATACATAGGAACAGGCATAATATCGCTATTGAAAAGACTCTATCCAATGCTTATCGACGCTGATAATAAATAGCCTTCTTCAATCCACGGCTGTTATGGAACAACACCAAACGAGATACGCAAATATCTAACCCTCTATGTGTGCGAAAATCGGATGGCAACATGACTACCCAGAAAGAGTACCGAACGTTATTTACAATGGAGCAAAGTACCAATATTCAATCTGAAAGCCTCTAATGGATGAGGAGCCCACACGAATTCATTTTTATTAACATCGGGTGGATTAGAAATTATGCAGGAATTGCATGCAGTATACTACGCGACATCGGGATGGATCCTGACGAGAATCTGCAGCATCATCTGGGACGAAGCTTTCGAAAAAGCTTCAGAAACTGACTAATCGTTCCGGACCAGGATATCAAGAACCATTGGAAAAGCCAAATCCAAACAATATCATTGCAGCTAAGGATAGATCAACGCAGTAATCAGATACGCTCTCAAATATTTTGGTAGAATTGATATCGAGTCCAACCGGAGTATACTGTTAGATCAATCGAGTAACCACGTTACTTGCCCATACTAGCCAATAGCATGAGAAAATTATCGTTTAACCAATTAAAACTCTTCCGTTGATAGGGTGGCGCATATACAGTATACCCATAGATAAATCACATTCTGGCTAAAGCCAAAATTTGTTATATTCATGGATATAGTGCGCTTTAGTGGATCCCCTTTTGGGGATCACACGCCGTCTTAAAATTTAATAATTAAACTAAAGTGGCGGATAAAAAACTGCACCACTTGTGAATTTTTAAAATGTTCGAAATGGATTTGTTAGTTATATCTCCGTGAATGAAATCTATTAAAAAGACTCCGCCTGAAAACCTAATTGCTATAAATATCTTCCCAAAGGGTAATTAATCAAAATATGAGATATCGTGCAAATAGCAATCATGACAACCAAACATACATTTTATTGGATTTACGTGTACAAAATGAAATGACAAGTTAACGTAATAGTTCGTTATTATCTACTCTAAATCAGCAAAATAAGTCCTCAATATTTTGTTTTTCCTCCTCGAGCTGCAATTAGAGCTTTGCAACGATCTGACATAGAGTTAATCAACTTTTGGATATACGGTTGCCCAATTTCTTGGTACCACACTCTTACAATGCTTTCCTCGAGCTGAATCTTACTTGTTGTCTTCTTTTGAGCAATTTTAGACGACATTATGCACCAGCAATTTTCAATAGGGTTCAAATGTGGACTGTTGCGGACAGTCTAACACTGTAATGCCAGCATTTCCGAGGTATGACTGCACCTCAAGGGAAAAAACGAGGCAAAACATTGATGTAAGTATATTTTAAGCCATGTCAGACGAGAAGACAAACTCATCATTAAATCTAAATAGCATGAAACGTTTGCTCTATGGCAAGGTACTGAGTCTTTAGAGAAATGCACTTTTGGATGCCTTGTGTGATCCCTAATAACGGGTTTCAGGCACTCCTTGAAGACAGCATTGTAGGTTTCTCCATTTACTTAATTTGTCTTACTTTGTGGGACAAATTAATAAACTTAATTTGTCCCACCGCTTTGCTTGTTGTACATCCCCAGACAATCTGACCGGCGGGGAACTTTAAAATCGGTGTTATGCAGTCAGGATGGTATGCCTCCGATTTTCTTCTTCTGACATATTGCGTCCCATCCGAGCCATACAGATCGAATTTCCGTTCGCCAGAAAATATGACGGTGTCCCATTGCTCTTTGGTGCATTAAACATGCGTTACAGTCCAAGCAAGTCGCTTCTTCCTCATTTGTTGGGTCAACAAAGGTTTCTTCTTGTGCCGAGAGGCCTACAGACCACATTCCGAAAGCCGTCTTTGGATAGTTCGTGCACTTCTTTCAACACCAGAGGCCATCACAAAGTCAAGTTTTAGATCAGGAGCACTAGCATGGCGATTACGACGGCATAGCTGTTTTAAAAATTGATCGTGGGAAGGCGTAGTCACGCTTACGGCCTTATCCAGGTCTTCTCTTCACTTCACCCGTTTCAAGCTTTAATTTCAGCACCCGGGATACTGTTGACTGGTAGCAGTCTATTTTATCAGGGATAATACCATAGAAAGCCCTTCATGGGACAGAGCAACAGCTACACTTCTTAGTGTCAACTGAACAGATTGGGCCAAGCTTACACCTTCGCAAAACAAGATATTAACGCGCGTGTATACTCTTCCAACGCCGTATTTATAGAAACGGCTGATGCAATACCTTGCATTTACTGTCTGATGCAATAGAAGCGTTATCTGACGCAATACCTTTGCTTAGCGATAAACAAAATGACTGTAATCAAACAATATCTTATATGTTTCACTACAAATATTACTTTATTTAAGGTGATGCTGTTTTATTGTCTGCCATTCTATTTCTCAACCTAATTCTGATACTAACTCTACACTCAGAGATCTAACTTTTTCTCCCCCATATTTATCCCTTCCTCCTTCTTGTCCTTTGGAACAACCTTCTTCCTTTGTGCTTCCAGAATCAGCAAGTATCTTGTGTCCTCCATTAAACCCCATAGAGGGTACTAATAAATTATTACAAGATTATTACAGGGCACTAAATTATTGGTAAATTAAATTAATAATATTAGTAATAAAAACAACCTGGACTTGAACTCCAAATTAGCATTTCTAGTTTATCCATACCTTTTGAAGCGTGTTTAAGGCTTCCTCTACACTATCTGTATTGTTAAGACCAATAAATCTTTGAATTCCATGTTGATTTTTTTCTTTAAAAGGATCTGCTAAATGGAATATATATTTGCTTCTATTTCCAAAGTGAAGAGAGAAATACCTGCTTCGTGAAGGGGTTTCTCTATGCACCAAGATGTAGCTGCATCTGAAAATATATTGGGTTTATATAATGTGTTCCCGTTCATATTGCAATAAGGGTTTAATATATTAGCATTTTCCGAAAAGAACACCAATCTAAAATACAACTGATTTCTTGAGTTCCTCAATTTTAAGCTTTTAAAATCCCCCAGAAAAGAAGGTTTGTGGCTAACGTCCAGTGAATGCAATTAATTTACATGATTTATTCGAATATATGTGCACGACGTTAAGGGTTTCCGACCTTCTCTTACTGCGGACAAGCTTCACAATTTTGACGATTGCAGAACACATGCAGTCTGTCAATACAGAGAGATTTTTAAATATTTTGAGATTTTTGTTATCTCTATTAATGGGCATAAGATTATTTTAAGGTGTACAAATCTGTAAAATAACAAAACTTAGGTAAAAACATAAGGGATTGATCAAGAATTCATATAGGATACATTAAAATGTGCCAATTGTTCGTCCGACAGAATCTACAATCCTGTTATTTCTATTTTGAATGATACTAAAACACATCTCCAAATTGTGTGTGTTCTGAGGTCGATTTTCTGTTTGCTGGAGAGAAACCCTAGTTTCCAGGAGTAAAAAGCAATGCTATCTTCGCCTGATCGACGAAGTCGGTCATCGATCGGATTTTGGAAAAGGCCCATAAAAATTCCTCATCTCATCCACAGCACTTGAACTTGGGTCTTTTCCACCAACATCTATCCTACCAACTGGGCTACCCACGAGGGCAATGCAGTAATGCATGTCATTGTTGCATATGCAGAATAGTGCTCATTGTTCTCACCCAAAGAACCAAAGAACCAAAGACGACAAATGAAGAGCAAGAAAAACACTGACAGGGAGAAAATTGAGTATACTGAGTTATGCAAAGCCATTAGAAAGAGACTCAGAGAGGACATAAGAAGATTTAACACAAGAAAAGTAGAACAAGCATTAAGGGAAAACAAAGGATTTAAATCAGCAGCCATGAGCAGTAATACAGAAAGACAAATGATACTGAAACTGAAGAATAGCGATGGTGTACTTATAAACAGCAGAAAAGGCATAATTCAAATAGCAGAAGACTACTATAAAGAATTATACAAGGAGCGAGGGAATGATACCAGCAGTGGGGAAGATGGATTGCAAAGTAGCAACACATACGACATACCCGATATTCTTCCTGATGAGGTAGAACATGCATTGAAGAAAATGAAGAATCGGAAAGCCCCGGGGGAAGATGAAGTTACTGTAGAATTGTTAAAATTGGGAGGAAGAGACATAACACAAAAATTGGCAAGGCTCTTCACAAAGTGCATTAGAAAAGGTGTTATGCCTAAGCAGTGGAATAATGCAACCATAGTTTTGCTGCATAAGAAAGGAGATAAATCAGAAATTGGAAATTATAGACCAATTAGCTTGTTATCCCATATTTACAAGTTGTTCACAAGGGTCATTACTAACAGATTAGAAAGAATACTTGATGAGAATCAACCGAAAGAGCAAGCTGGCTTTAGGACAGGATTCTCAACTATGGATCACCTTCACGTAATATCACAGCTAATGGAGAAAGCAAATGAATATAAAACACCATTATGCCTGGCATTTGTGGATTATGAAAAGGCGTTTGACTCCATACAGCATAAGGCAATGTTTCGGGCACTGGAAAGACAAGGCATAGATACTCCATATATTATGATTTTGAAGAAAATATATGAGAATGCTACATCCTTTATTAGACTAGACAAAGACAGTAGCAAATTTAAAATCGAGAAAGGAGTTCGACAAGGAGACACAATATCTCCGAAGCTGTTTACTGCTGCCCTTGAGGAAGCTTTCAGAAGATTAGACTGGTCGCAGAAAGGAGTCAATGTGAACGGAGAGTACCTAAACCATTTACGATTTGCAGATGACATTGTGGTCATAAGCCACGATCCCAAAGAATTAGAGGAAAATCTTAATCAGTTATGCACAGTTAGTAAGGATTTTGGACTAAAGATGAATATGGCTAAAACAAAAGTAATGATGAACAAGTATGCCACGGAAAGGGAAATAATGATTGAAGGAGCAGTAATTGAAAAGGTGGAGTCATATACTTATCTGGGACAAGTTATTAGCTGTAATAATGATAAATGGCTGGAAGTCAAGAGAAGAATAAATTTTGGATGGATAGCATTCAGGAAATATAGTCACATACTGAAGAGCAATATCCCAGTTTGTCTGAAACGTAAAATAATGAATCAATGTATACTCCCCACCATGACTTATGGAAGTGAAACTTGGGCACTCACCAAAAGAATGGAAGAGAAGCTAAGAACTACACAGCGAAGAATGGAACGAATTATATTGGGAATCAGACTGTTAGATAAGAAGAGAAACACATGGATTAGGCAGCAAACTAAAGTAAAGGACATTCTTATCAAAACTAAAGAACTAAAATGGTCTTGGGCAGGACACATAGCTCGAAGACATGATGACAGATGGACTAAGAAAATAACAGAATGGTACCCAAGAGGAGCTAGAAGAAAACCTGGAAGACAAAGGCGGAGATGGATAGATGAAATTCATGAGTTTTTGAGTAGTAAATGGATGGCCAGTGCTCAAAACAGAAGGAACTGGAAAGTTGCTGGAGAGGCCTTCATCCTGCAGTGGATTGAAAATGGCTGATGATGATGATGATGTTCTCGCCCTCGCAGGTAGTGGATAGCTTCGCTAATCTGTCACGCCATATAAAAAAGACGAATGGTCGATTCTCTTCATCAACCGAAGTTGAGATATTTCCCATTGGATGGAATGGAAAATATCTCAACACTTTTAGATAAGAATATCAAAGTAATTTTTTTTCAATTAATTTGAGGGATACTTGCTCATGTTCGGGCTGTAGATGCGTCTTGATTGAGAAGATAAAAGTTAATAACGGTATTGTACGTTTGAGAGAGTTGGCCATTGGAAATAGCTCACGTTATAAAAATGAAATTCTTTAACTCAAGAAATAATTCCTCGAAATTTAATAAATATCACAAAAATAGTTTATTATAAATATATTTTTGAATGATTCTTTTATTTTCTTTCAGTTATTTGCCATGTCACGGAAGAAAAATGATTATTTTGCCGAAATTCTCTTTCTCTTTGACTTTGGATAATTATGTGTTGTTGATTAACTGGTTACTAATTTACCGTACTGTCAGTATTGGACACCAATAAATATATTTGATTGCTGCAAGGTGATTAATCAAATGTATTCTGGTCATATATTGGCAGACCTTTAATATTTCCCACTGAAAATAGATTACGAAAAATGCACACGATCTGCAATTGTATTCATTTATAATATTTTCCTTCTATAATCACATACATTTATATGTTTAGATTAAAATTCTGATTGTGTAAATCTTTTTTCGCTGAGGAAATTAAGGTGTGACTCATTTCTAAGTGGCAAGTTGAATCCCCTGCGGCTGCGAGCAATTTTGGTTCCATGTTATGTCATGATTGGTACTCAATAACAATTTTTTTTCTTGTTTCTAGAGGCGATCATCGTACAATCACCTGGACCAGTCCATCCTTGGGAATAAAAGATTAATATATTAATATGCTAGCACGAAAATCTTAAAATTCCTACTATCGTTATCTTTATCAAGGCGAGTTCATAGTTACTGAGACTTCTTAATTCATGATAACAGTTAATTCTCAGAATTTTTGCTCTTTCATTATTTTGAAATTTTACCACGAAATTTCAGGTACAGAAGATAAAGGAAAGTCAATGTGTATCGTAAATCGTTCTGATTTATATATAAAACAATTTCTTGTATTTTGTTTCTCGTGGACCACGAGTTACTTCGTCACCATTCTCTTCACATTCTTCATAAAGAAGGGCTGAAATATGTTTCGAAAAGAAGTATAATTAAATATAAGTTTGGATACATTTAATTTTCCGTACAATGGGAAAAATATAAGCAATTCGTGTATTAGATATAAAAGGATTTTCTTACCCGAGTTCAGTGATCCTGAGCGACATTTGAACAGCCAACGTAAGCAAATTATCATCAGCAAAGAGACACGTCTCTGATTTTCCTTTTTGTCTCTAAACTAAGTGGAGTTTCGTGATATTCAGAAAAAGAAATTCAATCTGCTTTTGCCTTTTCTCTTTCTTGATTTGGTCATACGTTTACTGCTCCTGAATATCACCTATCACGTAATGGCTCATGGGTATGTTTCCTTACTGTCCGAGTTTGAAGGACGTCTTCTCTATTAATCCCAAATATTTGCCCACAGTTTTATTTTTAAAGCATTCGAACAAAGATTTATGCAATTCATTCTATTTTATAAGTACCATTTATAATGAAATTTCCAAAAGATGTTTCGTGAAGAAAGAGGACTTCAGATTCCATAAACATGTCACCACATCATACATTATAATTAATCTTGAGTAGAGCATAAACTATGTATATAAAGTGCTTAGCATCATAATACACAGCCATTTCTGAATAAACAGAAAATTTTTAAGGTGGCATCGTTTTAGGTTATATCTCATATTGTGAATACCTTCACAACGAGTTGCCATGTGGTACATATCTGAGAATAAGTAACACTAGTCTTCTCCTTAGGTGAAGCGTTACTTATTCGAAGTAGTGCAATATCATGGAAACTCGTTGTGAAGGCATTCACAATATGAGATATAACCTAAAACGATGCCACCTTAAAAATTTTCTGTTTATTCAGAAATGGCTGTGTATTATGATGCTAAGCACTTTATATACATAGTCTAAATTTGTTCGCAGCTTGAGGCTTTAGCCCTAAATGCGCCTTAGTAGAGCATAAACTTAAAACAAAATATCTAAGATCTGGCCATTTATAGTTTTGTTTTGGATAACTCTTGCAAGCAGGGAAATATATATCATGATCAGTGGTTTCTGAGACCATTCTAGGGACAACGGAGGAGGTGAGAGGAGAACTTCATAGGAAGGCATATCTCAGCTGGTTCCTACAACGAAAGTTGAACCATTCTCCATATAAAACGAATTCAGTAAACAGCAGCTGCCCGTGCTAGTAATTACAAGTCGGTTTCCAGACACCGAGGAGAGTTTCCAATTTAGTGAAGCAACCAAAGCCCATACTGTATATCCAATGCGTGTGCTAACACATCTTTTGTTTGTCCGTGTGTGAGACTGCAGAAGAACGTGCGGTTCTGAATATCGATTTTAATCTAAACTAATGAAGATCCCCATAGAAACTAAGTCACAAAACTACATCACGTGCTGTGCCAATATTCACGGAACAATCGTAATTTTTTTGTTTCGTTCCTACTGAAAAACATGAGTCGTATGTAGAATCGACCACGCTGATATCAAAACACGAAAAAAAAATAAATTGTTGTGTGGGTTATGTTCAGTAGTTTCTGAGAAAAGTTAATATTAACTTTTAATCAATATCCTCTACTGCAATCCAAAGAATTCCCTCGCAGCTTTCAGTTAGATTTCTGTTGAGAAATCTAACCAAATTATAATTTCTTTTAGTTTGGGTTATATTTCTGTTGAGAAACACTTCATATAAAAAGGAGAAAAGGTTCAATGCACTTTTTCATTCCGCATTCGAGAAATTGGTGTTAGGCAATGTGTACATTTTTCATCCCTCGAAGCATGTTGTAAGACACAAAGTCTTACAAATTAAATTAAATGTCTATATAATTAATGATAGAATGCTAGATAGAGTGATATTGCAAACCTTACAAGAAAACACTTAAAGTCACAAATATTGTCTGAGATAGTGGGTCTCACGCTAATGGAATTAATTTAAGAGAAGGTTAAATTTAATGTACAAGCAACTATACCGTGAAAATAAACATCAGAAAGAAATATACGATCAGCGCCCACTACATGAATCAGCAAGTGAAAATAGCAAGACGGAACAGTGGGGGGTCAACGGATAGAATGGCAAGGGACGGATTGCTCCAGAGATGACAATAGGGGTACCAGAGGGGGGCGTTCTTGTTTACTGCAAACAGAGCCGGCGTGGCGAGACGAATCAAGTAAATGGACGCAGGTATTTTCTGGAGGATTCTGAGCTCCGAAATTTCGATCACCTTCCAGAATATTCGAGAATTCTCTAGAAACGGAAGTTCTTTCTACACCGGAAGGAACTCGGCCTTCCTGTCATGTGTCATAGGCAAATGAGAATGGAGACGATGATGGTCAGATAGAAGTGATTGGTTGAGGAAAGGAGGGGTGTTACTAAATTTTGGGAAATAAAAGGGGAAGAGCGCGCGCAAAAGAGATATGTGATGAAGTTTTTTTGGAGAGGTATATTTTAGAAGGGGTGATGAAGTTGTTTTCGGGAATGATAAAGTTTTTTTTGAGGGCGAGAAAGGTGTTTTTGCAGAGATAGGCTCAGGAAACAGTCCCCGGAAGCAATCCACCAGTAGAACCAGTTATGGTGAGTTGACTAAGTTCTGGTAGTGTTAATAAAGTATAGATAAGTTACTGTAAAGGGAACTTTCTCGAGATGGAAATTAGAAGCCCGAAAGCGTCCACCGAGAGATAATTTTAGAAGCAGGACAGTGAGATAATGCTTATGGAAGAACACCGGACCGTCTTCCAGCCTACAGAAAGAAATAAAGTAATGGGAAGCGACTCCTATTGAATGACCCAGCACAGCAAAGAAGGATATGATCGGCAAAGCGAATAGTGTTCCTGGCAGAAGTTAGCAGTCCGGAATCGGAGAAGAGCGTTTCCAAACCAATGGTGGACCCCGATGCAGAGCGGAAAGTCACAGGCCAAACATTGTATTAGCAGTAGGATTGAAATCCCCAGAAGTAAGTGATTAAACAACGAATATACCTCTATGTAATTGCAAACGACTGCAGGGAAGATTAGATAAATATTAAGTGAGATTTAGGGAAACATACAGTTAATTCAATGCATGTTGTATAGATAAGCAAGGAAATATCATAGAAATAGTTTAATGAAGGATTGTTTACAGGTGTGGTCTATTTACTGATCAATTAATGGAGGGAAAGTAATAATTTTGGACGGGTTAGCCTATAGAGCAGGTACAGTTGTATGTTACTTATATAATGTCACTGAAGTAGAGAAATTAGTCGCTAAATGCTGGAGTTTACCTGAGAGGATGAAGAAATAAATAATCCCATGTATATTTCATTTACATGTAACTTTAATGTGTTAGGGTGAGAATAGAATAGAATAATGTGTAAAGTGGACATTAAATTCCAGAAGAAGAATTGTGTTAACCATGAAGAAGAATGTAGGATTGTGCTAGATAAGTATGATTAATAAATAAAAAATGTCAATTGTATTTAAGAAAGAGTTAGGTGAAAGTGATCGTAGGAATGTGTTAGTTGCAGAATATTAAGGAGATGATGATAGGAGAGCCTAATGACCAGGAACGTAATCCATGCCATGTACCTATATATGAAGTGAATAATGTGTAATGAATTGCTTGATCTTTTATTTGTAATTATGTATAATAAAATAATTGTATCTAACTTAATGCAAATAGTGTTTGGTCATTTCTGAACACACAGCAAAGAAAAAAATCCAAAGGAGGAGGGCACTAATATAGGAACTCCCACAGGACCGGAATTCTTCTGTGAGATAACAAGTCAGATGCAAAGTGGGGATTTTTAAGAATATAAATAATAATAAATACTATAGTAATAATATAAACAAGACAAAAAAAATTAATAAATAAAGAATAAAACGTCACCCCCACAATGTGAATCCACCTTTTAAAACAAATGAAATACTAACAGCTATATTTTAGTCATTATTTTAAAACGTATTCCTTCAGGGATAATGGGATATGAATTATCCCTCAAGTTATTGAAAAATCTGAACATTTAAACACTTTTAAACTCGATTTGGAGTTAAAAAAACTATTGCATTTAGGCGACCCGAATAATTAAATTCATCTGCCGTGCATTATGTCTGTAAATTGCGTATATTCTATGGTAGATTTGACTGTTTTTCTGGGATAAAACTTTGCTACCTACCTGAGACAGATTAACTCAGCACGGCGTGAAAAAAGCCCATTAAAGTGTCTCTACGGGATTCGAACTCAGTCCTTTTCCATGGTGTGTGGGGATGACGGTGACGATCCCACTGTGCTAACGACGACACGACGACATGGCTTCTCACAGACAATTTGGATTCAAAACGGGGCACTCCACTGTAGATGCACTCCACAATCTCCTTGAAGCAGTAGGAATTACCCAAAAGAAATACTTTCTGGTCATCGCTGTCGACTTTGCTGGGGCGTTCGACTCACTTTGGTGGCCGAGCGTCCTAGGCAGACTGCGTCAATCAAAGCTTCCAGTAAACCTATATAACTCCATCAAAAGCTACCTTTCCAACAGATCAATCACTGTCAATGCTCCATATATGAAAATCACCAGACACGTCTACAGAGGATGCCCACAGGGCTCGGTTTTGGGACCGTTCTTGTGGAATCTTGTGCTTGATGAATTCCTTGGCATGGACCTGGGAGAGGTCACCTCTCAAGCCTATGCAGATGATCTTATTATCACCGTTACCGGCGATTCTAGGGCCCGACTGGAGATTTTGGCGAATAATGCACTACAGAAGCTACAGGACTGGGCTAAACACCATAACCTCACCATCTCTGCCGCCAAAACAGATTCTATTCTTCTCAAAGGAAGTCTCAATGAAGCCAGACCGCCACAGATAAAAATCGACAACAGGACCATAAAATTCTCCACTCATCTCAAGTATCTAGGAGTTATACTTGACAGCAAACTGAATTTCCAGCCACATCTTAAATACCTGAGAAGAAAGATACGTAATTACACCGCCCTTGTCGCCAGGGTCTCCAGACGGGACTGGGGACTCAATAGGCACACTCTGTCCTTATTCTATAAAGTGATATTTACCCCGATTATAACGTACGCAGCAGGCATCTGGTACCCGAAAGCAATCACTGCTAGTGGTAGAAGAATCCTCGACTCTCTGCAAAGGAACATCCTGCTTGCTACTACCCGTGCCTGCTGCACTGTCAGTACCCATGCTCTGCAAATCCTGGCAGGCGCCATGCCACTGGACCTGGAGGTGGTCCGCTGTGGACTACTCTTCCACCTCTCCAAAACAAATTCCAAGACCATCCTCGAATTCACAACAGACCCCGCAAACGACAGAACAGCAGAAAAGAAGCGTCTCCTCACGCATCTGCAGCAGGCGTGGCAAGCGAGATGGACTACTTCCAACAAAGGCGAAATCACTAGAAAGTTCTTCCCTTACATCAACAGGGTGTTCCCCAGGCTTCCCCCCTGGTTTTCACCTGGTCTTTATGCTACATACCTGTTAACTGGCCATGGATCATTAAAAGGCAAACTGACGGCCCTGGGAATCATCGATGATCCCACTTGCACCTGTGGTGGGACTGAGAGTTGGTCGCACCTTATGTATGACTGCCCCCTGTATGAGGATCTTCGCTGCACCTTCATCACTACCTTGACCTACATACCCAAAGACCAAGAAACACACCTGCTTGATAGTAGGGAGGAATATACAGCTTTTACGCGTTTCGCACAAGAGCTCTTCAGCCGAAGGAAATCCTTTTCTACAGTTCCTGTACCTGCGCCATAGCAGTCCCAAGGAAGACAACAGGCGGTTTGAGACCATGATGGACTTTCATCCAGACTAGACAGTCATGAACTTGACCGCCACACCATCAAACGGACAACTATCTGATGATTGAAGTTTGAAAGCTACCATTGGATCGAATTAAACCCCTGGATTGGACACCACCCGATGTCGATGACAGAGGCGCCAAATGGCGATCCTATCTGTGCTCAATTGTACAGTCACTTTCGACCCCATTCCTTCCCCTTTCTTCGCCTTCACCTGATTGACTGAGTGTACATTGACTGGTTGGGGACGCCTTCGCCTATATCCCCTTACTCTTACTTTCATTCCCCCTCTTCTGTACACCCTGTACTACCTCACTCTATCTAATCGCTGTGTTTTTTTTTTTTTTTTAATTAATTAATTATTTATTATTATTTTTTCTTTTAATTAATTTTTTTTTTTTTTTTTTTTTTATTTTACTTTTTTTTTTTTTTTTTATTTTATTTAATTTTACTTTTTTTTTTTTTTTTTTTTTTTTAACTTGGTCTCCGCTCAGGAAGCTGAGGCGACCCTGACGGAGACTAGCCAGAGAACTATGGGCAGCCTGGCTACCTCCTAGTGGTGTGTGCGGGCAACGTGGGGTTCCATCAGGGGCCCTGCGGCCAAATGCCAGGACATACAACAGAACCCAACACAAAACCACACATTCAACACACAACACTTTTTCTGGAATTTACAGTGTTCTGTATTTCTTCACAGTGTACATATGGCGCAGATGTGGGAAACCACAGGTGGCGCCCGACCCTAACACTATGCACACTATGCACACTATGTGCTACCGACGGAGATCGTAAATAACTTTGTTCTGGTGCTCCGAAACTTCTGGCGAGGTTCTGTACCAGATAGCTTACAGACATTTCTATATTCCCTATGAGTTTCAGCTTTTTCCGTCCATAATTTCATGAGTTCCAAGGCTGGATGTAAAACCAGTTTTTCATCCTGGAAAAATTTGCCACTTTTAAGAAAATTTTGAAACGTACATAACTTTTCTTCTATTGTACCCTCTCTTGTTTGACTCATTGTCCCTGCCTTTAGCCGCGTTCAAATATATAGCTGAACAATGTCAAGTGTAAACAAACGTATACGTGGCAATAACAAGTCTGGTATCTGTCACCTATGTAGAACGGAAAGAAACGTAGATTCAAACTCACACATCAAATGCACAGGGTGCAATAACCTTATTTGCCGTTCCTGCAGCAACATCGCGCACATAAATAAACTGCCAGCAAAATCCCGGAGTTCTTTTTTAGGGGAATGCTGCAAACCCTCGAAAAATTCGGTATCATCTCTTGAATTGCCAGAAACTAACACCTGCCAGGCCTCTAAGTCCATGACACTCCGAACTAAGGATCTGCCTCAAGGGAACTTAGGGGAAAGTAATGGCAATGAAATACGGTGTGGGGTGCCAAACAACCACAACAATATTGCGGACGGAACTACACTAAAGGACCAGACGGAAGAAAAATCACGCAGCAATCACGAGATAGCGAAAATAGCCAGCGAGCATAAAACACCTTTCTCCTCCAAACCAATTCAGGATAACAATTATATCACGCAGGTAAAATCGCCTGCAAATGACATAACCGAAATTAATGACAACTACGAAGTAGCATCCATTAATTTAGTTGCTTCAAGACAGCAAGTTTTAAATAACGGGATTAGAAGGCGACACGTCAGTGACAGTCACTTATGTATCAGCCAGCTTGGTAAACAAAGCCAAGCTGAAGCTGGCACTAAGCAAGAAGAGTACTCAGTTCAGGTAAATATAACCCTCGACGATGATCCAGATAATAATGAAGATGCAAAGACAGGCCCTGCCTCTAAGACTGACCGAGAGAGTAGGAGTGCTAGTGGATTAAGAGAAGTACAAGACAACCAGTGCTCACAAACGGAAAACGCTGAGAAGGGGACAAAGCAAGACTCTATCCCACCCCTGGGCACTTCACCACCGGAAGGAACAGCTCTCGAACAGATGTTTGCCCTGCGCACTCAACTAGAGAATTTAATGTCCAAATCAAACAGTAGAATCACCACCGGTCTCCGTTTTGAAATCGTGACAATTTGGACAAAACTGGAGACTATAATAGTAAACCAGCACGTAGAACAGGAAAGGGCTAAGGCCAAGTTGGAGGCATACCTAGATGAGCGGGGCAACCAAATGCCACAGCGCGCCCCCTCGTACGTAGACGCGCTGAGGACTGCACCCAATGCGACACAACTACCAAAAGCAAGTGGACCCCCCCTTGGGGAAGAAGACACTGATCAAACAGCCAAACCTGGTCGTTTTAAGACCAACAACGCAGGATACTGCGCAAACAAGCGAAGAAATCAAAAACCACGTTATGAAAAATCTAAATGAAGAACTGAAAAATACTAAAATCAAAAGTATAAGGAAAACCAGAAACGTCGGAGTGGTCATAGAGACTGAAACCAGGGAGGAAGCCCAAGAAATTATGGAAAACCCAAAGATCCAAACTCTAGGCCTCACTGCTGCGGCCCCCAAAAGAAAAGGGCCGTCAATTGTCATCTTCGACGTAGATAAAGACATCACCCCCTCCGAGATCACCGATGAAATATACCGACGTAATGTACATGGACATCTCTCGGACCTGGACAAGAGTGACCTTATTATGCCCAGATACTCAACCAAGCCAAGAGTCGGAAATGGAGTAAACTGGATAGTGGAACTAGCGCCGATTGTCTGGCCTATCTTAAAAGATCAAATGAGAATCTATATCAATTGGGGCAGTCACCGCTTCAGGGAGCACGTGGCTGTACCAAGATGTTATAAATGCTGCAAGTTCGGGCACACTTCACACACCTGTGCCCAGGCTGTCAGGACCTGTGGCCACTGCGCTGAGAAAGGACATGAATACAACACATGCCCTAACAAAGAATCTGAGCCTGTCTGTGCAAATTGTAAAAGTAATAAACTAGACCACCACCACTCTATTCGGGATAATACGTGTCCGTCCTATATAAGCGCCAAGTGTTTATACCAGATGAAAACCGATTATGGGCTCACAGCCTAAAAGATATAACTACGGAGTTAATAAATTCTTTCAAATCAACGCACAGCGGGCCAGGGCGGTGGCCGATCAGATAAGAATCAAGGCAGACGAAGAAAATGCAGATATTCTCATTATACAGGAACCGTACACTCACACGAGGCAGGTGAGAGGTTACCCCCTGACCTACAAAATAATTCAAACAGATCAGGATACCCCCTGGGCTGCAATAGTCATTCGAAATCCAGAAATCACAGCAACTAAAATCTCAGCACTGTGTACAGCCTGGGCTGCCTGTGCCCACCTGATCAGCTCCATGGGATCCTTTTACGTGATATCCCTATACTGTAGACCAGGCGAAGAGATTACCTATGCTATCAGATACCTGGAAGATGTCCTGAGAACTCTGCCAAACGCAAAAATCATCATCGGAGCCGATGTCAATTGCCGATCACCGGTCTGGCATAGTTTGACACCAGACAGGCGGAGCACTGCAAATGGCCAACGCCTGGAAGACTTCCTGGCAAACTCGACTATGACAGTCATTAACCAACCGAACAATCCTACCACCTTCTCAAACACCCTATGGGAGGCCACTATTGATATCACTATGGCCTCAAGGAACATTGTCGGCAACATTTCCAACTGGAAGGTCAACGAGGCGTGGACTACTTCGGATCACAGGGTTATTTCCTTCCAGCTAAATCGATCTCTAGCTAGATCCCCAGCCATACGAGTCATGTTAAATAGATATGCAATTGAAAAGGCGAACTGGGACGTCTTCAGGACAACCCTAACTAATGAGACCCAACCCCACCTACTTCCCGACAACGCAGATGCCCTCCAAAGACAAGTCACTGATCTGATCACAACGGCCAGCAACTTGGCAATCAAAAGGAAAAACCCTGTCCCAGGCGCACAGCCCTGGTGGAGCCCAGAGCTGCATAGATTGCGCCGAGAAGTAATTATAAGAAGAAAGACTTTCCAGCGTGCCCGGAGGACCTGGCCCGCACGTGAAGTGGAGGCGCTCAGACAGAACTACAGGGAAGTGCGAAACCAGTACACGGCCCTGATCCGCAAACGAAAACAAGAATCCTGGCAACACCTGGTCACCACCACTGGCAATACCGACCCCTGGGGAGTGGTGTACAAGATCACCACAAACAAACTACCCAGGGGAGAGGTCACCACTTCAACCAAGTCATTACAAGGTACGGAAGCAACCACCTGGCAGCAATCCATAACAAACATTTTGGACGCCATCCTACAACCAGCAACAAATCCAATCACTCAGGAACAAAAATCCCTCTGTGCAGAGAATGAGACTTACCACACTGAAGAGCAGGAATCTCCCTTTGACTTAGGAGAACTACAAACTGCTGCGGTCCTGATCAAAGATAGGAAATGTCCAGGATCGGACCTGCTGGAGCCTGAGATTATAAAGAAAACAGTGGAGTGTGTCCCCGAATTAATACTTCATCTATTCAATACCTGTCTACGTGATGGTCACTACCCAACAGATTGGAAGTCGGCCAACGTAAAACTGATCCTGAAGAACCCGACGAAACCACCTGAACTCCCAAACTCCTACCGTCCCATCGCTCTCCTGTCGGTACTTAGTAAACTCTATGAAAGGCTACTCTACTACAGACTTCTCAAACACTACAACAATGCAAACATGGCTTCTCACAGACAATTTGGATTCAAAACGGGGCACTCCACTGTAGATGCACTCCACAATCTCCTTGAAGCAGTAGGAATTACCCAAAAGAAATACTTTCTGGTCATCGCTGTCGACTTTGCTGGGGCGTTCGACTCACTTTGGTGGCCGAGCGTCCTAGGCAGACTGCGTCAATCAAAGCTTCCAGTAAACCTATATAACTCCATCAAAAGCTACCTTTCCAACAGATCAATCACTGTCAATGCTCCATATATGAAAATCACCAGACACGTCTACAGAGGATGCCCACAGGGCTCGGTTTTGGGACCGTTCTTGTGGAATCTTGTGCTTGATGAATTCCTTGGCATGGACCTGGGAGAGGTCACCTCTCAAGCCTATGCAGATGATCTTATTATCACCGTTACCGGCGATTCTAGGGCCCGACTGGAGATTTTGGCGAATAATGCACTACAGAAGCTACAGGACTGGGCTAAACACCATAACCTCACCATCTCTGCCGCCAAAACAGATTCTATTCTTCTCAAAGGAAGTCTCAATGAAGCCAGACCGCCACAGATAAAAATCGACAACAGGACCATAAAATTCTCCACTCATCTCAAGTATCTAGGAGTTATACTTGACAGCAAACTGAATTTCCAGCCACATCTTAAATACCTAAGAAGAAAGATACGTAATTACACCGCCCTTGTCGCCAGGGTCTCCAGACGGGACTGGGGACTCAATAGGCACACTCTGTCCTTATTCTATAAAGTGATATTTACCCCGATTATAACGTACGCAGCAGGCATCTGGTACCCGAAAGCAATCACTGCTAGTGGTAGAAGAATCCTCGACTCTCTGCAAAGGAACATCCTGCTTGCTACTACCCGTGCCTGCTGCACTGTCAGTACCCATGCTCTGCAAATCCTGGCAGGCGCCATGCCACTGGACCTGGAGGTGGTCCGCTGTGGACTACTCTTCCACCTCTCCAAAACAAATTCCAAGACCATCCTCGAATTCACAACAGACCCCGCAAACGACAGAACAGCAGAAAAGAAGCGTCTCCTCACGCATCTGCAGCAGGCGTGGCAAGCGAGATGGACTACTTCCAACAAAGGCGAAATCACTAGAAAGTTCTTCCCTTACATCAACAGGGTGTTCCCCAGGCTTCCCCCCTGGTTTTCACCTGGTCTTTATGCTACATACCTGTTAACTGGCCATGGATCATTAAAAGGCAAACTGACGGCCCTGGGAATCATCGATGATCCCACTTGCACCTGTGGTGGGACTGAGAGTTGGTCACACCTTATGTATGACTGCCCCCTGTATGAGGATCTTCGCTGCACCTTCATCACTACCTTGACCTACATACCCAAAGACCAAGAAACACACCTGCTTGATAGTAGGGAGGAATATACAGCTTTTACGCGTTTCGCACAAGAGCTCTTCAGCCGAAGGAAATCCTTTTCTACAGTTCCTGTACCTGCGCCATAGCAGTCCCAAGGAAGACAACAGGCGGTTTGAGACCATGATGGACTTTCATCCAGACTAGACAGTCATGAACTTGACCGCCACACCATCAAACGGACAACTATCTGATGATTGAAGTTTGAAAGCTACCATTGGATCGAATTAAACCCCTGGATTGGACACCACCCGATGTCGATGACAGAGGCGCCAAATGGCGATCCTATCTGTGCTCAATTGTACAGTCACTTTCGACCCCATTCCTTCCCCTTTCTTCGCCTTCACCTGATTGACTGAGTGTACATTGACTGGTTGGGGACGCCTTCGCCTATATCCCCTTACTCTTACTTTCATTCCCCCTCTTCTGTACACCCTGTACTACCTCACTCTATCTAATCGCTGTGTTTTTTTTTTTTTTTTAATTAATTAATTATTTATTATTATTTTTTCTTTTAATTAATTTTTTTTTTTTTTTTTTTTTTATTTTACTTTTTTTTTTTTTTTTTATTTTATTTAATTTTACTTTTTTTTTTTTTTTTTTTTTTTTAACTTGGTCTCCGCTCAGGAAGCTGAGGCGACCCTGACGGAGACTAGCCAGAGAACTATGGGCAGCCTGGCTACCTCCTAGTGGTGTGTGCGGGCAACGTGGGGTTCCATCAGGGGCCCTGCGGCCAAATGCCAGGACATACAACAGAACCCAACACAAAACCACACATTCAACACACAACACTTTTTCTGGAATTTACAGTGTTCTGTATTTCTTCACAGTGTACATATGGCGCAGATGTGGGAAACCACAGGTGGCGCCCGACCCTAACACTATGCACACTATGTGCTACCGACGGAGAGTGAGCGTCGCCCAAGTTACGTGCGGACGTATGTTTTAGTGCTCCTGAAAAATTTCTTAAAAAGTGTTTTAATTATTAGTTCAAAAGCTGCAAAATGGATCAAAAAGATACTGGATGGACAGAGGAATAACAGGTCAGTGTAGTGATAGCATTTTTGTTGCTGCCAGCAAAAATAAGAGTTGTTATTGCGATAATTAATTATCGCACGGCGAAAAAATTATCGATCCCATAGACTGGCATGGAAAATCATATACAATGTCTTACATAGGATTTTGCTGGTAACAATTATTTATTATGGCCATATATTATTACTGCTGTGTGTTTTGGAACATTGGGGAAAATTCTAGTGACACTGTGAATACCTCTAATGCAGAATCTGTGTAGTAGGACGCTGGATAACGGAAATCTCCATTTCGCCACGCGGCCAACTCAAAACAACAACAAGACAAGCAGACATATTGCCTTCTTCCTCCAATGTCCAAACAAAGGAATTGGCGGGAAGAGAGCGATTGACATCGGCGGTGGACATCCGGGCATCTGGGGCCACAATAGTTAAAGTAGGGAACAGAGCTCCATAAGTCATTGCCATAGCACGTACGGGATAGCGTACAGGTACACAACAGTAAAGACAAGCAAGAACATCACCTTCCCAAAACTTAAACATGCATATCTCTGCAAGTACTGGGCCAATTCGGATGGTACTTGGCACAGGGCCCCAATAGCCTGACCCTTACCAAGCACACGTACAACAGACAAAAAAGGACAAGAACATCATCGTCTTTAGTCACAAAACCCTTATCCAATCAACCACTGGACGGAACGAGTTGATAATTGGAGGGTGGACTCCTCAAACATACCATACCGATCCAGACAGACCACATTGCCAAAAAACCATGAACATCACCATCTTTAAGGAAAACATGCACTACAGGACAAGTATAGGGGGCACCTAAATTTAGGACAACAGAGACAGATAGAAACCTGGAACTGCTGCTCCACTTAAGACTATAAGTGATAGAGGCAGCAAGCAGACAACACCCATCCCCGGACAAGAACATCACAGTATTTTTTTAAGAAAACTTTGGCTGCCCGTAACTCGGCTCCCAGAGGCACTACAGGGCTGAAATTCAGGCCGCACGAAGGGGGTAAGAAAATTTACCTCCCCCCCCCCCGAGTTACAACGCCCCCTAGGGGAAAAATTTCAAAAGGTGATAACTCGGCCCCAAACAAGCGGATCAAGACAAAATTTGGTATCTGGGTACTTCTGGACACTGCCTACACACCCAGAAAATTTCAAAGCCCTGGGACGAATAGAATCCGAAATATAGCAAAAAAAAAAAAAAAACTGGATTCTCATAGCTAAAATATTGACCCGAACATAAAATGGATAATTCAAACAGTAGTGACACATCATGTTCCACAACTGAGATGACAGGAAACCTGACCCTAGCACCAGGGCAGAAAGGGGAAAATGACCCCCTAGCAGAAACTGCGACAGAACTAAGGAAGACATTAACTAATACCCTTACAAATGGAAAGGAAGCCGATATCATAATCAATAAAACGGATGGACTAGACCACCCCACTAGTGAATCAAACCTAGAGAACATAAAAGAACTGAGAGAGAAATTCCTGCAAATCTTTAAAAAAGGGAAAATAATCACAGCTAACATGGTTGCGGAGCTAGCAAAAATCTGGAGTTCTGCCGAAGACCTAGTGATGAGGACATCCCTGGAGATAGAGAGACTACAGGTAATCAAAGAAAACAAACATATGCCCACATCCACACCAGTGGCAACATATGCCAATGCAGTGACGACCAAAGCGGACAGAAAAACAGACAAGGACCTAATCCCACCAGGATCACAGATTAAACATGTACTCCTGGTGAAACCGAATGACCAGAGTAACATTAAAACTAGTGAAGAAGTCAGTAACACATTAACAAGTAACTTCAAGGCAGACTTCAAGCGCATCAAAATTAAATCAATAAGGAAATTAAGGGACAGAGGAGTGGTCATCGAGACAGCCTCACTCAATGACCTGAACAAACTGAAACGATGTGATAAGTTCCAAGAATACAACTTCAAAATTGACTCCCCGCGCAAATTGAACCCGACGTTAATAGTATACGACATAAATCAGGATCTCCCGGACACTGAATTCTTGGAGGACCTACATGGGAAAAACTTTGAGGGCACCAAGATAACTAAAGAGGAATTTACCAAAGAGGTCAAAGTTCGGTTCAAAATGAACGCGAGACAAAAAACCAATAAACACCTGGTACTGGAGGTCTCACCACGAGTGCGTAAGCACTTACTTCTCAACAATGACAGGCGCATTTACATAGGGTGGTCGGTGCATTACCTGAAAGATTTTGTTGTGGCGACCAGGTGCTTCAAATGCCTGGCATATGGGCACACAGCAAAATACTGCAGGCAGAGTGACCACACATGTGGCCATTGTGGCGAAGTCGGGCACCAACAGACCGCCTGCCCTAAGCCAGATGGGCCAACAACATGCCAAAATTGTAAACAAAGGAAGTGTGACAGCAATCACAATTACAGAGATCACACATGCCCGGAGTTTGTAAGGGCCCAAGAGTTCACTAAACAAAAGACCAATTATGTATAATACACCCAATAACAACACAAGTTGTGAAAATATAACCTTCTGTCAACTGAATTGCCAACGCTCGGCCTCAGTGATCTCAGAGCTAGCAAAACTAGCAATAGACAAACAGTTTGATATCCTTGGCCTACAGGAGCCCTATAATTACAGGGACAAGGTCAAAGGACTGCCACACAACGCAAGGATAGTCCAATCAGAACCCTCAACTGACGGAGTTGGGAGAGGGGCTGTAACAAGGGTGTGGGCTGCACTTGCGGTGATGAACCCGACCATAACAGTAACCAAAATAAACAGCCTATGCACAAAGTATGCAGCAACAGCCTGCTTGGAGGGCCCGTGTGGGCAGATATATGCCACCACAATTTACATGAGATGCCCAGGCAGAAACCAGGATATTGCCCCATACTTAAATTTCATGGAGGCTCTCCTAAATACTCTTCCTGGGAAAAGAATAATAATAATGGCGGATGCCAATGCATCATCGCCATTGTGGAACAGCCCCAACCGAGATACAAAAGGAGAACTACTGGAGGAATTAATTATCTCACAAAACTTGACAGTACATAATATTCCAGGACACCCGCCAACCTTCTCCTCGGCCTCAGGAGAATCATATATAGATGTGACCCTCACCAGTAGCTCCCTTGCAAATGCGATAAAAAATTGGGCAGTACACCTATCCTGGTCAACAAGTGACCATGCAGTGATCACTTTCACCTATACAACAATGCAGAACTCTCATGGTAACAGAATCCCCCAGGAGTCTCCCAGATACAAAACAAAAAATGTAAACTGGGACAAGTTTGACAAGCAGGTCTCAGATAAATTCACCAGTAGTCTCATAGATACATTGAAACAACTGCCCGCAGAACAACTAGAGGAAAAAGTAAGGTTACTCCTAACAGAAATATGTGACGTCACATTAAAGAAAAAAAAGAGAAGAGGAAACCAGGTGCCTTGGTGGACTAATGATTTGACATCCTTAAGGAGATCAGTTAAAATATCTAGGAAAGATTTAAAGAAAGCCAGGAGAACACACAGACCACAAGACCAAATTGACAGACTTCAAGATATATACAAAGAGACAAGACGCAGGTACTGCAACGAAATACACAGGGAAAAACAACTAGCCTGGAAAAGACTGGTCGAAGACACAATGGGAAAAGACCTATGGGGCCTGGTCTATAGGCTGGTATTTGAGAAAATACGCCCGGGAGAAGTATTCTCCTCAATCATAAGCTCCCCAAACAATGAAACACTGACATGGGAACAGTCAATAAATGAAATCCTGGATGGGTTAATAAAGCAGGACATAACAAACCCTGAAAGCCCCACACAGACAACCATCCGAATTCAGTACCTGACTTACAAAGCAACAGATAGAGAGGATGACTTCACACATGAGGAAATAAATGCAGCAATACTCTCCTTCACAGATGGAAAATGCCCAGGATTAGATCTGATAGAGGTAGCAATAATGAAGAGACTGTGGAAAACAAATAGCACA
This sequence comes from Mastigoproctus giganteus, assembly GCF_048544385.1. Classification (NCBI taxonomy): domain Eukaryota; kingdom Metazoa; phylum Arthropoda; class Arachnida; order Uropygi; family Thelyphonidae; genus Mastigoproctus; species Mastigoproctus giganteus. Next base: position 30,594,378 of record NC_143580.1, on the reverse strand, counting down.
GTACTGGAAATCCTCTTCAACACATGTCTACATGAGGGCACCTTTCCTGCCCCCTGGAAAACAGCAAACCTTAAAGTCCTCATTAAACACCCTGATAAGCCCCCCAACTTAGCTTCCTCCTACCGCCCCATTGCCCTACTTCCTGTCATAGGCAAAGTCCTAGAAAAACTAATAGTAGGCAGATTCCTACAATACTATACCAAAAAAAATCTTTCCTCACACTGCCAATTCGGCTTCACCCCTGGCAAGTCAGCTGTGGGAGCTATCAAACAAGTTCTTAATACTATCACTTCATCGGAATTTAATTATGTCCTAGGTCTCTTTGTAGACTTTAAAGGTGCCTTTGACACCTTATGGTGGCAAAGTGTGCTGGCAAGGTTTCGAGAGGCAGAGGTCTCAATTCCGATCTATCGTCTAATTACAGACTACTTCTCAAACAGGCACCTTGTGGTCTCAAGTGGAGCATGCTCCGTAACAAGACCGGTGACCCGCGGCTGCCCACAGGGATCTGTTCTTGGCCCAGTTTGCTGGAACATGGTCCTTGATGAGTGGCTCGCAAAAGATTTCCCCCAAATAACTAAAATAGGGTATGCAGACGATCTTGTTCTGCTCCTACAGGGTAACTCACGGCTTGAGCTGGAAACCAGAGCAAGAGAGGCCTTAAATGATCTAATCTCCTGGTGTGCAACAAACAAACTAGAATTGTCTGCAGAAAAAACAAAACAAGTCCTTTTTAAGGGAAAACTCAACAGAAACAGGCCCCCATTAATAAAAATCAATGAACAGAGTATAGGTAGGGAATCCACATACAAGTATTTAGGAGTCATACTAGATGAGAAACTAAACTTTGTAGAGCACGCAAAATATCTAAGAAATAAAACCCAACAATTAACAGGAAAATTATTGAGAATTGCCCGGAAAAAGTGGAACGTAAAATCATCTACACTGGCAATGTATTACAAATGTCTATTCCTACCCATTATATGCTACGGAGCAGGTGCTTGGGCACCCAGCATTAAACACTGCCTAGTAAAAAATACTTAATGCAGGCACAGAGAATTTTCCTGCTGGCCTCCTCCAGAGCATGTAGAACCATCTCTACATCAGCACTCCAGATAATATGTGGTAAAATACCAATAACATATGAAATTATACAGGTATATCTAAAATACTATAGAAGACAAGGAACCCCACATTCCCTAGGAGAATATACAACAGATCCAAATGAGACAGATAAGGAAGAAAAAAGAAGATTAAGAGAAATGTTCATTACAGACTGGCAAAAAGAATGGAGAGAAGACACCAAAGGGAGAACAACATACCAGTTCATCCCCCTGGCACAGGAAATAAATAAAAACAATAAACCCTGGTTGAGCCCAGATTTATATACTACCTTCCTCCTGTCGGGTCATGGAAGCATAAATGCAAGACTGCATGCTCTGGGGCTGGCTGATTCCCCCAACTGCAGATGCGGGTCACTGGAAACCGTACAACATATAATGCTTGAATGCATAAACTACACAGACCTGAGACAACCATTCCAGCTTGTAACAGAAGTGTATCACACTGAGGATTTCCCCAAAGTGCTGGAATCACCAGATAACTTTCAAGCATTAGTAAACTTTGCAACAAGTGCATTCAAAAGAAGAAGAACCCTCCTCGGTATGCCGGAGTAAAGCAAGAGGCAACACACAAGCCCATACCTAAAATTGGGAGAGAGGACACAGCATGGATGGAGACTAACCTACGGAAAGGGACTGATATATATTCTCAGTACCCATGCTAAAAATACCACAATAAAAAGGAATACATGCTGACTGCAGCACTGTCATTTCAGATAGTCATAACAATGGACATAAACTGTACATGTACCATAATAAACAGTACCAGGAACAAAAGACCAGTCAACCCCAACATGGCAAAAGTCTAAGACACAACAAGTGAGTAAGGGAAATGCAGAGTATACCCTATGCCACAGAAATATGACAATAACAAGAAGTAATGATTGCAACATGGAAAACAACAAAAATAAATTCAAGGGCATGGTACTGAACTACATCCTCAGTGCCCATGTTTCAGACAACACGGTGCACTTACCACACAAGTAGTTTAGCGCCATTAAGAAAATACATGTTGACTACAATAGTACCTTCTTAGGGAACCTCAACAGTGGTCATAAACCTTATATGTAAACTCTCAATGACCAGATCCCAGACATCACAGTATGCATACCTTGCAAACAATATGAGCCATAAGAAGAAGATGAAGAAGGAGAGGAAGAGAAAGCGAAGTGAGCAGAAGAAGGAAGAAAGAGAAAAAGGAAAGAAAGAGGAGGAAAATCACCGATGAACGTGGCCAAACAACTGCACATGTGCCAGCACACTACGGCAAAACAATGGGTGTTGGGTCACACAAGATTATGCCCAAGAGGAAGGAAGAGAAGAGAAAGAAGATGGAACATGGAAGAGTGGGGAAAAGGAAGTAAAGAAGAAATGGACAATGCCGTATCCTGATAGAACAATACCGTCCAGACTCCAGCCTTCCCACTCTTGGACAGGATTAATGACCACAGACCTGTCATCCCAGAGAACCATAGAAATGGTCATAACCTACGGAAGAACCATAAACTACCAGAGCAATGCTCACCAACACCAGGTAAATCTGTCAGTGCCTGAACTTAAGGAACACCTAGAGTGTATAGGTAATGGTGAAGAATAATCCCAGATCACAGTAGTATTGCACGAACAAATGTAATGCCTATGACATTGAAAACAACAAAAATAAAACCAAGGGGCAAGATACAGACCTACATCCCCAGTGTCCAAGTTCCAGGCATTACAGCACTCTCACCTACAAGAGGTTATGTGCCAATGAGAACAAAGCATGTTGATGTTACCTACAATCCTAACATCTCAGAGAACCATAACAATGGTCATAAACTTTGTATGTACCATAAATCACAAGTGCCAGGCTTAACAAGACCAGATGAATCTGCCAGTGCCTGAGCCAAAGGAATATCTAGAGTGTATAGGAAATGGTACACACAAGGACATATCCAGGAGGAAAGAAAAGAGAGGAAAGAAGGAGAAAAGAGGGAAGAAGGGAAGAAAGAAGAAGAAGGAAAATGGAAGAGAGGGGAAAAAGAAAGACAAGAAGAAATGGACACTACCATGCCAGATTGCGTACCAATATGAACTGATCACATCATTCCCACTCTTGGTCAGGATTGAGCCCTGCAAGAGATGGAATAGTACATCCCTCCCACTCTTGGCCAGGACTGAGCCCTGTGAGAGATGGGGTATAGGGATATCGAAAAGTAAATGATAGTCCTTATATTATTATAGTTTAATTTATTTTATTTTATTTATTTTATTTTAATATATTTTACTTTATTTTATTTATTTTATTTTAATATATTTTACTTTATTTTATTTATTTTAATTATCTTATTTTATTTTACTTTACTTTATTTTAATTGTTTTATTTATTTTATTTTACGTTACTTTATTTTAATTGTTTTATTTACTTTATTTTATTTTATTTTATACCTAAGGGGAAATAAAAAACCAAAAAAGTGTGCCCTGGTAATTCTGCGGGGACCTTCCCTGTTGCATTACCCGGCCACACAGGATTAACTTGATGGGACATCAGACGTCCAAAAACTTAACCACAGGACCGGATCAGTCCGTGTCCTCTTAAGATAAAGTAGATCCTGGCTGCCTCCATGTGGCTAGGGATGGGAGTGAGGGGCTGTGACACAAACCTGCCACAGCCCCCTACTGCTAAATGCCAGGTGCCGGCTAACACACAACGCAAACACAACACTAATGCACACCTAATTACATATTTCATCTATCAGATGCATTTTTTTTTTTTTTTCCTTCTCAAAATTCAAAAAACTTAAAAAATTTAAAGAAATTTTTTTTTTTTTTTTTTTATTTTATTTTATTTTATTTTTTATTTATTTATTTTTTTTTTTTGTGTGTTACATATATACGTGAAATTTTGATGCTCTTTTTTTTTTTTTTTAAGTTCTTTTCTAAGCCGGCAACTTGGCAAAAAGCCTAACAAACGGCGGATATAGGGGAAACCCTGGAAGCCGCTAATAACTTACAAATACACTTTCTGTATACACTTTCTGTGCTACCGACGCTGTCTGTTTGGATTCGTCCCCTCATCGCCTTAATGCATTTTTCTCTTCTTCTTGTCAAGGCCATTTCCTCTATATCACTAAATATCCATTTTGCACACCGCCACCTATCATATCTTCTTGGCAGTCCTCATCTGTAATGTCCAGTCATTGCTCTTATTCTTTTCGTTTCATTCCTGTTGACCGGCCTGTAATATGTTCCAAACCTCAATATTCTTTACAGTTGGATTCACAAACTGGACCAGCAGGAGCGAAGTTAATAAATTCCTATTCGGATTAACCAAACTTTCTCATACAATATTTTTTGAATAAGTAAATAGGATGATTCTAAATGGCCATTGTTTCTTTGCCTTTGCCTTCCAGCATTTCCATGTAAACAGGTGGCTAACCTGATAGCATACATAAAACTTTAAATTGTTCATAAATATACCAACCAGTTCATTCAACCAGTTCCTTCCGAAATACCAGTGATTTCCTTCGTTTCCTCAATTGTGGCTCCAGCTAAGCGTGCTCCAACAATAACATGAATTCTGCAAAGCATAATGATCATCGAAAATCGAAACAGAACCGATGTAGTGCACTCTATTTAGATCCATTTTTATAGTGCCGACATTTGGCAAATATGGTCTTCGGGCAACTGTCGCGAACAATGAGGGCTTCCATTAACCCAGCGATGGTGGCGCTTCAATTTATTCTATATGGCTCAGATAGTTCTTATAGCTCAAGTAAAAAGGAAGAGGTTTTAGGTAACGAATGTACATCAAGATAGCAAATAAACACATCTAGAAGATTAAGGTTGTACATGGAAAGGGAGTTTAATAAATGCAGTTATGTGTGATTTACATTAAAATGTCAGGGTAACGTAACATGATAGGCGCAAAGTTGTAACCACTTGAAACACTAATGCATTCTTAGGAAGTTCGCGAGAGTTGAATATGCATATTTTTTCACAAATAAAATATTACAACTTAGTCAAGTTCCTGACTGTGCTAATTTGCAACATATACATGTTTTTGCTAAACTATCCAAAGTTCTCAAAGGTGAGAAGGCGAGCCTTTGAACAATACTGTTCCTTTGAAAATTTCTGGCATAAACATCTGTTTATGTAGTTTTTTCCCTCAGTGCAGCTCAGTTTGTCTTTTTCTACAGAGGGTTCTTGATCCAACAAAATAGGCAAACCTGAACATAAAATACATGCAATTTAAAATAAAACTAATGGAAAAGGAACGAATATTAATTTAATTTTATTTTATGTTAAGAGAATGATATTAAATTATTCACATAAATTAAATATGAATAAACTAATTAAATCACGTAGAGTGATATCTTGAAGTGTCCACTCTGAAAAAGCCGTCATGGGTTGCACACTTGGTAGAGCCACTGATCTCCCTCCCTCACATCGGTTGAAAAAGGCTTGAGTTTGAGTCGTGATGAGGAAATTTTATGAGGATGACATGAAGAATTTTTATGAGTACTTTTTCATAACGTGGCTGAGTTATTCGGCCTCAGGCTGGGGTAGCATGGTTTTTTCTAACCAAAAAGTCATGTTTTTCATCCAGCAAACAGAAAATAGAGTATAGAAGACACAATTTACAGACAGTATATGAGGAGCAATATGGCCTCAGTCGTTGATGCTCCAAAAACACTACTGCAACAACAGCACGGTATAAAAAGAATTGCTTTCAGTAATTTAAACTTCCACACAACAGAACTTCATAATGGGAGACTTTTTTGGATTCCACATTAAATTAAAATTAATTCATTCATTTAATAAATTAATTTTTTATTTCGATACTCTCAATGTTTGCAATGGCGCTTGTGTAGAAATGTCTTGACGCACTACGGCATGAAACGTGACGTGCTTTAGATCATCATCGCGTCATTTTTACATTTACGAACAGCATTAATTTCAAGACCTCAATTGGGTTCTTCATATTCTCTGTGAACAATATTGTGAACAGCGAGATGAATAACAAATAAAATCTGACATTTCTACGTTGCTTGTGGTAGGTCCATCAGCAACTGAGGCCATCAGGCACAATAATATATCTACAGGGTGTCTGAAAAATATTGGTACAAACGTTTAGGGGAGGTAGGTAACATCTAAAGGAATGTGAATCGCATAGGAACCCACAACCGGAAACGTCACGGGAAAGTTGTATCAGGACACAAGAAGCGGAAGTGACCACAAGACAGTAATTAGTGGCAAACATTTATTTGACATAATATTAACAATGGAGTACCAGATGGATGCATTTCATGATGTTACAACAGATGCTCGAAGGTTCCACCATGAGACACGATGCATGCGTGACACCGACGCAGCATGGATTGTGGGACACGGTCGAACACACCAGGAGTTTCTTTGACAGTAGCAGCAGCGCAGACGAGTCTCGCCACGAGATCCATTTCCGTCTCCACAGGCGATTTATACACGGTAAATTTGAGGGCCCTCCCACAGAAAGAAATCAAGGCTCGATAAATCAGGTGAGCGTGGGGGACCAGGTAACGGGTCCACCACGGCCAATCCATCGACGCCCAAAACGCCTGTTCAAATGGTCACGAACACACCTTCCATAATGGGCAGGCGCCCCTCATGTTGAAACCAAATGTTGCGTCTCACATTTGCTGGAACATCGTCAAGTAACCCTGGTAGAACTTGTTCAAGAAAGATCCGATGTTTAGCGGAGTTCATGCGGGATGGTAACAGATATGGGCCGACTAAGCAGTCACCGACCATACCTGCCCACACATTTATTCAGAAGCGATGTTGTGCCGCATGGGAGCGCACACCGTGTGGGTTGTCGTGAGCCCACACATGAGCATTGTGCTGATTGAAAGCCTTCCCGAGTGAAATAAGCCTCATCCGTGAACCAAGCATAGGCTGGAAAATTCAAGTCTTGAACACTTTCTTGGAGAAACCATTACGCAAAAGCCACACGTGCAGGATGATCTTGGGGTTGCAGTCACTGAACCCTTTGGAGATGAAATGGGGTGTAAGAAATCGTCGTGCCAGACACGCTGTAACTGCAACGAGACACTGACAAGGCACAGGCAATGGCACGTGTGCTGGTAGTGGGATTATTCTGGATGGCTTTCAACACACTTTCTTCCATGGCGGGTGTTCACGTTGAACGTGGTTGCCCGCACTACTCCTGTTACCTCTAAATGACCCATATTCGCACAAATTTTGATGCACACGCACAAACAAATGGTGGTTCGGTACATGTCTGTCTGGGAAGCGTTCTCCATAAATTCGTTGAGCGGCTCGTCTATTGCCCTCTACTAATCCATACACGAGGTGCATGTCTGCCAGCTCACAGTTCGTATATCGATGCATGCTCTTCGTGCGGCGACTACTGCTTGAATGAGTAAACCAGAAATTTTCTCTCTCGCGAACTGATGAACAGCGCCGTCTACCGACTTACGGTGACTTTTCCGGTTATGGGTTCCTATGCGATTCACATTCCTTTACATGGTTCCTACCTCCTCTAAACGTTTGTACCAATATTTTTGAGACACCTTGTATATTATTCACGATTATGAATTTAATTCATATGGAAATGTTTGTTATCGCAGTTCTTTGTTTTATTTTGTAATTCAATCATAGATGTGTCCCAGATCCTCTATAACGAATTCTGTCTGAATTTACGTATCCCACATGCCTCTTTGATTTTGCTGTGTTCTCTGATTAACATTTTTAAATAGAATGGATTCATGGAGTTTCAAATTTCGCGTTAGGCTGTAAGAACAATTACTTATCTGGAATTACGAGTTTTTCGAAATATCTAGGATTTAAGCCCATGACTGTTAAAGACGGTGCTGTTTCTTCTGTTCTCTCGATCTTGTGAACTCAACTGAGAGTGTGATCGTCCCAGAGTAAAAATAGAAAATGTATTTATTTATTTTTTAATTTTAATTATGAGAGCATTTTTAAACCAGGGGAAGTCTGAAGATGGTCTGCAAGGATGGTCTGTAACTTGGAATGTTCAAAGGTGTATCTAGACCAGGGGTTCTGAACGGGGGCGATATCACCCTGAAAGGGGTGAAAATTGGTTTTGGGGGAAATCATGGAAATTACAATGTTTTGCGGCCTGCCAAAATTCAACCCTACCCGTCGACATCTTATTTGTTAATATTTAATTTCTTTCATTGTGTTTTCTTTTCCCCTGAGACAACTGATTTTTAGCATATAGGTATATTATATTAGAAGTAAGTGAGAAATTTTGATAAAAGGAAGACAATCAGCGTGATTTAATTCAACCGCCTTTGCTTTTCATAGGCATTAAATGCCTAAGTGTGTTCAGAGGCAATGTGTCTGCAATCCTTGCCATTTGGGCTTTTCCGACGGCTGCGACCTTGGCGGTGGCATGTTAAGAATGGTTTAGCTATTTATTCTTTTGTTTTACTGGTCAATATATGAGGCATGGATGGGATGAGGAAATGTTTCAGCCTATTGTTTCTACTTTCTAAGCGACAATTAGTATTGATTTATTGTTGCCATGTGGAAGTTGTTTATATTTGATCCACAGTGCATTTGTGACTGACATAGGCTATGAGAGTTAAATAAAATAGTTTATATCTTATTGATTAATTCTTTGTAGTTACTCATCAATCCATCAATCACACCAAGTGCTGAAAACAAAAAGCGCCGACAATATCTGGATAAATATCTAGCTTATGGTTTTATTGAAAGTTTCAAAGTCCCATTTCAAATGGGACTATGAAACCATCAAGACTTTTAGATCACTTAAAAAGGAAAGATCCTAATAAAGTTGGTAAACATATTGAATATTTTAAAAAATTAGAACAGAATTTTGAGCAACGTAACACTCTTGCTTCATTATTTATGAAGAACACGGAAACAAATTATAATGGAATGATTGCGTCTTAAAAAATTGCAGAAATTATTGCCAAAACTGATAATGCTCATACAGTTGCGGAGACTGTTATACTACCCGAATTAGAGACTAATTTCAACAGTGATGCATCAAAATCCTTCCAGCATTTAAACACATTGCCATTGAGCAACGATCGGATTCGAAGATGAATCGATGAGATGTCTGTTAACGCTGAACAGCAGCTAATTGATAAACTAAACAAGAGAAAATTTTCTATTCGATGATGGATTCATCAATCCATCATCGAAATGGATTCATCAATCCATCATCGAAATGGGTTGATTGTAATAGGGTATCCACTGTTGTTTGTGGGGGTGGCGTTTTATATATATTTATTAATTTTTTTGTTTATATTATTACTATAGTATTTATTATTTTTTATATTCTTAAAAATCTCCACTTTGCATCTGACTAGTTATCTCACAGAAGAATTCCGGTCCTGTGGGAGTTCCTATATTAGTGCCCTCCTCCTTTGGATTTTTTTCTTTGCTGTGTGTTCAGAAATGACCAAACACTATTTGCATTAAGTTAGATACAATTATTTTATTATACATAATTACAAATAAAAGATCAAGCAATTCATTACACATTATTCACTTCATATATAGGTACATGGCATGGATTACGTTCCTGGTCATTAGGCTCTCCTATCATCATCTTCTTAATATTCTGCAACTAACACATTCCTACGATCACTTTCACCTAACTCTTTCTTAAATACAATTGACATTTTTTATTTATTAATCATACTTATCTAGCACAATCCTACATTCTTCTTCATGGTTAACACAATTCTTCTTCTGGAATTTAATGTCCACTTTACACATTATTCTATTCTATTCTCACCCTAACACATTAAATTTGCATGTTAATGAAATATACATTGGTTTATTTATTTCTTCATCCTCTCAGGTAAACTTCAGCATTTAGCGACTAATTTCTCTACTTCAGTAATATTATATAAGCAACATACCACTGTACCTGCTTTATAGGTTAACCCCTCCAACATTATTAGCTTCCTTCCATTAATTAATTAGCAAATAAACCATAACTATAATCAATCCTTCGTTAAACTAATTCTACAATATTTCTTTGCTTATCTATACAACATGCACTGAGTTAACTGTATGTTTCCCTAAATCTCACTTAATATTTATCTAATCTTCCCTGCAGTCCTTTGCAATTACGTAGGGGTATATACGTTGTTTAATCACTTACTTATGGGGATTTGAATCCTACCGCTAATACAATGTTTGGCCTGTGACTTTCCGCTCTGCATCGAGGTCCACCATTGGTTTGGAAACGCTCTTCTCCGATTCCGGACTGCTTACTTCTGCCAGGGACACTATTCGCTTTGCCGATCATATCCTTCTTTGCTGTGCCGGGTCACTCAATAGGAGTCGTCAATTCCCATTACTTTATTTCTTTCTGTAGGCTAGAAGACGGTCCGGTGTTCTTCCATAAGCATTATCTCGCTGTCCTCCTTGTAAAAATATCTCTCGGTGGACGCTTTCGAACTTCTAATTTCCATCTCGAGAAAGTTCCCTTTACAGTAACTTAGCTATTCTTTACTAACACTATCAGAACTTAGTCAACTCACCATAACTGGTTCTACTGGTGGATTACTTCCGGGGACTGTTTCCCGAGCCTACCTCCGAAAAAAACTTTCATCACTCCTTCTAAAACATACCTCTCCGAAAAAACTTCATCACCCCTTCTAAAATATACCTCTCCGAAAAAACTTTATCGGCTCCAAAAAAAACTTTATCACTCTCTTATTCGCACGCTCTTCCCCTTTTATTTCCCCAATTTCGTAACGCCCCTCCTTTCCTCAACCAATTATTCCTATCTGACCATCATCATCTCCATTCTCATTTGCCTATTCCACATGACAGGTCGAGCTCCTTCCGGTGTAGAAAGAATTTCCGTTTTCCAGAGAATTCTCGATCCTTCTAGAAATGACCAGAAATTTCTGGAGCTCAGAACCCATCCGGAAAACATCTGCGTCCATTTAGTTGATTCGTCTCGCCACGCCCGCTCTGTTTGCAGTAAACAAGAACGCCCCCCGCTGGTACCCCTATTGTCATCTCTGGAGCAATCTGTCCCTTGCCATTCTATCAGTTGACCCCCCACTGTTCCGTCTTGCTATCTTCGCTTGCTGATTCAGGTGTGGGCACTGATTCAAAACTCTTTCTAATGTTTATTTCCACGGTATATTTGCTTTTACATTAACTATAGACTCCACTTAATTAAATTCCATTAGCGTGAGACCCACTATCTTAAACAATATTTGTGACTTTAAGTGTTTTCTTGTAAGGTTTACAATATCACTCTATCTAGCATTCTATAATTAATTATACATTCATTTAATTTAATTTGTAAGACTTTGTGTCTTACATGTTATTGTTGTTAAAAAGTAGTTTGATGAAAAGCAAATACCATTAGAAAATTTGGTATCCTCTGCCACTGATGGTGCTAACTCCATGGTTTTCTTCAGTGTATCCAATACATGAAAGGAATATTTTATATATAAGAGAAACCACAAAAGCCGAAATTCTGACGAAATTTACTTTTATATTCTGAGAAGAATATATTTGTTTCATATTCTTATATATTATCGTTCCAATATTTTTTTTTTAACGTTTGGGTACTTTTCTTGGCAAACATATTTTCAAAAGTCTTCTTCTGATGATCTGGTTTCGTAATGTAATATAATTTTCAAATAATATTTTCTCCATTTGAAAAACCTCAGCCATTTTTTGCAATTTGTTTCGTATCTAAGTCGACATTAAATGGATCAGAAATATATTGAACGATGTTTCTTCAATATTCATTTTAAATAAAAGGGTATTAAATTAATGTATAAGTACTGTCCAGTTATCAATATTAAGTAAGCAAAATAAGAAATCGACACATACACATGCTCTCCACAAGTAACTGCATGATTTATTATTAGACAAGCCTAGCGGCTGCGTGGCGAAAAGAGGTTACGTAGTTCAACGAATTTGTAATTAGCGTATGCAGTGGAGCGCATAATAATTATATTTAGATTTCGACCAATCTATTTTTTATATATATTTAAAATTGGTCGTGATCGACCGAAATTAAAGCCGCGATCGACTTGTTGGCCACCCCTGCTCTATGAGATTGATATCGGAGTGAGTTCGGAGGCCAATCGATATGCTGGAAGTCAGAACTGTGTTCCTCAAATCATTCCTGCACAACAAGTGCCCGATGGCTCGCCGCGTTGTCATCTTGGAAGACACCATCGCCATTTGGGAAGAAGTGTAACATAGCAGGGTGTACACAGACAGCAAGCAGTTGATGGTAGCGGAGACCAGTGATATGTTGTTCCACGTGCACCAGGGCTCCAAGTTCCTGCCAGTGAAACATGCCGCACACCATTCAACCGCCTCCACTGTCCTGCACTTTTGATACCATGCATGACGGATGAAGAGCCTCATGTTGTTGACGCGAAATCCTTACACGACCATCCACTCTGTCGAGTAAATAACATGACTCATCCGACCAGCACACTTTCTTCCAGTCTCTTAACGTCCAACTTGCATGCTCTTTGCACCAGGCGAGTCTTTTATGCCGATGAACCTTGGTTAGGAGAGGATGCCGCATGGGTCCTGCTAGTATAGCACATACGTGCGACCGTGTGACGCATGGGCATGCCAGATATTGTTCCGGGTTATCACTTCAACTTCAAGGGAAATTAATTAGGGTGGTAGATTACAAAAGCTTATTAAAAGCCTTTACTGAAAAGTTGGAAATATTTGAAAGAAATTTAATGACAAAACACTCTGATGATATGCAAGAATTAGCTGATATCAATGAATATCTCATCGAGAATGACCTTAAGAATCATTCAGATAATTTGTGTTCTTTAGAAAGTGAAATGAAAAATAGATTTTCAGATTTATTTTATTTGAAAGTGAGGCCTTGGATGTTAGATCCAACTGGATGCAATGCAGAGTCTGCTAGTGAAGGAATTCAAGAACAATCCATTGAATTAAAATGTGACGAAGAGTTCAAATATAATTTCCAAAAAGGTGGAATGGGTGAATTGTGGGGATCAAAAACAAATAAACTTCTTTATCCAATGTGGTCTGATATGGCCAAAGCACATCTTTGTTTACCAACGTCTTATATGAATGAAAGTGGGTTTAGTTCAGTAAATAAATTAACAAAGTATAGAAACAGAATTGGTATATGTTCAAGAGGAGACATTAGAATTAAACTTACTGACATCATACCAAAAATTGAACTTTTAGCTAAGAAGCATCATGTACAGTGATACTGTTGATTAAAACTGAAAGTATAAACTACTTTCTTGTTTAAAATTTCATGAGGCGGGCCATTACGAAAAAAAAAAAAATTAAAAAAAGGCTTTCGGGGGTAATAATTTAAAAAAATGAATGAAGAAACATTGGTTTCTCATATAAATATATGAGAAATATAAATATAAATTGAAATGTCGAATTTCGGATCCTGTTGCATTGTAAAAAAGAATGACACCCCAATAGTCTTGCGCATGTCCTCGACACACCTTTAATGATTTGCGAAATAATTATTATTACAAAAGGACAATTATCTACATTGATGTATTTGTTATCCTTCGCAGTTTTCATTTTATATTTAACTAACTGCGTACTCGCTTATCTGCGAATTTACAAAAAGCTTTATTTATAAGTTCGCCTATTAAAGAAAGAACAGAAGACACATATCCGATAGCCAGCAGAACTAAGGATCCTTGAAGATGCTCCACTTTAAGAACCTTTCTTCCTGTCTGGGAAACTGCTGGTTTCTTGGACACCTTCCACGCCATTTGAAAGTCCAGATCGCCTGTCCATTTCACATTGAATCCGGCTTCAATTATCTTCAAGATCCTATAGGAAGAAAGCAGTTTTATAGAGAATATTCCCATTGTTGAAATCAGATCTGAAAGGCCATTCAATTAATTAGTTTGTCGGAGAAAAAATATCACTTACCCTAAGATTTTTTTTATGAAATCCCCAATCACGTGAGGTATTAGAACCGGTTGTACTTAAGTACCCGTAGACTGTTTGAAAGAGAGATCGGGAATGATAGACGCCAAATGAGAAGAACAGTGCCCATGGAAGTTTCTGTAGCAAAGGCATGCAGCAGAAACAGTACGTCTATGAGACAGCGAGTGGAGAGACTCTGTTATAGCAGAGTCATTAATTAACATAACTTCCCTCTTCTGAATGGAATCAAGAACTCTGAGAGAGGTTTTGGGGACACCACCCCAGATGTACTACCAACATTAAATGGTAAGGCAAATTTGCGATTTGTACAGAGTGAACAGCTGTTTGGTAGAAAATTAAGGCAGAGAACGAAAGAGAAAACCAAGTTTTTTGATGCAGAGGAAGCAATATTTGTAATGTGCTTGTGCCAAAAGAGATTAGAAGACAGGGTAATCCCCAAAAGAGATATATCGTCTTGCCTAGAAATCGGAGTATCACCAAAGATAAGCATGGGAGCAGAAGAATCCTCTTTCCGAGATATAAGACAAGACTGAGCTTTAGAAGGATTGAAATCAACTAAGTTATCTTTGCCCCACTGCAGAATTACCTGAAGATCGGCATTTAAGGAATTAGTAGTGGATATTCGAGAAGTTGAAGCTCATTGAGCAGGGCAAGGTTTCTCAAAATGGAAAGAGAAATGCAATGTGTTCTCATCGGCAAAACTAGGGATAGAATTTCCAGTCAATGAAAGAAGGTCATTACTGCTGGGGTTCAGCAGCATTAGTGGAGATGTTAGAAGACAGAGAGAGCCGTCTTCCCTCACACTCAATGAGCGATCAGAGAGAAAACTGGATAACCAATTAAAAAATAGAGTTGGCAAACCATAAGATGGAAGCTTGTTTAGAAAAACTTATGCAAAACACGATCGAAAGCGTTTGCGATGTCAAGAGCCATTTTTCAATTGAATATGTCCATAAATGGGCAAACATAAGCTAGAATTTCACCAGTGGATCGACACTGACGGAATCCATACTGGCGCTCGTTGATCAGACAGTAAGTTTCAAGATAGCTTAACAGTTAGCGGTTAATTGATTTCTCCATTACTTTAGAAAAAGTAGAAATGGGACGATAATTGGATGAGAAGGATTTGTCATCCTTTTAAGGAACTGGCTGATTAAGAGCAAATTTCCAAGCAGAAGGAAAAACACCTTTGAAAGAAGAAGGTGAAAAAAGGCGGAAAAGAGTAGGAGAAGTTCACGAGCACAGGTTTCGAGAACAAGTGGAGAAATACCATCCGGATCTGGAGCTCTCTTAGCATCCAAATTCGTCAAAGTCCTTCTGATATCCTTTTGACTGAAGACCACAGGTGGCATTGAATGGAGCGTGTTGGGAATGGTGGGAGGTGTTTTAGCAAGATTAATAAATGAACTGGAAGAAAAATGGGACGCTAGCAGGTCCTTTGCTGAAGTGACAACAGAACCATGTGGTTTTGACAGAGGTTGGAGCAGAGTTGGGCAAAATTTGCGGTCAATAGCTTTGGCAAGAGACCAGAATGCTTGGCTGTCATTGGGCAAGAAGCATGTTTTCTACTCTTAGCCTTCTCAAAATCTAGTTTGGACTGATCAATAACTGCTTCACAATTGTCGCTAGCTTTGGTGTAGGCAGAAAATGAATGTGAAGATTTGGAAACAAGCCAATAACGATATGCTACGTTATTCCTTGAACAGCCTTAGCACATTTATTGGTAAACCGAGGTTTAAATAAAACTTCGAGATTTTAAAGTGGAGTTTGGAATAAAGGATTCCATTCTTACAAGAATAATTTCACTGACACGATCTGAGCAAACGTTGACTTCACAAAATTTGAAACAGTAAATCGACCAAGGAAACGAAGAAAAGAAATCTCGCAAGTCATCCCATTTTGCATTTCTTGTAATGCCAAACAACACGAGGTTTGGAATAGCCATGAGATAAAGGCTCCATTGGAGATGAGACAATCAACAAATTGTGATCTGAGGCACCTAAAACACCACTCACTTCGACCGTGTACTTAGAAGGGTTGTTTGTGAGAAAACGATCAAGCGATCAGGCTGTATGTTTGGGATTGTCCGGTATTCTTGTAGGTAAATGAACAATCTGTGCAAGGTCATTAGAAATTGCCAAAGCCTCAGCATCTGGACCAGCTGGGTAGGTGTTACTAGAAAACAGAAGCCAGCTGGAGTTGTGAACATTAAAATCACCAAGGAAAATTACCTCACTGTTAGGAAAGTTGGACTGGAGAAAGTCAAGTTGCAAAGAGAGGAAGTCAAAGAGCTCCAAGTGATTAGTGGAGTTGGGAGAACGGTAGAGACAGCAGATAAATTTGACAGAATGAAGTAGAGAGATTTTTAACCAGAGAAGATCGAAAAGAGGAGATTCCAAATTACCAAGTCTCTGACAGGGAATATCGGAACGGACATATGCACAAGTACCACCTTTGAGGCGAAAGGAATCATACAGCAAATAATTTGGACAACTGAGATGAGCAGCAGTAGTTGAATCAACCGATAACTGCGATTCTGTGATGAGGTTTGGCAGGCTACAATTGGAAATGGACATCGTTGAGATTAGAATTCAGACCACGTATATTTGTGAAATGAATTAGGAAGTGTTCAGGATGTTGAGATCTTTTAGCAGATAAGCTGACAATATTAGTTTAACATTTCATGATGTTTTCATTAGTAAGAAAAACTGTTGCGGGAATGCTGTATGAAGTAATGAAATTTTTGGATTTGGCATGGTAAGAATATACAAAGATTCTTGACATAACGTGGCCTCGACAAGGCCTCGCGCATTCACACTACTCGGACTCCCTCCAGTCACTATCTGACAGAGTAGAGGTAGCAAGAAGTAGTAGTAGATGATCCAGAAGCCTTCTAGAGAATTACGAATAGCTTCGGTCCGTTTTACTGACTAGTGGCTGGCCTGCGAACACAGTTTTAGAGCTGTACCCTCGAAATGTAAGGAATATTGGATCTTGCCATGAAGTTCATCATAACCTCAAAAGTTATCACTCATACTACATGATGAAGAGATGAGGTTTTGTTATTTGGTTTTTTTAGGAGCATTAGCAACTAAGGAGATATTGCTCCGGGATATGCAGTGGTCATTCCCTCACCTTTCCACTTCCTCCGTATTTGGTAGTGACGGGCTCGAACCCCGGTATAATCAAGAAGCGTGTGCTACGTACTGCTACTCCTTCCCACCTGGCTACAGAGGCGCCCAAGAAGAGGTGAGGAAGGGTTTACCGGAACTTAGCTCTGGAGACTAAACATCTGTTCCACCTCTTCATGCCTCCAATAAGCGAATTGGTGGTATTGTACCGGTTGATGAGAGACATTTACCACCTAGTATTGTCTGGTAACACAGAGGAGTGGAATTCCTCCATATGGTGTGGACACCACACCTCGACCAATGCTTACGTTGGTTCCCATCTGGGTGGTCACCCACCATGTACTTGTGCATGGAGGTTATACCCAGGATTACTAACAGTCCCACCATCGTCAAGGTGCACGCAGAGGATTTGACTGTTTCTGACTGTCCAGACTTCGCCGAAACTGGATCCACTTATTTCAGCGTCACACGAATTTTAATTCCATCAGCGTTTTAGACTCCCAGATAGTAAGTACAGCTTGTCTGGCATATCTGAGAGAATGTCTGTGACAACCTCAAAGACCAAGGAATAAAATTGAGTAATTAATAAGCAAAATAGCGAAATGCTTATAACATTTTTAGCAGTAATGGATGAAGTGTCACAATGGATAAAGTGGAATGGAAATCAGTGATTCAGTTCCTGTTTCTGCAAAGGAAATCACACAAAGAAATCCAAGAAGAAATGACCGCTGTATACGGAGAAGACTCTCCAGGTTACAGTGTTGTTGCACATTAGTATAAACAATTCAAATGTGGAAGAACTTCAGTTTGTTTTAATTGCGATCTTCCGGGTTTCTCCTATATGTCTGAAGAACCTCAGTGCATGATGAAGAAATCCAAGGACGCCTAGGAATTTAGTGGCATATAGGGTAAGGCGCCACCTGTAGTTTCCCACAACTGCACCATTCTGTACTTTTGTGAAGTATACAGGACTCTATAAATTCCAGAAATATGTGTGTATATGTAACTGTATAGTATTGTGTTGGGTTCTGTTTGTTTCTCTGGCTTCTTGGCCACTGGACCCCTAATGGAACTCTATGCTGCCTTCAATTGAGGCATTAATCCTGGAAGATGGCTGTATTAGCGCCAAAGAACTAGCCGAAGAGTGCCAAATTAGTGTAGGGTCTATGGAGAATTTCATCCATCAACAGATCCATATGAGTAAAATATCCGCTAAGTGGGTTCCCAGAATTGTGAACCCTTACCAGAAGAGGGAAGAAAGAGTGCAATGTGCACATGAAACCTTGTCGTTATGCCAGGAAAACTGATATATTGCCGCATATTGCTTATTCCTCAACCTCTCATCCTCAGATTTCTTCCTCTTTTCTGTCCCGAAGTCCATTCTGCGTAGAAAACGGTTTCCTGATGATGACGAGGTCATTTCGGCTGCTGTGCACTAAAAGGACAGTCAACTTCTATAAACTGATTTGCGGAAGTGTACTGAGAGGAAGCAAACCTGTGTCATTTATTCTGGTTACTATTTTGAAAAAAAGTGTAATACATGGTGTTTATTTCCCCATGATATTTATCATAACTACGTATTAGTGAATATAAATTGTTATTCAAATCCCCCCTCCCCTCGTACAATAAGCACCACAGTCCATTAGGAAAAGATCAAAGAGTGGCTTTTTTCAAGCAGATTTCAAAGAAAGAAACCTTTCTCAAAAAATTAAAAATAAAATTGGCACCTGTCAGGCGTCCACCACCGATTTTGTTACAAATGGGGGCCCACCACGGCCGAGTTAAGCATAATCGAATTGGTAATTAAAACTTCAAGCACACTATTCAAAACAAACACAAATAACAATTTTCAGTAGTAATTAGGCAGGAAAATAATTATTTATTACTATTATCATAAAAATTGTTATTTAGAAATAATATTTCATGTTCGGTAGGTGATCCATTTCGTCACCAATTCACTGATCCATTTTCTCTACAAATACACGTCCAAAATAACCACAATGTGCTGTAAACATTGTAGTTATTTGCCACAAGAGGACAGCACAAAACGTGATCAAATGGTTCACCAGTATGTATTGTAAAAAAATATTATCTCTTTCGTAGCATTAGTAGTTGAGGCATGTGATTCTAGAAAGCAAGCTTATGTAGCACCAGCCAAAAATAAAAAATAAAAAAAAAGCATTTCACACATCCAATCTCTCTAAACGCTTGTCCAGTTACACCTTGAATTTATTTAAGCTATGAACTTTCACAACAACAGATGGAAGTTTGTTTCAGCAATTAACTACACGCTGGATAAAGGTAAATTTCTGCATATCTATTCTATAACTCTCTTTCCTCAATTTGAAATAAGCTTACGTTTAGTCTCCCTCAGGTTCGTAATCTGAGCAAGAAGAAGAATCCCATCAGAATTACGCTTGCTCAACCCATTCAAGGCATTATACACCTCAGTCCGAACACACTGTATGTGCCTAGTTTCCAGACGCCAAAATCTGCAGAACTTAAGCCTTTATTGGTAAGACCACCTCTTGGTTCCCCTGACCAATCTTGTAGCCCTTCTCTGCACACTCGCAAGCAACACTACATCCTTCCTAAGATGAGGCTTCCAGACCTGTGCAAGATCTGCAAGCCTCATTTGGGAGACCTATTGTCTCTAGTACTCAAGGCGTGGCCTGACCATTGGCTTATACAAAGGGATTATCATCTCCCTTTCCCTACTAGCAAAATTCCTGTATATCATTGACAACACCCCATGACCTGCTCTGGCAGCCCGTCTGCGCTGCTCAGAAAATTTCATACCTCACTGCACAATTACTCCCAGGTCGTATTCATTTTCTACCACCCTTAGTGTAGTAACAAACAATTGGTACGTTTCTCTGGGGTTGCTTTCTCCCATATGCAGTACTTTGCACTTTTCAATTTAAACTTCAATTGCCACTTCTCAGCCCATCTGCCAAACTTTTCTAGATCATGTTGCAGCTGCACACTGCCATTTCTGTAATTAACAACCCTGCCAACCTTTGTATCATCTGCAAACTTCGATATTAAGCCTGATATATCTTCAAGAATATCAATGATAAATATAAAAAACAACAATGGGCCCAACAACGGACCTTGGGGAACTCCACTAATGTAATTAGTCCACGAAGAGTAGCGTCGATTTATTACCGCCCTCTGGCTTCTGACACTCAACCACTCTTTTATCCATTGTAACAATTTACCCTTAATGCCATACTGCTCCAATTTGTACAGTAGTCGTCCGTTCACAACAGTGTCTCAAGTTATCCTGAAATCCAAGTATAATATATCAAATTTCATTTCTGCATCCAGTTCTTTTGTAACCACATCATAGTATCCAATTAAATTTGTCAGACAAGACTTCCTCCTAACAAACCCATGCAGTGTCTGCATTATTAGAAGAGCCTTCTCCCTTGTCTAGATAATTCTGCAATACATCTTTAACCAGTGACTCCATTATTTTCTCCAGAACAGTAATATTATTATTATTTTTGCTCGAGGGCTAAGACAAAGCATGTCTATTGTATTAGCGCTTCTAGAGTAAATTGGAAATCTTTGGCATTTGTAAGTTGTTAAATTCTTTCTTTTGTTGTTTATTTCTTGCAAATGCATTATCTGAAACGTCTTGTGTTAAAACTAACTCTACTCCAAAGATTTGCAAACATGGGTCACAATATATGCAAAAAGTGTAACCTACCACTGCACGTGCTAGAGGTGGTATGTCATGGCTGCAACAATAGGTACCATTATCGATGCTCACTGAAAGAAGCAACCTATAAAGGGATGGCGAAACAAAAGAAACAGCAGTGGAGGTGTATATTTTACAGGAAAGAAGAGAAGGAAGAAAAATGTGATATTTCCTACTCGGCAGAAGAATATCACGATTTTCTGCATTCATCAACTGTAGTAAATGAAGACTTAGATGTTATACAAAAGCAAGCAAACACCCTAAATATAGAGGACATACTAAGGAAGCTATCCAGTAAAATCCATTTGCTGGATTTACTAATAGAAATTGTGCCAATAAAGAAGCAAATGCCAGATATGAAGACAGAAGCAGAAGATATCAAGAATCAATTTCATGTGTCTCAGATTCCTTTGAGAAAATGCAAAAAATCATAAGTAAACTGCAGGACTCCAACACTGCAATCAGCAAAAGAATTGTGGATCTGAAAGTTTCATTCAAGCAAAATGAGGAAAATTCCAACTTAATTAACTTAAGGATTGACGCAATTGAACAACAATTGTTAGCAACTAGATCTAGATCGTAGATATAGCTTAACTTAATTTTTTCAGTACTCACCTCATAGTAATTCGCTTAGTTGGTTGAAGGTTTTACCACGTACGTAGTGGATATGAGATTCTAATGATTTATGGGGTTAAAAAATTAAAAACTAAGTTCTGGGCTTTAAATTTTTTCTAAGAAAGGAAAGTGCACCTTCCATTCTATGGTTGTCTAATTAAAATAAATTAAATGAAGTGAGATAAAAGCTGATAACCGCGCATGAGCGACTTTCGAAATCGTCTTCAGTTAGCTATAGTGAGGAGGGGAGAGTGCGCGAGTGTGTTATATACGGGTTGGGTTCCCGAAATGCATTTTGGTGCACGTGGAAACTTAATACGTGCTAAATTCCAAATAGGGGCGAAGTTGACAGGAATCTTTTTGTTTAATACGTTAAGTGATGTGTGGCGCTTAAACCACTCAATGAAGAGGGCTTCGTTTTGAAGGATTTTATAACTGGAATTTAGTTTAACTATTGTGATCCTGGATCGATGAGTGGGTTATGATTATAAGATTTTACATGTTGTGTTAGTTCTTTACTTGCTAAATTTGATTTGAAACTATTAAAGTGGTGGTACGCACGCGTGTTAGAAATTTTTGATGTTCCAAATTTTGCCGTTGTACTGCCTATGTAACATGCTTGACAATCTGATTGGCATCTAATCAAATATATAATGTTATAAAGATCTTGTGTCCCATACTCGTGTGCTGTCTTGTACGAATTGAATTTATAACTTATTAAAACAAAGAGGTATTAATCCCAAGAGGTCATTAATACCAAGAGTGACTGAACCACACAACACAAAGACAAGTCCACTAGTCAGATTGTTGTTGTTGTTGTTTGGTTTTTAGGAGCATTAGCAACTAAGGCCATATTGCTCGGGGAATATGCGGTGGTCACTCCCTGACTTTTTCGCATCCTCCGTATTTGGTGGTGACGGGATCGAACCCCGGTCTAATCAAGAAGCGTGTGCTACGCACTGCTGCTCTTTCCCACCTGGCTACGGAGGCACCCTCACTAGTCAGAGAAGTCCACTAGTCCGAGACACAACTTATTTCATTTTCTATTTCAATTCTTATTTCATTTTCTATTTCAATTCTTATTTCATTTTCTATTTCAATTCTTATTTCATTTTCTATTTCAATTCTTATTTCATTTTCTATTTCAATTCTTATGTCAATTCGTATTTCATTTTCTATTTCGATTCTTATTTCTTTTTCTATTTCAATTCTTATTTCATTTTCGATTCCAATTCTTATGTCAATTCTTATTTCATTTTCTATTTTAATTCTTATTTCATTTTCTATTTTAATTCTTATTACATTTTCTATTTCAATTCTTATTTCATTTTCTATTTCAATTCTTATTTCATTTTCTATTTCAATTCTTATGTCAATTCTTATTTCATTTTCTATTTCAAGTCTTATGTCAATTCTTATTTCATTTTTCTATTTCAATTCTTATCTCATTTTCTATTTCAATTCTTATCTCATTTACTATTTCAATTCTTATTTCAATTCTTATTTCATTTTCTGTTTCAATTCTTATTTCAATTCTTATTTCAATTCTTATTCTTATTTTTATATATTGTTATTCCTTACCTGCAAGAAAGAGAAAACTGAATGACAGGGCCTCTGGCTGACATAGCTCAAATCCAATTTCACTACTTTCAGCTCTCTTCTTTTATACCTTCTTGTTACTATGTACTTATGCAATTTAACCATCACCAAAGGAAAAAAAGTCAATTCCAATACCTTTTTAATCACTCCCTTTGGTGCAACTCAAGCAACTTACCCTTCACCAAAGAGAAAAGTCACCTTCAATACTTGTTTTTGTTCACCCAGTAAACGTTAACAAACAAGGAAAGGTCACCTGTTTGTTCATCTTATGTCTCGTTTTGATTGGTGGAAATGCCTCATTTATCTTTTTTTTCTTTTTTTTTTATATGAACCCCAAACACGAGAGGTATTAGAACCTATATTCCGTAATTGGGTTGGAGGTTGAGAAGACAAAAGAAGATACAGTATTTGTTGACATTGGACTTGAACTACTGTAGGCTGCAATTTTCAGGAAATACGTATGAAGGAAGGTTGTTCCAGAAAACGGCAGTTCAATGTATAAACGAAGAAGATGAAAAGTTGGTTCTGTGAGTTTGAAGTTGGACAGTAAATGGATGTTGGCTGGTTGGTCGCACGTGTTCGGACTGTTTTGAAAAAGAGAGCGGGAATTATAGAAGCCAATTCAGAAGAACAGTGCCCATGGAAGTATCTGTAGAAGAGGCATGCAGCAGAAACAGTGCGTCTATGAGAAAGCAAGTGGAGAGACTCTGTTAGAGATTAATCATTAATTAACCTAACTGCCCTCTTCTGAATGGAATCTAGAAGCCTGAGAGAGGTTTTGGGGGCACCACCCCTGATGTGAGAACAATATTCCATGGCAGGGCGGATTTCCGATTTATACAGAGTGAGTAGCTGTTTGGAAGAAAAGTAACGCCGAGAGCGAAAGAGAAAACCAAGTTTTTTAGATGCAGAGTAAGCAATATTTGTAATGTGCTTGTGCCAAGAGAGATTAGAAGTCAGGGTAATCCCCAAAAGAGATATATCATTTTGCCCAGAAATATGAGTGTCACTAAAGATAAGCATAGGAGAAGAAAAATCCTTTTTGCGAGATATAAGACAAGACTGAGTTTTAGAAGGGCTGAAATCAACTAAGTAGTCTTTGCGCCCCTGGAGAATTACCTGAAGATCGGCTTTTAAGGAAATGGTAGCAGATTTTTGAGAAGTTGAATCTGATAGAACACAAAGTCTCTCAAAATGGAAAGTGGAATGCAATGTGCTATCATTAGAAAAACTATCCATAGGATTTCCAGTCAATGGAAGAAGGTCATTATTACACAAGAGGAAACCTTGGGAGACACCGGCATTAGTGGAGAAGTTAGAAGACAGAGAACCATCTAGCATCACCCTCAGTGAGCGATCAGAGAGAAAACTGGATAACCAATTACTAAAAACAGTTGGCAAACCATAAGATGGAGCTTGTTTAGAAGACCTTTATGCCAAACACGATCAAAAGCCTTTGAGATGTGAAAAGCAACTACTTGTGTTTCACCGAACCTTTGCATTGAATTAGTCCATAAATGGGTAACATAAGCCAGAATATCACCAGTGGATCGACACTGACGGAATCCATACTGGCGATCGTTGATCAGACGGAAGGTTTTTAGGTAGTTTAAGAGTTGGCGGTTAATTGATTTCTCCATTACTTTAGAAAGAGTAGAAGTAATTGCAATGGGACGATAATTAGATGGGAGGGATTTGTCACCCTTTTTAGGAACCGGCTGGATATGAGCAAATTTCCAAGCAGAAGGAAAAACACCTTTGGAATAAAAAAGTCAAAAAAGCGGCAAAGAATAGGAGTAAGTTCAGGAGCACAGGTTTTGAGAACGAATGGAGAAATACCATCAGGACCTGGAGCTTTCTTAGCATCAAGATTCATCAAAATCCTTCTGATATTCGTTTGACGGAAGTCCACAGGAGGCATTGAATGGAGCGTGTTGGGAATGGTGGGAGGTGTTTTACCAAGATCATTAATACATGAGTTGTAAGAAAAATGGGATGCTAGCAGGTCAACTTTATCCTTGGCTGAAGTGACAACAGAACCATCTGGTTTGGACAGAGGTGGGAGCAGAGATGGGCAAAAGTTGCGGACAATAGCTTTGTCAAGAGACCAGAATGCTCGGCTACCATTAGGGCAAGAAGCAAGTTTTCTATTTTTAGCCTGTTCAAACTCTAGTTTGCACTGATTAATAACTGTTTTACAATTGTTGCGAGCTTTCGTGTAGGCAGAAAATGAAACTGAAGAATTAGAAGCAAGCCAATTACGATATGCAACATTCTTCTCTTGAACACGCTTGGCACATTTATTGGAAAACCAAGGTTTAGATAAAGGACGAGATTTTAAAGTGGAGTGTGGGATAAAGGATTCCATTCCCGCAAGAATAATTTCACTGACAAGATCTGAGCAAACGTTGACATCAGAAGTTTTGAAACAGTAATCCGACCAAGGAAAAGAAGGAAAGAAGTCACGCAGGTCATCCCATTTTGCATTCTTGTAATGCCAAACAACACGAGGTTGGGAATAGCCATGAGATAAAGGTTCCATCGGTGAAGAGACAATCACCAAGTTGTGATCCGAAGTGCCTAAAGGACCTCTCACTTCGACCGTGTACTTAGAAGGGTTGTTTGTGAGAAAAAGATCAAGCGTATTGGCTGTATGATTAGGATTGTCCGGTATTCTTGTAGGTAAATGAACAATCTGTGCTAGGTCATTAGTAATTGCAAAAGCCTCAGCATCTCGACCTGCTGGGTCGGTGTGACTAGAAAACGGAAGCCAGCTGGAGTTGTGAACATTAAAATCACCAAGGAAAATTACCTCATTGTTAGGAAAGTTGGACTGGAGAAAGTCGAGTTGCAAAGAGAGGAAGTCAAAGAGCTCCAAGTGATTAGTGGAGTTGGGAGAACGGTAGAGACAACAGATGAATTTGACACAATGAGGTAGAGAGATTTTAAGCCAGAGAAGATCAAAGAGAGGAGATTCCAAATTACCAAATCTCTGACGGGGAATATCAGAAAGGACATATGCACGAGTACCACCTTTGAGGCGAAAGGAATCATACAGCGAATAATTTGGGCATCTGAGATGAGAAGTAGTTGAATCAACCGATAACTGAGATTCTGTCAGAAAAGGTACATGGGGTTTAGCAGAAATGGACATCGTTGAGATTAGAACTGAGACTACGTATATTTGTGGAATGAATTAGGAAGTGCTGGGGAGGTTTAGATCTTTTCGCAGATAACCTTGCTCTATTAGATTAACAATTCATGGTGTATTCAATAGTAAGAAAAAGTGGGTGGGACATGCTGTATGAAGTAATGAAATTTTTGGATATGGTGTACACGTGGTAAGAATTTACCGAGATCCTTGACATAACGTGGCCTGGACAATACTCCCGGCATACACACTACTCGGACTCCCTCCAGTCACTATCTGACAGAGCAGAGGTAGCAAGAAGTAGTACTATCTGATCCAGAAGCCTAGAGAATTACGAATAGGTTCGGTCCGATTTACTGACTAGCGGCCGGCCTGCGAACACCGTTTTAGAGCTGTCCCCTCGAAATGTTAGGAACAATGGATCTCGCCACGACGTTCATCATAACCTCAAAGGTCATCAAACATACTGCATGATGGAAGAGATAGGGAAGGGTTGACCGGAACATAGCTCTAGAGACTAAACATGGGTTCCAGCACTTCAAGCCTCCAATAAGCAAAGGGGTTTTATTGCACCGGTTGATGAGAGTCATCTGCCACCTAGTACTGCCTGATAACATAGAGGGGCGGCGTTCCTCCATGTGGTGTGGGCGCCACACCTCGACCCCTGCTTACGTTGATTCACACCTGGGTGGTCACCCACCATGTACTTGTGCATGGAGGTTATACGCAAGGATTACTAAAAGTCCCACCATCGTGAGGGTGGAAGCAGAGGATTTGGCTGTCACAGATCGTCTGGACTTCGCCGAAATTGGGTCCACTTGACTTGAGTACCACCCGAATATCAGTTCCATCAGCGTTTTAGACTCGCAGGTAGCAAGTACATCTGGTCTGACATATCTGAGAGAATGTCTGTGACAACTTCAAGGACATAATCTTCCATCTTTCCTGAAATTTAACGTTATTAGAAATTATTATTATAATAATGTGAGTGAATCTATAACCTAGAAGATACAATGTATTTCATTTTAATTAGGATTAGGGAAGAAAATTATTAAGGAAAAAAAATATCTACAAATTCTTAACGCAGGAATAATCTCTGCTGATAACCAGATCAAGAGTATTACCCTCTCTGGTTGCTTCTCGAACATGCTACTGCAGAAAACAATCAATCAATGAATCCAGAAAAGTTTTGCTAGTGTGCGACGACCAGGGTATGTCTGCCCAGGCAAACGTTGATGATGTTATAGCGCAGATATCATCTTTTAAGGACACAAGGTGATACACGTTGGGTTAATGACATTATGTGTAAGAGATCTGCAGACTTACTTAACAAGTATAGGTCAATGTTGAAAAAACGTCGTGAATTAGATATGGAAAACTTATAAATAAAGTATTTATGACATCCTAATTTATATATTTCATCCACTTACATACGATTGAATTCTTCAATGCAAGGATGAGCGTGATGGAGATAGTAACCTACGAATATTGAAGAGAAATATTCTTTGCTCATTAAGAAATTTTCTTTACCAATCTGCTGAATTTTGAAGTTAAGGATATTGTCTCCATGAATGAATGCATATTTTTCCTTTAGTATTTTCTGCAGTCCCTCATCCACATTGTTTACCATTTGTTCTTCATGAGATTCAATGTATTTCACAATCGCTTGCCTAGATTCATCTTCTGCATTCTGTAACATAATCAAAAAAGTTAAAAAAAAAAGAGTAAACAGTTAAACTAGTTTATATAAATAGCATATTATTTTTTAAAAGTTGAGTCAAAATCATTAGTGCGATGAATGACTCTTGATAAAGAGGAAAAAAGAAATTGACCAAATGCATCTTAATCGTAGAACGACCGAAAGGAGTTTGAATACGATCCATAATCTCCTTTAGCCGTTATATTTGGCTATATCATTGGTTTAGTATTTAACCAAGTGATTCTAGTACTGAAGTACCTGGAAGAACTTGTGCCATTGATGTGTCAAAGCTAATTGTGAAATCAGTATTGCTTCATCATAATGGAAAAACTTTACTATCAATTCCTCTTGTTCATGCTGTTGGCCTGAAAGAAACTTACAATAGTATGTCTCAGTTTCTTGCTGCTATACGTTACAATGACTATGGTTGGGATAGAATTTCACTAAGGCACTGGATAAAGAAAGCACAGGATTCGCATATTTATTGCAAATGTTTCCAAATGTATCTCATGCTAAGCTGAAGAGAGGAATTTTCATAACAAAGCTCCTAAAAATTAAGAATTTCAAAGAAACCTGAATGATGTTGAACTGGCTGCATGGAGATCTTACAAGGCTGTGGTACACGAATTCCTCGGAAAGAGAAAAAAAGAGAACTGTTACAAGAACATGGGGTGCCGAATGTCATTGAAAATGCATTTCCTTCATTCCCATCTTGGTTTCTTTCCTGAAAACTTAGCAGATGTCAGTGATGAACAAAGCGTTTCTACCAGGAAGGTAATTCATTATTATATAAAAGGTAATTCATTACTACCTTGTACAAAAACAAGGAATTGAAAAAATGCGTATATATTTTGATGTATACGTGACAGAAGTAAAAGATTGATATTTTCATAATCAGGACATTAGTCTTGTTCAAAATAACAAACTTTTGTTCCAGAGTTATGAAGAAAAAAAGTTTGTCGGGTACAGTTATATTTAGTGGTCAACTAAACAATTATCAGAAAGAAGAGTTCCAGAAAGGATATTCCAGATTTTGTTAAGAAAAAGTAAAGGTCAATAAAAAGAAAATAACCAATTTACCCTGGTGGCATTTTAGGTAGTCAACCAGGGATTCTATTGGTAAATTGATCATTTGAATTATGTAATGTAAATATTTGAAACACGAATCGGAATAGCGAGGGTAAGTATTCAAATAAACTTAAACTAAACTGGATTCAATAAAGAGCCACGTTGCACTAGCACTCTCTTTCGTATAGCTTATAAAAAACTGTCCAAATTACACGGGTACAATCCCTTTCCCCTACGTTAGAAGACTGTCCTCTGCTTCATCTCTAATTAACCCAGTAAACAATTAATACACTCCAATAATAAACTATTCAACTTTTGAGAAAAGTATTACGTTCAAATGTAAGCTGCGTGCTTTTGAAATGCATAATGAATTATTACCTTTAGGAATTCCAGTACAGGATTATTGAAATAGGTGCCGCATGCTATTTTGTTTGTTTGAAGAGCTGTTGATAACTGTGTAATCGTTTCCAGTTGATCTCCTTTTGAAACCAAAGTCATAAATGACAGAAGAATTCCACGGTATGCAGAAGCAATTACAAACGCACAAATGGTCCAGAATGCATAAGAAATCTTAAATGGTGGGTGGCGAAGAGGTTTTTGGTTTACATCTGCAATACATAATTAAATTTTGTTAAAATATGCATTGAAAATTAAGCGAATACTGATTACAAGGAAAAAGCGAAAAAAATGAGAACTGCTTTTTAAGACTAAGAAACTACCGTTTTCTAAGAAAGAATACAGCTAGAAAATAATAAAGCATTAAATAAATCATATTAGAATGGTAATATTATTGGTGTGCTTCCTTGCGGGATATAAAACTCTAAACTCAACTTTCCTGGAAGTAGACCTTGCCATCCCTCGCGGAAGAATATCTTAGCTTAGTTTAGAAAGAGAAAAGCATTCATTAAAGTTTTTGTCGTCCAGACGCGAGTCTAAAAGGGATCGTAGCCATTTCTAACCCCTCACCCCAGTGGTATAAAATTATTTTTTAGGCAATTGTACTGCACGGTGCGTAAGAGGTTTTAATCTAAACCCGGGGGCTCACATCTGGTTAGTATGGGCTTGGCAAACCCAGGGTCCTGAGCTGGATATCATCATTCTTCTCTTTCTTGGTGGTTCCTTTCTATTTCCTCTCTCTCTCTCTCTCTCTCTCTCAGAGGGTAACTCGGGAATTTTTTTTTTTTTTTGGCTGGTGCAGCATAAGCCTCAGGCTTCCTTGTACCATTTGGCTAATAATAATAATAATAATAATAATAATAATAATAATAATAATAATTCGAGTTCGCCTAGGTGACAGGATTTTTGTGGGCATTTTTAGACAGTGGCCAAGTTAACCAGGCTCACGAGTTGCTTGGCTTTTCTTCCTGTAAGTTTAGTTTTTTGATGAAATAAAAAGGTAAACAAACCACAATATACAGACACGGCGTGATAACGCCTGTCTACTCTTACCTTCGGAGCGCAACAACCAAATCAAACCAGCTTAAGTAACCGTTTCAAATTCAAGTGGCTTGGAGTAAAATTACATGTTGATCAATTCTCCCATATCGACTGGCCAATGCAGGCAGACACGAAAATACCTAATTCCTGAAGCAACTGGGTGTTCTGGTTAACACTACAATTGAGCTTGAAATAAAATCTAGTTTAATCCCATATTAATAAATTCACTTGAATTTTATTATTGTAAATTGACAATGAATTTACTAGGATTACCAACTGTTACTGGGACTAGCACGTATCTTTTCGAAGAAAGAAAAAAATAATAAATTTTATAAAGACAAACTACCTGCTGTATCCATCAAGAAAGAAGTAGAAGCTTGAAATTCCTTACCTTGACCTAGCAATGTCCCACATACTAAGCACAAAATCAGTGGCCAGTGAAGAGGTCTTTCGTGATACACTCTTGAGCATGCTCGGTGCACACAATACAAAAACACAGTTATTGCTAGCGTCGAAAGGCCGATGCCTAACCATACCTGTAAAGAAACATTGGATTTGATTGCAACGTTGATTACCATAATTTGGACTAATATAGACAATTTATAGATATGCAAAATGGTGCCAACCTAGGTAGTAATATCCTCCAGTATTATCACCGAACTTTTCCAGAAATAAGACTTTACTGGAAGAGCTATATGGCAGAATACCACTACACTGGTGTGCAAAATTTTAGGACCAGTCAGGGTTTCACCTCTAGCTCTCGTAGGAGTTATCTGGAAATTGGAAAAGCATATCAAAGGAACCGCGTGAGATACAAAAATGATGAAGGATACAATACCAACACAGCAATGGAAACAAAATGGACTTTATTAAAAATGGCAACATAGCACTGGCTGCCATGGCACGGATGCATCACTGTCAAAGATGGAACGAAGGGAACAGGAAGTTCTCATTAGGAAATATGGCTACCACTAATGTCGATGCTGGCTTTGCACCGCCTGTCCATACTTAGAACAATGTTGTCGATACCATCGTCCATTCCTCTGTCAGCTCCATCTTTAACTGTTGAACAATTTCTGGTGGGTGTGAACGTGCCTCTAAGCGTCTCCCCAGAGTGTACCATATGTGTTCGATGGGATTTAGATCGAAGGAACGGGTAGGCCAATCCATACGAATCATGTTCTCACTGTCCAAAAGTATCAACAGTTGTAGTACGATGGGGTGTGGCGTTATCATCCATAAACACGAACTCGGGGCCAATGGTACCTCGGAACAGACGCACATGGGGAAGGATTACCTCAATACAGTGACGTGCACCGGATACAGTACCGCTTTCCAGTATCTGGAGTTGTGTTCGTCCATCCAAGATAACACCGCCCCAGACTCAGAACACCTCAACCGCCATATAGATCACTTTCAGTGATGTTTGCGGGGTGATGCCGTGTGCCAACCTCTCTCCAGATGATGTCCAGAAACGCTACTGAGACTGAATCTTCTCTCATCAATAAATAGTACCTTAAGTAAAGATTTAGAAATAGTTTTGTTCCTTATGTTTTGCACACTGGTGTGAGAAGACAGTCTTCAGAGAACTCCGTGGAAGGAATTTTCAGAAAGAAACCCCACCGCGAAAAAGAAGTCCTCTGAACTGTTGATTATTGTGTTGTACTGAAAGGGTGTTTAGTAAAATTTGAAGAATATTTTAGAGTACAGCTGAAGTTGACGGAATTACTAGAAATATAAGGAAAGGTTTAGTATTGAGATGATTTACTGGATGCAGGTGTAAAGAGAATTAATATTGCTAATTAACAGATATACAAAATTTGTATATGGATTTCTTTCGTATTGAGTTAGTTTAGTGATTGAAGTTGTAAGGGAAACTCATTTCTGGTAGATTCGATGCTCCTAACATCGATAGCCTTATCATCCTAAGCACGAAGAGCAGCAGAATAACTAACCGGCAAGCATCTTTGATCATACTTGCCATCAACCAAATCAGTTCGCTCAGCCATATTTTCTCAGGAAAATTCGATTGGATTCCTCAACGACATGAATATCAACCCTGAGACGATTAGCGTCGACAAAGCCTACAGATCAAAAGTTTTAGCTGATACCTACACAGCCCTGCAATTTTAGATCATTTATATTACCAAAGCTTTACGTGTCTACTGTGTTGGAGGACGATATGCGCTCCTCCTCATGTACTTGACAGTCTGCAGCATCTTTCCCCTGTTCCCGAGAGCCTGCAGCATCTTTCCGGCATATAGTAGTAGTAGTAGTAGTAGTAGTAGTAGTAGTAAATAGTAGTTGTAAGTGATGCAAGAAAGCAAGTGTATGAGTCAATGCAGCATCAGCCAAAAAATAAAAAATAAAAAATTACACCATTCCCTCCATATGCCTGTCCAGTTCCTCCTTAAATTTATTTAACCTATCAACTTCCACAAAGACAGATGGAAGTTTGTTCCAGCAATTAACCACCCGCTGGCTAAAGGCAAATTTCCGCACATTATTCTACATTTGTCCTTCAATTTCAATTTATGCACCCTTAGGTTCGTAATCTGAACAAGTGAAAGGTTCCCATCAGAATTCACCGTGCTTAACCCATTCAAGGCTTTATCAAATCTTATCAGACACCTCAATGAGATCACAGCGCAGGTGTTTAGTCCCCAGCCACTGCAATTTGCAGAACTTAAGCCTCTCTTGGTAAGAGTATCCCTTCATTTCCCTCACCAATTTTGTTGCCCTTCTCTGTACACGCTCAAGTAAATCTACATCCTTCCTAAAATGAGGTCTCCAGACCTGTACGCAGTACTCAAGGCGTGGCCTGACCATTGCCTTATACAGAGGGACAATCACCTCCTTTTTCCTGCTAGCAAAATTCTTGCATATCATTGACAAAACCCCAGGACCTGCCCTGGCAGCCTGTTTGCTTTGCTTAGAAATCTTCATATCTGACTGCACAATTACTCCCAGGTGTTTTTCATTTTCTACCACTTTAAGTGTAGTACCACACAGTTGGTAGGTTTCTCTCGGATTACCCCTATCGATATGCAGTACTTTGCATTTGTCAAGGTTAAACTTCAGTTGTCACTGAAGTCACTATAAATTGACAGACGTCTGTCTGTCAATTTATACAATAGTCTTCCGTGCTCAACAGTGTCACAAGCTTTCCTTAAATCCAAATATATGATATCAAAATTATTTTTTGCATCCAGTTCCTTTGTAACCACATCATAATATCCTATGAAATTTGTCAGACAAGACTTTCCCTTAACAAACCCATGCTGTGTCTGAATTATTGCTGCAGTCTTGTCTAGATGATCCTGCAATGCATCTTTAACCAGCGACTCCATTATTTTACCCGGAACAGAAGTTAAACTAACTGGTCTGTAATTACTCGTGTCATCCGTAGATCTCCAGTCCGTGGGGACCTCCCCTGAGTCCAAGGATGCTCTCATAATTATGGCTAAGGGTTTGCTTAGTTGCTTTGCCGCCTCCTTTAATATAACTGCATAGATCCCATCCACCCCAGGTGCCTTTCTTATGTTCAACTTCAATTTCTTCTCCACTTTGCTCTCATTTATTACAAAATCATTAAGCACTCTGTTACAATTCGATAACCTTCTGCCATTTTCAAATCTTAATAATTCCTCACGTGTGAATGTAGACGCAAAATACTCATTTAGTTTGTTTGCTATCTGAGCAGGATAATCAACAGTCGAACCATCGATGTCAGGTGGTCCAATCAGATTCATCCCCTTCCTTTTAGAGTTTATATAAACAAAGAAATACTTGCTGTTTTTCTTAGCATCTTTTGCAAAGGATTTCTCGTAACTGCCTTCGCCTGCCTAACCTCCTTTGTGACCTGATTACAGACTAGCTTATATCTGCCATAGGTTTCTGCTGAGTCGCTTGATAATTTATATGCATCCCATGCATTTTTCTTCTCTGTCACGAGTCTCATTAGTTCATTTGATAACCATTTAGGCCTAAACCTTGAACAATATTTCTTAATAGGTATGAAACTTTTAGTAGCATCCACGATTAATTCCTTGAATGCTTCCCACTTAGAATTTACTGTTGGTAACATCGTCCGTTGATCCCACTGTACAGAATTTAAAAACTGTCGTAGACCACTGTACTCACCTTGACGGAAGCAAAAAACCCTTCCCTTTACCCCTGATGGTAATTAAATCTTTAAGTAAATCCCACGTCAGTACACTGTGATGACTGCCACCTAGTGGTTCCTTTATCTGCAAATTCTTAATACACGAATGATCACTGCTGATAACCAGATCAAGAGTATTACTTTCTCTGGTTGCCTCTCGAACATGCTGCTGCAGAAAACAATCATCCAATAAATCCACAAATGTCTGACTAGTGTGGGAGTGACCAACCCACAAGTTCCAGTCAATATCTGGGAAGTTAAAATCCCCCATTATAAGACATTCCGATTTACTAGCCCACTCTATTTCTCTGTACAATTGTTCATTGTACTCATTCGAGTTATTACGCCTATAACACACTTCTACTCTTATTTTGCTTTCATGTTTTCATTTACATTTAATATATTAATTTTTCTCATTTAATCTCTTAATACATAACACATGCTATAATTTCAATAATTTTCCTAGCAATCAGCAATATCAATTCTCTTCACAACAGCAATGGTTAAATTAACTTTAATACTAAGCTATTCTTTGAATTCTCTTAGCAATATCAATGTATTGATATTGATGTTAATAAGTAGTCAAGTAGTTTTGTATAATAAATGAAATTGTTTTATTATTTGGTGTCCTTCCTCAATGGACAGCTCACATGAATATATATGCACTGCGCTACCATTAATATCCGGGCACCTGCTTTTAGACAAAAAGGGCTTTTATTGTGTCATTTAATAATTTGTGCTGAAACCTTTTGCTTTTATGACAACCTTCAATCTTTGCGGCATACTCTCTACCAACTTTTTATAAATGTCATGTTCCTCCCGTCGGCCTTGTTCTCTGGGCCATCTAGACGTGCACATGCAACAATGATCCAATACATCCCAAAAATGCTCGATAGGGTTCGGATTAGTACTATGGGCTGGCCAATGCGGCCTTTCAACATCCATGTCCGTCCTCAGCCCACTCTGTTACAACCCGAGGTGTATGACATTGTGCGTTGTCTTGCTGATACAGGTATGGACATTCCCCGAAGTATTCTCATAATGTTGGAAGTGTATAATTGTCCAGGACGTCCTCGTATTTCAATGCATTCATGGTTTTGTCGATAACGACTAATGGATTCAAGCCAAACCATGGGCATTAGAGAGCATTCATGGTTTCCTCGATAACGACTAACGGGTCCAAGCCAAACCGTGAAAGGAGCCGCATACCATACCAATCAGGAAGCAGCTTTTCCCCTGGCATTCACCACATCCAGGAACGTTAATCAGACTGGTAGGGTGCAAACCTCGACTCCTCGATCCATAGGACTGTTTTCCATTGCTATACAATCCAGGATTCGCGCTCCTTACACCATGTTAATTGGCGTCTAGCATTTGTTGAGGTAATCAATTCTGTTGATCTGTTATGTAATTCTGTTGAACGTGTCATCGTGCATGCCCACTTTTGCAATTGTCTGTTCGAAGCCCAGTGTGCATATTTATAGAAGGTTTTGTGACATGTTGCATGCTTAATACCTGTTTTTCCATCCATGATGATATGTCCGGACATTAATAGTAGGGCAGTGCGTATGACAGGGGAAAATCCCTCAGCTCCTGGAAATTCATGAATATTTTAATGCAGCTTGGGGACCTCAATGCTTAAGGGGAGCTGTTACACTAAAATGATAAAAACAATTGTCACTGACGGCAATACTAGATACAGGGGAAATCAATTAAAAATAAATAAACAAGATAAACGTCTCTCCCACAGTACGTATGCTTATGGCAAGAGCGAAACTTACTCAATCAAGGAACCTCTACAGCGAAGTGGTAAGCACACCTAAAGTGGATTCTGGAGAAAGTGTTTCATCTTTAAATATTGCTAAAGTAGAGAAAAATTTGAATTCTTTGATCAAGAAAATTTTGATTTATCAAAATGCTTTAGCTTTGAGTAAGTTAAAGGTTCAAAAGGTTAAAGAGAAACACGATCATAATAAAAGTTTGTGTCCATAAGGACGTTTATCGACTTGAACAAGTATTACCATGTCATCTGCATAAGCTATTGGGTGTGAGTGGTCCAATTCTCTCTTGTGCCAATCTTCCAAAACCAAGTTTCATATTAAAGGACCAAAGAGAGATACCTGCAGACAGCCTCGAGTCACACGACACGTAATTGACCCAAAATTCGACTTAACTGTTACTGGCGATCCCTAAAGTAATCTTTAGTTTTAGAGAAAATAATAAAAGAACATTTAGCCACGCGCAATATCATCAATACACTGTCCCAACTAACGAAATCAAAGGCACCAATAAAGTGTACAAAAATTCTCAAGGGGTATTTATAATTCGATTCCGGAACATTGCGAAATAAAGAGTGAAGTCCATCCTCAGTACCTACACCTGGGGTGGAACCATATTGTTTGTTAGAAACGCCAATATTACTTCATTGGTAGATAGCAATCCGCATGGCTAAACGCTTCTCGTAAACTATACCAAGACCAGGAAGCAATGCAATTGGTCTGTATGAAGCAGGTGAACTGGTTGGCTTGGTCGGAGATTTTAGGATAATCTTGAGTAGTGCATCCTTCCAAGGAGACGGAAATACGCACTATCTTAAGACAGTTATTAAAAACTTGTAACAATTCGTTCGAATAACGATTAGAGGACTTATCGATTACGTATCCCTCCAGTAGGTCCATACCTGGAATTTGTTATTTTTAATTTGTAAAAATTTCAGAGAGCTGCAAGAATCATTAACTTACACGATTTTTCAATATATTAAAAAAATTAAGATATTATCTCAATCTTTATCGTAGAATGTTTCCAGTCTATTCTCTCCAAATGTAACGAGTAAAATAACATAAAAAACGAATTAATGAATTCCTTCACTCATAGAGATACGACAAAATTCGACGCGCAACGGAATAGAAAGCCCAGAGCCCAAACTCGACCACAGATATTCAACAAAATCTTTCTACAAATGCAGTAATATTTATTCAAAAAGAAAGGAAATTTAGATTTTGCCAATTCGAAAAGGCTGTGCAATAAATTGAATGTGTATGAGACTAAGAATCAGTAAAAAAATATCCAAAATACAACTGAAGATGAAAATGACAAAAGAGATATTTCTTACCTCAACAGTAAATATGGCGAAAATGATGAAAGGGTTTAAATCGTCATTTGGTGCTTGTGCGACAAACACAAGCTTGACATTATCGAGTTGATGAAGAGGATCTGCGAACTGGGCCCATCTACTAGTGTGAGCCATAATCCTCACTAACATGTCAACTTGCTGAAATGAAACAGAATGGTAAATGGTAGAATGTCGAATACATTTGAGGAGAAACACAAAGTTTATGCTACTGAAAAAAGTAATGGAACTCTCTAGCATTATAGCTTTAGCGTTCCCTCAGCTAATCGATAAAATATTCCTCTACAAGCATCCTGAAATGTTAATATTTAATTCTGCTACATTTTATGCTTCAAGCCCTATTCCAACTCGTTGGATTATCCGAGATACGAAATATGATAAGAAAGTATAATATACGATCTATAGTAATAATCTTGTAATATAAAATAAATATTTTCACCTGTTTATCAATCATCTGTATAACGTCTTTTATACTTCTATTCCGTACTACTTTTACTCGGTTTCTGCAAATGTGGTAAAAGGAGGTGGTTTTACTTGTTAAGTTGTTGATTTGCAACATTTGTAATATTTTACTATAATCGACTAAATAGATAGTTATAGTTAACTTACTAGCAAAACTATTTTTTAATACAATTATATTTGTGATATCACAATAGAGATTGCTGTGATTTTTTTTTTAATCCAGATTTATGAAGTCTTTTCCATGTCAATTAATAAAATGAGAATGTAACGATTCATATATTCTTATAATTTAAAATAATAATGAGCCATTTCCATTGTGGAAATAAAGAGTCATTTCAATTGTTTCAAATAATGAGTCATTTCAATTGTTTGAAATAATGAGTCATCTCAATCTGGCAAGTGGGCGATTAAAGTGAATAATTAGTTTAAAAATAATATTATATTTAAATATTACTTACTTAAAGTTCAATTTTTCTGAAAGCATTTCATGAAACATTCCTCGTATTCCACCTCGCATTCCACCTATTATTTGATAATCCCTTGTGGCATTTCTCAACTTTAGAAAGACATCCTTTGCAAATGAAGATCAAATAAACAGAGTAAGTACAAATTTCTTTTCATTAAAGATGCTTAAAAAAGTAAAAACAACAAAAAAAATCCTAAATGACTACATGCTCCTACACGTACAAACTCATTTTATCCAGAGTGCAGAATGTATATAATACAGAACTATCATTTATGATTTGATGAAAGTAGATTTATTGTATTTCTATACTTTACTGATATTGTTAGTGCGGATCCATTCACAGTTGTTCCTTCTAGATTTCGGCAGTTAGGAGTAGTCAAAAGCGATGTATTGCTGATTGTGTCCGCATTAAAGAACATTATCTTGGTGGCTTTTGATGCAGTTGGAAACAAAGGTCTACTATAACTTCGTATTTCAATATTTATTTTATTCTGAAAGAGAATAATACGTATTTATACATGCTTCCATTAGGTATTAACATATCGGAATACGCTTGAATACACTTTTTTTATATACATACTAACATTACCATTTGGGAAACAAAAGCAATCAAAAGCGGTGAATGGCCGATAGTGCCTGCATTATGAACTAATGAGACACGTAACGGGAAAGAAAAATGCATGGGATGCATATAAATTATCAAGCGATTCAGAGGCCTTGGTAGATATAAGCTAGTCTGTAATCAGGTCACAAAGGAGGTTAGGCAGGCGAAGGCAGATTACGAGAAATCCTTGGCAAAAGATGCTAAGAAAAACAGCAAGGATTTCTTTACTTATATAAACTCTAAAAGGAAGAGGATGAATCTGATTGGTCCACTTGATATCGATGGTTCGACTGCTGGTGATCCTGCTCAGATAACAAACAAACTGAATGAGTAATTTGCATCTACATTCACACATGAGGAGTTATTAAGCTTTGGAAATGGCAGTACGTTATCAAATTGTAGCAGGATACTTAATGATTTTGTAATAACTGAGACCAAAGTGGAGGAGAAATTGTTGACGTTAAACATAAGAAAAGCACCTGGAATGGATGAGATCTGTAAGGACCCGTCCTTACATTAATTAATAAAAATGGTTAAATATTATTAGAATTTAACTGTAATACGAATAGTGGTTTTCTGGTAAAAACAACATGAGTTAAGTAGCGCTGGAATTCAAAAATACCTTCCAGTCACTCCTTGTGTAGTTGTAGCTTGTTTGTATGGAAGTTCTTTGACGAGTCAGTGAAAGTAATATACCATGACAAATCCCCATTAAGACAGAGGCAGATGCACCATAGTAAGGGCCAAGAGTGCTTAAGCTGGCCCTCTTAAAGATTTCACGGTGAAACGCTATTAGAGGTGGGCGACGTCACCAGGTGTGCGCGCGTGAGGTCACGGGAGGAGCTGTGACGCTTCTCAGCTGACCGGAACTTCCGCCTCTCTTTCCAGATTGTTCTCGTATGTTCGAGGTCCACGGAAGTTGGGACACAAAGAGTAAGGAAGACCCGCCCACGGAAGAGGAGAGGAGACAAATGAGAACACAGGAAAAAGGATGTGCAGATCTCCTATTGGCCAGGAAGAAAGTAGAGGGAATTTTGAGAGGGAGCATTCTGGAAAAGTTTTTGTGGCATTCGGAAGAAGTTTTCGGAGGAGTCTGAAGAAGTTCTCGGAGCGGTCTGGAGGATGGTTTGAAGGAGTTGGAGAACGATACTAAGCAGAGCAGTAGTCTAATTTGGGTGATAGCTGCAGACCTGAGGTAGATGGAAGCAGTGATAGAAATTCTGCATATCCCGACAGTCCGTAGGAATGTTCACCTGTAAACATGGAAGCCGTAGTGAGGAAGAAGGAAGAATCACACACTGAGAATTATATAGGCAAAGCCAGTCGAATGAGTGGTCGAACCATTGACCTACTCGAAACCCCTCTATCCACGGAAGAAGAAATGCTGACCGGTAAAGTGTATGCGACACTGATTGATTCCAGCTGTGCAGTACCCGGTAGGGAAACACCATAATCACCGAGATCCCCAAATGAACGCCCCCGCATTCCAGTATCTGGATGACCGATATGAAAGGAAGCCGAGCAGAGAGGGAAGTTCCAGGCCAAACACGTAAGTGCTAGAGAGTTTACCGAAATAGGTGTACGTAATTTATTAAGGAGAGGACTTTAGGAGAAAAATGTGTATATTTAAGTAATGAATATATGTATAAAAGTGTAATGTATTTAAGACGGACGTAGCCTATAATTTGAAGTGAAGCCACTCATATAAATGCTTACTGGAAGGAGAGGGTATAATAGATAACTGAGAATTGTTTAAAGTTGGGAAAGGTTTTTATAATATGTATGAAATTGAAGGTGGAAATTTCAATTTATTATGAGTTGATTTGTGGAGGGTATTTCTGATTTAAGTAGGGGCTAATTAATAAGTGATATATAAAGGTATAGAGGATTAACTGTTCAGAAGGGTAATGTTAAATTGAATTGATTAATATTTCCTGTTGACCTGATTGCAGAAAGGGTGTCTGATTGAATAAATGCAATTTTTCTTACAAACTGAGACACGAACTCTGAAGGTTTTTGTGAGCCAGTTCATTGGCTGGTAGTTGTTGGTTTATTATACAGACTGTTCAGAAGAAGAGTGGGAAGAATCTATGTAAAGTGTATGACACGACCTATTGAAGTCCCTGTAAAGAACATGAAGAGACACCATGTCATAATGAATAATAATGTGTATTAGAATAGGATATCAGATGATGAAACAATTGAGTTTGAACAAGATATTTACACATATAAAGGTTAATGAATTAACAAGTCACCAGCCAAATATAGTTTGACCAAATACTATTGCTAGTTTCTGTATGATATGTTAATAAACATTGTTTTATTTTACATTCATGTGTTGGAGTCTGTCATTCCGAAACTCAGCCAATCCGGTGGAAAATTACCTAAAATAATTAAGGTCCCCTACGAGTCAGGTAATCTTCTGAGAAAAAACAAGTCAGATGCTAAGTGGGAGGATTGGACTACGGGGATATACATATAAAAAAGGGGATAAATTATAATAATTAAAATATAAAGAAAATTAGGGCAAC
The DNA here is from genome assembly GCF_048544385.1 of Mastigoproctus giganteus. NCBI lineage: Eukaryota > Metazoa > Arthropoda > Arachnida > Uropygi > Thelyphonidae > Mastigoproctus > Mastigoproctus giganteus. Next base: position 30,552,548 of record NC_143580.1, on the reverse strand, counting down.
CAAGAAAAACAATAATACCCCCCCCACAATAACCAAGACCACCCCCACAGATCTATCCAGTTATACTAAAGGAGGCGGCAAAGCAACTAAGCAAACCCTTAGCCTTAATTATGAGAGCATCCCTGGACTCAGGGGAGGTTACCACGGACTGCAGATGTGCAAATGTATCCCCAATTCACAAAGGGGGATCGAAGGGTAACACGAGTAATTACAGACCGGTTAGTTTAACTCCTGTTCCCGGTAAAACAATGGAGTCACTGGTTAAAGATGCATCGCAGGAACATCTAGGCATGACTGCAGCAATAATTCAGACACAGCATGGGTTTGTTAAGGGAAAGTCTTGCCGGACAAATTTGATAGGATATTATGATGTAGTTACAAAGGAACTGGATGAAAAAATAATTTGATATCATATATTTGGATTTCAGGAAAGCTTTTGACACTGTTGCGCATGGAAGGCTATTGTTCAAATTGGAGCAGAATGGTATTAAGGGTAAGTTGCTACAATGGATAAAAGGATGGTTAAGTGGGAGAAGACTGAGGGTGGTAATCAATGGGTGATACTCTTCGTGGACTAATGTTATTAGTGGAGTCCCACAGGGTTCGGTGTTAGGTCCACTGTTGTTTTGTATATTTATCAATGATATTGATGAAGGTATATCAGACTTAGTGTCGGAGTTTGCAGATGATACAAAAGTTGGTGGGGTTGTTAATGACAGTAATGGCAGTGTGCTACAGAAACAGGATCTAGATAATTTGGGCAGATGGGCTAAGAAGTTAACCTTGATAAATGCAAAGTACTGCATATGGGTAGAAGTAACCCCAGAGAAACGTAACAACTGTGTGGTACCACACTTAAGGTGGTAGAAAATGGAAAAGACCTGTGAACCTGGGAGTAATTGTGCAGTCAGACATGAAGTTCTCTGAGCAATGTGGACAGGCTGCCAGGGCAGGTCATGGGGTTTTCTCAATGATATATAGGAATTTTGCTAGCAGGGAGAAGGAGGTGATTGTCCCACTGTATAAGGCAATGGTCAGGCCACGCCTTGAGTACTGCGTACAGGTCTGGCGGCCTCATTTTAGGAAGGGTATAGATTTACTTGAGCGTGTACAGAGAAGGGCAACAAGATTGGTGAGGGGTATGAAGGGATCCTCTTACCAAGAGAGACTTAAGTTCTGCAAATTGCAGTGGCTGGAGACTACGCACCTGCGCAATGATCTGATTGAGGTGTATAAGGCCTTGAATGGGTTGAGCACGCTGAATTCTGATGGGATCCTTCCACTTGTTCAGATTACGAACCTAAGGGGGCATAAATTCAAATTAAGAAAAGACAGATTAGCATTAGCATTAGTAGAGGCATTTGATGCAAGAAAGCAAGCTTATGCAGCATCAGCCAAAAAAAAAACCACTTCCACTTCACCCCTCTGTTCGTTCAAAATACCTGTCCAGCTGAGCCTTAAACTTATTTAGGCTATCAACCTCCACCACAAGGGATGGAAGTCTGTTCCACCAACCAACCACCCGCTGGCTAAAGGCAAATTTCCGCACGTCTATCCTAAATCTGTCTTTCCTCAATTTGAATTTATGCCCTCTCAGGTGATTTTTCTGAGCTAGAGGAAGAATCCCATCAGCATTGAGCATGCTTAAACCATTCAAGGCTTTATACACCTCTATCAGATCACCTCGCTGGTGCCTAGTCTCCAGACACTGTAATTTGCAAAACTTAAGCCTTTATTCCTGAGAGCACCCCTTTGTTCCATTCACTAATCTTGTTGCCCATCTCTGTACTCGTTCCAGCAGCTCTACATCCTTCTCGAAATGAGGCCTCCAGACCTGTATGCAGTACTCTAGGTGTGGCCTGACCATCGCCTTATACAATGGAATAATCACCTCCTTATCCCTGATGGAAAAATTCCTGTATATCATTGACAATACTCCATGAGCTACTCTTGCAGCCCGTCTGCACTGCTCAGAGAACTTCATATCTGCCTGCACAACCACCCCCAAGTCCCTTTCATTCTCTACCACTGTCAGTGTTGTACCACAGAGTTGATACGTTGCTCTGGGGTTGCTGTTTCCCATGTGTAGTACTTTACATTTGTCAATGTTAAACTTCATTTGCCACCTCTCAGCCCATCTGCTCAACCTTACCAGATCCTGTTGCAGCAGCATAGTGTCAGTAGTGTCCTTGACAACCCTGCCAACCTTTGTATCTTCTGCAAACTTGGACATTAAGCCCGATATACCATCATCAATATCATTTATAAATACAGAAAACAATAATGGACCCAACACTGAGCCCTGAGGGACTCCACTAATAACATCAGTCCACGATGAGCAGTGTCCACTGATTACCACTCTCTGTCTTCTCCCCCTCAACCACCCCTTTATCCATAGCAGCAATTTGCCTCCAATGTCACACTGCTCCAATTTCTGTAGCAGTCTTCCATGTGCAACAGTATCAAAAGCCTTTCTAAGATCCAAGTATATAATATCAAAGTTATTCCCTGCATCCAGTTCTTTTGTGACTGCATCATAGTATCCAATCAAGTTGGTCAGGCAAGACTTCCCCTTAACAAAACCATGCTGTGTCTGAGCTATAACTGAAGTCTTGTCTAAATGATCCTGCAGTGCTTCTTTAACCAGTGCCTCCATTAATTTTCCTGGAACAGAAGTTAAGCTCACAGGTCTATAATTACTTGTGTCAGCCTTTGATCCTCCTTTGTGAATTGGGGTCACAGATGTAGAATAGATGTGCAGAAATTTGCCTTTAGCCAGCGGGTGGTTAATTGCTGGAACAAACTTCCATCTGTCGCTGTGGAAGTTGATAGGTTGAATAAATTTCAGGAGGAACTGGACAGGCATTTGGAGGGAATGGTGTGTTTTTTTTTTGGATGATGCTGCATAAGCTCATACACGTGCTTTCTTGCATCACATGCCACTACTACTACTACTATTACTACTACTACTAATTCTATTAAAGAACATTATCTTGCAGGCTTTTGATGAAGGTGGAAAGAAACGTCGCAGTAACTTCGTATTTCAATATTTGTATTATTCTGAAAGAGAATAATACGTATTTATACATGCGTTAACACTTTGGAATATACTTGAAACAGTTTTTCAGTTTGGCCAGCGTATTCTACATTACGGATTATGATTTTTTTCTTTATAATCTCTGAAATCATTACAACTTCTACTCTTTTTAAGTTCTTAATAGATTTGCACTAATCGATGTCAAAAATTGCGATATCGATATCATATAAATCACTATTACCTTTTTAAAACATAAGATAACCGTTAAAATAAGTATAATTTGAAAGGTCTCAGGAATCATTATAGAAATATAATAATATAATTCATCTTTACTGAGAAGACGGATAAAACAACAGGTTTGGGCAAATAGTCTTTAATATGAAATTAGAACTTGTTAAAAACAAGTTAAAAATAAAGTAAATAAATCACCAAAAGCTTTCAGACTTAGTAGTCCTTCCTCAGTTGAAAAATGAGCATTATTACAAAAAAGAATATCAGATGCGCGCCATAGTGGTCATGACACGATGCATTTTCATCTTGGAAGATTACGTTTCTGTCCAGGCAAAAATATAACATTTCAAGATTCATTTGGTTTCCTAAGAGCTGCTGAAAGATCTCACCAGTGGAGCATAGTCCATAAGCACAAGGAAGCCATGGTTCTTGCCTGCAAAACATGCACTATATTAAGCGACCACCTGCCTGGACAGTGGACACCATGCCCGATGGTCCATTATCTCATGTTACTTGCGCCAAACACGAAGAGGTCCACCGGCACGTTGGACCAGGTATTTCGACTAATATGACCAGCACATTCGTTTCCAGTCCTCCAGTGTCAAAACAGTCTGTTGCTGACGCAATATCATTCGCCATTGACGACGATCAGCGTTGAGCAGAGGGCATTTCTTGGATCTTCTTCCTTCGAAGCCCATATGTCTGAGTGTGCGGCGCATCTTCATTTAGGATACTGTTCTTGCATTTTCCATATTGTATTGCGTTATCATCTGTCGCACAGTGACCTGTTGTTGAGTCCGTACAACGTGCTGCACCCTTTGGTCATTCCGACAGAACTGTAAATGAGTATGTCGGGAGGCAGGCCTGTTAGTCACTGTTCTTTGTACATATCATTTGGGATACGGTTCACCACAATGTACCGTGAAAAACACAAAAGACTTGCAATTTGCGATATGAATTCACCCGACGCACGAGCTTCCACAATCATGTTCATTAGTAAATATGTGATCTCTTTACTTCATTTCACAACTGCTACATTATCACTTTTACTTGCACAACCAGTTGCAACGTACCAATGATCTAGCATAGGAAGCTGTTTGCGTTTTCACTAGGATCTATGCGACTTAGTCCATTACGGATGGGGTGGTGGTGATAATTCATTCATCATTGAGTATATCAACGTTGAGCAATCATCATACTGTTTTGTCTCCTCTCTCCCGTAGGCGACACTTTTATATTCCCCACATTGTAACACCTCTTGAAAGGAATAAATTTTGAATCTTGAAGACATTGGGAACAATGCCACAACACTACTGAAAATGCTTCCAGAAACATTAAAAACATTCAAATTTCTGTATGAACTCAGAAGGAGAATATTTTGATCACGTTGGCGTTGTTGTAGTAGGGTTTCAGGAGCATCAGTGACTAAGGCCATATAGCTCTGTATGGCCATAATACTCTCTGTAAATTGCATGTTCTGTGGTCGATTTTCTGTTTGCCAGACGAAAAACCAGAGTTTTCGGTAGGAAAAAAACCATGCTACTCTCGCCTGAGACCGATTAACTCAGTCACCTTTTGAAAAAAACCTAAACAAAATTGATATTCATCGACAGGATTCGAGCTGAGGTCTTTTTCACCGGTGTGGGGAGATTCTACTAATTGGTGCTACCCACGAGGGTTCTTCACAGATCACCCACTTGATAAATTATATAGTTTCACTCAGTTTTGTTTTTTTTTTTATAATGAGAACTCTTATTTGAGTCTAGTGTGTGCGTGTGTGTTTTGGACATTACTCCTGAAGCAGCTGAGGCCATGAAGCGTCAGCATATTGCGTCTATAAATTGCATGTTTGGCAGGTTTGATTTGTCGGTTCTACTGCAGGAAAACTGCAGTTTCTTGGAAAAAAACCATGCATTCCTCTCCTGAGAAAGACAAACCAATCATCACTGAAATACAAAGGCCATAGAAATCCTCGCGTCATTGGTAGGATTCGAACTCAGGTCTTTATCTTACAGGGTGAAGAAAAGGTGAGGAGGCCTGAGTTCTGAGTTCTCAGACTCAAGAAGGAGACTTCAGTTCCACTCTCTGCCAGCAAAGGCAGGGCATCTTAAAATGGAAATCAACTAATGCTACAGAAACAGTCCCAACTTTTGCCATCGGCTGCAAACAGATAGGTGCATTGCAAACCATTGCAATAATTTACCATTAATGAAACCTTTAACTAAATATTTTCATACAGAATCATTTTTCTCCATTAACTAACAACTTGATGCAATAAGTTCAATAATAATTTTTTCAGTAAATGATAACTTACTGATTGAAGACGAATGTCTCCACAATGTGGTGTAATAATTGTAGCGCTAAGAATTCCTGGCAAAGAGGTAGAAAAGACATCCGATACATAAGCATCGTTTATTAGTTGATTGGAAAGTATAAACCAAGTATTTCGGAATTTGAATCTCGGTAGTGCCTGTAATTAGAAATAATAACGAAAATTTCTCTGGTTACGAGTGAAGAATATATAAAAATTATCAGTATTATTAAATTAAGAAAATTGTTGTAATATAAATCATAAAAATACAACTGAATTTTAGTCTTGACTGTAAAATTATGCGAAATAATCTGGAACTAATGTTAAACAGATCGAGATAACAATATTCAATCTGAAAGACTCCAATGGATGAGGAGAGCTCACGAATTCATTTTTATTAGCATCGGGAGAGGGAGAAATTATGCAGTAATTGCATGCAGAGTACGGCACAGACGTCGGGATGGATTATGACGAGAATCTGTAGGATCATCTGGGACGAAGCTTTCGAAAAAGCTTCAGAAACTGGCTAATCATTCTGGACGAGGATATCAAGAACCAATATCATTGCAGCTAAGGATAGATCAACGTGCTAATTAGATCCGCTCTCAAATATTTGGGTAGAATAATATCGAGTCCAAGAGGAGTATACTATTAGACCAATCGAGTAACCACATTACTTGCCCATACTAGTCAAATAGCGTGAGGAAGTTACCTTTTAACTAATTAAAAGTCTTCCGTTGATAGGCTGGAGCATATATATCATAGGCATGTCAAAGTTTGACTAAAGCGCAATATATCTATAGATCTTCTATAGGATCCCTATAGGGGATCACACGCCGTATCAAAATACAGTGACTAAACTACTGTGGCGGACACAAAAACCTGCATCACTTGTGCATTTTGCAAATGATGTTTTTTGCGCGGCATTGTGGGTTGCAGAAATGTTCGAAACGCATTTGTGAGATGGGATATATATCTCTGAGTGAAATCCAATGAAAAGACTCCATTTTTATTGCATTTACGTGTACAAAATGAAATGACAAGTTAAAGTAATACTATTGTGTACTGTAAATCAGTAAAATAAATCCTCAATATTTTCTTCTTCCTTCTCGAACTGCAATTATAGCCATGAAAAGATGTGTCATAGAGTTATTCAACTTCTGGATATACGGTTGTCCAATTTCGTGGTAGGTACCACACCCTTACAATGCTATCCTGCAGCTGAATCTTACTTGTTGGTTTTTTTTTTTTTTTTTTTTTTTGAACAATTTTCTGCAGTAGTATGGCGATTACAACTGCACAGAAGTTTTAAATATCGATCTTGGGAAGGCGTAGTCACTCTTAAGGGCCTGATCCAGGACTTCGCTTCACATCACCGACTTCACACTTTAATTTCAGCACGCGGGATACTGTGGACTGGTGGCAGCCTATTTTATCAGCGATAGCACTCATAGAAATCCCTTCATGGGACAGAGCAACAGCTACACTTTTTTTTCTTGGTGTCAACTGAACATATGGAGCCATGCTTACACCTTCGCAAAACAGGATACTAATGCGCGTATATACCCTTCCAACGCCGTATTTATAGAGACGGCTGACGCAATACCTTGCAATTACTGTCTGATGCAATACCTTTGAATTACTGTCTGTTGCAATAGAAGCGTTATCTGACGCAACACATTGCAATTACTATCTCATGCAATAGTAGCGTTATCTTTGCTTAAAGACAGACAAAATGACTGTACTCAAACAATATGTTATACGTTTCACTACAAATGTTACTTTTTTAAGGTGATCCAGTTTTATTGTCCTCCACTGTATTTCGCAAACTAATCCTGATACTAACTCCACACTTAGAGAACTAACTTTTTCTCTCCCATATTTATCCCTTCCTCCTTCTTTGTCCTTGGGAACAACCTTCTTCCTTCATGTTTCCAGAACCAGCAAGTATCTTGTGTTCTCCAATTAAAACCCATATAGGGTACTATTAAATTATTACAAGATTATTACAGGGCACTAAATTATTGGTAAATTAAATTAATAAAAACAACTCGGACTTGAACTCAAAATTAGCATTGCTAGTTTATCCATACCTTTTGAAGCGTGTTTAAGGCTTCCTCTACACTATCTGTAATGTAAAGACCAATAAGTCTTTGAATTCCATGTTGATTTTCTTCTTTAAAAGGATCTGCTAAATGGAATATATATTTGCTTCGATCTTCCAAAATGAAGAGGGAGATACCTGCTTCGTGAAGGGTTTTCGCTATGCACCAATATGTAGCTGCATCTGAAAATATATTGCATTTATATAATGTGTGAAATTAAAACAATTTAATCCTCGTTCATAATATAATAAGTGTTTAATATTTTTATCATTTCCCGAAAAGAACACCAATCTAAAACACAACTGATTTCTTGAGTTTTTCAATTTTAAGCTTTTAATAGCCCCAGAAAAGAAAGTTTCTGCCTAACATCCAGAGAAAGCAATGAATTTACCTGATTTCTTCGAATATAAATGCACAAAGTTAAGGGTATTCGATCTTTCCTTACTGTGGATAAGCTTCACAATTTTGACGACCGCAGAGCACATCCAATCTGTTAACACAGAGAGAATTTTAAATACTTTGAGATTTTTATATTTTAAAATTTATTTTATTATCTCTGCAAAAAAAATGACAACACTTGGGTAAAAACATAAGGGATTGATCATGAATTCATATAGGATACATAAAAATGTGCCAATTGTTCGTCCAACAGAATCTACTGTTGGACGAACAGTTGATTCTTTTGGACGAACAGAATAAACTGTTCGTCCAACAGAACAGTTGATTCTGTTCTCTTGCTTCTAGAGGCGATCATTATACAATCACCTGGACGAGTTCATCCTTGGGAACGAGGCATTAATATATATCCCGTGTGTCAATTCCGCGCATTCAAATTCCTTACCCGAGACCTGGATTCACATTATATGATGCAGCAAACTAATCAGTGAGCTAGCAAGAAAATCTTCAAATTCCAAGTTTGGTTATTTTCAGCAAGAGCGAGTTCATAGTTACTCAGACATCTTAATTCATGATAAGAGTTAATTCTCATAATTTTTCCTCTTAAATTATTTTAATATTTTACCACGAAATTTCTGATACAGAGGATGAAAGAAGGCTAATGTGTATCGTAAATCGTTCTGATTTATATATAAAACAACTTCTTCTATTTTGTATCTCGTGGACCATGAGTTACCTCGGCCCCATTCTCTTCACATTCTTCATAAAGAAGGGCTGAAATATGTTTCGAAAAGAAGTAGAATTGAATATAAGTTTGGATACATTTAATTTTCCGTTCAATGGGAAAAATCTAAGCTATTCGTGTATTAGACATAAAAGGATTTTCTTACCTGAATTCAGTGATCCTGAACTGCATTTGGACAGCCAACTTAAACAAATTATCCCCAGCAAGGAGCTACATCTGTGATTCATTTTGTCTCCAAAATAAGAATAGTTTCGTGATATTCCGAAAAATAAATGCAATCTGCTTTTGCCTTTTATCTCTCTTGATTTGGTCATACGTTTACTGTTCCTGAATGTGACCTATCACGTAATGGCGCATTGCTATCTTTTCTTATTGTCCGTGTTTGAAGGACGTCTTCTCTATTAATCCAAAATATTTACCCACAGTTTTCTTTTCAAAGCAGTCGAACAATGATTTATGCAAAGCACTCTATTTTATAAGTATCCTGCACAAAAGCAAGGAACATTTAATGTGTATTGAGTACTGCTGTTAATTCTGGTAATGGATCGCTGCCGTGCCGTATTCTTCCCAAATAATCATCCTATGCAAATAAGGAATTATAGCTATCAGTATTGATTTCGTATTTCTAAATGCAACACTCAAACGGTATACCATTCAGCTGTAGATAATATGAATATATCGATGATATGGAGCTTTGCGGGTATCCAAACCTCAGGGATTCACATCTGGTGAGTATGGGCTGGATATCATCATTCTTCTCTTTCTTGATGATTCCTCTCTCTCTCTCTCTCTCTCTCTCTCTCTCTCTCTCTCTCTCTCTCTCTCTCTCTCTCTCTCTCTCTCTCTCTCTCTCTCTCAGGGTAATTCAGAAATTTTTTTGGCTGGTGCAGCATAAGCCTTTGTCTTCCTTGCACCATATGACTAATAATAATAATAAGAATAATGGAAAGACCATCCATCCCCACCAACTGGAAGTGCTTCCTGTGCAACTGCGCTAGTGACCACCCAGGAAGGAAGAAAACGCCAACATATGAAGTGGAGCATTGAAATGAAAACGTACATCATGCGAGCATACTACGAAATAAAAAAGCTAGAGACCGATATGACAATGTCCAGATCGCAACTACATACAATGTGGTTGGAACGGTACCCAGATATTCAGGTCACCGAACAGCGATTAGCGGACCAAAGAAGGATCATCGTCACGAAGAACCTAATAGCTCTTGCCCTCTTGGAAAAAATGAAGCAGGATGTGAACGATCAACTGCAAAGCACAAAGAATATGGTCAGTTTGGAACTAGAGGAGGAACAGCAAGAAGAAATACAACCCATAGTAGCTGAAGTGGAAAAAGACGAAATCATGACGTTCAGAATAGAAGACGAGTGGAAGAAGGTCCTAACGGAATTCGAAGGAATGGACTACACAAGAACCCACATAATACCTAATACGTAGAGGCCAAATAAAATGCTGCGGAGAGTAACAGACCACATTAATCAGAAAATAATGCCACATTACCTTAATAACAATGGTGCAACGCTGGAGGCTATCCACACAGCCGTATACTGTGCTGCCATAGCAGCTACTAGGATTAATAGAAAAGAAACGAGAGACAAGCAGCAGAAGAACTGAAAACAGAAGGAACCGCCAGCTTGGGAAAGAAGAATTCGCCAGAAGATAGAAGAATTAAGAGTCAAGATAGGTCAGCTGACCCAGTACCAACAGGGTAATAGAAGTGAGAAATTGATTGAAAAGCTGAAGAACATCCTCAAGAGAGACAGCGTCCATTGCAAACATTAGACCAGAACTCAGAGAATAGGAGAATACTTGGACACACTGAAGCAGAACCTCCTCGCACTCAGCAAGAGACTGCACTAATAGAAAGAGAGCTCTCAGGGTAAAATAAACAACCGAATCTTCGATGAGAACCAAAGAGCCTTCTACAGGAAACTTGGTGAAGATGAGAAAGTAGGAAACATACCACTCGAGATGAAGACGATCGAGCAGTTCTGGGAAAATATCTGAAGCGGTGAAGTAAGACATAACAGCAGAGCATCCCGGATAGAAGTAGAACGGAAGAAACCAAAGGACATACAATAGATGAGACAGTGGGAGATTTGAGGAGAAGAAAAAGTAAAACAGTCAATCAGGAACACCCACAACTGGCGAACCCCAGGAATCGATAAGAAAAAAAAAATAAAATAAAATATTACAATGGAGTCAAGTTCCTGACTGGGCAAATTTGCTACATATACATGTTTTTGCTAAATTATCCAAGATTCTCTAAGGTGAAGAAGGCGAGTCTTTGAACAATACTGTTCCTTTGAGAATTTCTGGCTTAAAAACCTGTTTATGTACTTTTTTCATCAATGGAGCTCAGTTAGTCTTTTTCGAGAGAGGGTTCTTGATCCAACAAAATAGGCAAACCTGGTCATAAAATATATGCAATTTAAAATAACACTACTGGAAAAGAAACGAATATTAATTTGATTTTATTTTATGTTAAGAGTCGATATTAAATTATTCATATATATTAAATACAAATAACCTAATTAAACCACGTAAATTGACATCTTCAAGTGTCCACTCTGAAACAGCCGTCGTGAGTAGCACAGTTGGTAGAGCCACTGATCTCCATCCCTCACATCGGTTGAAAAAGGGCTGAGTTCGATTCGTGATGAGGAATTTTTTGTGAAGATGATATGAGGAATTTTTATGAGCACTTTTTCATAAAATGGCTGAGAGTTATTCGGTCTCAGACTGAAGTAGCATAGTATTTTCTAACCAAAAATGTTTTCATTCTGCAAACAGAAAATAGAGTATAGAACACACAATTTACAGGCAGCATATGAGGAGCAATCTGGCCTCAGTCGTTGATGCTCCTAAAACAGTACTACAACAACAGCACAGTATAAAAAGAATTGCTTTAAGTAATTTAAACTTCCACACAACAGAAATGATAATGGGAGACTTTTTGGATTCCACATTAAATTAAAATTAATTCATTCCTTTAATAAATTAATTTTTTATTTCGATACTCTCAGTGTTTGCAATGGCGCTTGTGTAGAAATGTCTTGACACACTACGGCATGAAACATGGCGTGCTTTAGATCATCATCGTGTCATTTATGTAGGCTGCGCGATAAATTTTTAAACTGTTTACCTTTACGAACAGCATTAATTTCAAGACCTTAATTGGGTTCTTCACATTCTCTGTGAACAATAGTGTGAAGAGTGAGATGAATATCAAATGAATTCTGACTATTCTGCGTTGCTGGTGATAGGCGCATCAGCAACTGAGGCCATCAGGCGCCATATATAAAGTCTGCAAATTGTGTATTCTGTGGTTGATTTGGACAAAGATCGAGTTTCCAGGATAAAAAAATCATGCTCATCCCGTCTGAGACGAATTGTATAATATTCACGAATCGGAATTTAATTCATGTTGAAATGTTTTATTGTAGATCTTTGTTTAATTTTGTAATTCAAACAAAGAAGTGTCCCAGATCCTCTATAACGAATTCTGTCTGAATTTACGTATAACACATGTCTCTTTGGTATCTTTGATTTTGCTGTGTTCTCTGATTAACATTTGTAAATACAATGGATTCATGGAGTCTCATGGTAGAGTGGTATAAATTCCGCGTTCGGCCATAAAAACAATTAATTATCTGGAATTACGCATTTTTCGAAATATCTAGGATTAAACCCATGAATGTTAAAGACGGTGCTGTTTCTTCTGTTCTCTAGATCTTGTGAACTCAACTGACAGTGTGATCGTCCCGGAGTAAAAACAGGAAATGTATTTATTTTATTTTTTTTTATTTTAATTATGAGAGCATTTTTGAATTCAGAGGAAGTCCTGGTGGACTGGAGATGCGGAAATCTATCCCCAAATCAAAAAAGGGGCACAAAGAGTTACACAAATTATTACAAACCTGTTAGCGTGAATTCTGTTCCAGGGAAAAAAATGGAGTCCCTCGTTAAAGAAGTAATGCAGTCCCATCTAGACAGGAATGCAGTTTTTCTTTAGACACAGAATGGGTTATAAAGGAAACATTGAACTGCAAGGAAACATTGAACAATCAGGGAACATTGAAATGCAGTGATACTTTTACGTTTCCAATGGTTTATTCCGATCACCTGATTTGCAGCCAAAATAAAGTTTGTATGATTTCTTTATTAGGGACGTTATAGACTGTCTGTTAGATTTAATTGTGTAATCAACGTGCACATAACCAAAGCTATCTGCCGAATTACCGAGCTGATGTGACATTTTCATCTGCCATTGATATCGTGGTTTAAGTTAAACTTCAAACCAAATAACGATATGAGGAATAAATATATTGTGTCTGTAAATTGCGCTTCTTATGTGGTTAATTTTCGTGTTTTCTGGAGAAAGCCTGGAGAGTTTTCAGGAATAAAGCTATGAATCCCTCGCCTGAGACCAACTAATTCAGCCCACACAAATTCCACCGTCATGGACGAGATTTTAACCTGGAAACCTTTCCATCTGGTGTGGGGAGACGGTATTACAGCCAGTTGCTACCTGCAAGCAAGCAATTGACACCAATCACTTTAAAAGCAGCACAAGTGGTTACTGATATGTAATGACATTAACTAAGTTTCTTATATCTCCGACTGATTTATTTGTTCCTCTTGCATGCCGGGAGCAGATGTGGGGGTAGGGCAGTATAAAAGCTGCTGGAAGATGTCTTCACAATTTCAATGAGTAGTCCAACTAATATGAACCAAAATCGTACTCCTTGAAAACCTTTACAGTTCCAACCATAAATCACCTTCTTCAGAGAACCGGACAAACCGTTGAAGATCAAAAAGTCAAGGATATTGGCTGGGTATTGGAGCGCTTCTCAGATGTGCTATTGTAACTTGCTCTTGGATGTCAAGGGCTGTGTGTGAAGTTTCGCACTGAACGTGGCAATCTGTGGAAAATAGTGATATTTATCTGTGAAAAAGGATATTTACATTACCTGGCAGGAAATGGACAGAGACGCATTTTTTTGGGGGGGGGGAGGAATTTGTAATGCTTTGTAATGATGTTTCATTTGAACGATGATTATTTATTTCAGGAAATACGAAGTTCGGCAACTAGATTCCAGACAAATGAGAAATAAAAATACTTCCTGAATGGAAATTTTTTCCCACTGTAAGTCTGAAGCCTTTGCAACGAGAATAGTGGTTATAATCGCTGTTCTTCAACAAAGCACGAAAAAAGTTTGCATTTGAATTCAGTCTCGGTAGGCAGAAATTTTCTTTGCCTATCAACGTTATGTTAGTAGTAGTATTATAATGGCTAAATGATGGAATGAAACTGACTTTTGCCGCATCTGCCAATTAATAATTGTGGCAGACAATTCATTCCAATGAACTACAACACGCTGCCCGAAATATATTTATGGTATCCAGCCTTCTGGTACTCCAAAAATTTTGTATTCGGCACCTGTTCTCTTTACCACTACTGAAAATATACATCCCTTGTTCACTTTTACTGATTCCATTCAGGGTGTCTGTCCCTCTAAGAATTCTACTTGGCAAACTTTGCAGTTCGCACCTTCTAAGCCCTTCTCCATATGGACATCGATTATCACACCTTACCAATCTGGTTGCCGTTTTGGATGTCTTTCTTCAATACGGCGACTCCAGATCTAAACATAATATTCTAAATCTCACCATCGTCTTAATTGAAAAGGTCCTATATATCATACACAGGGCACCAAGTGCCTTTTTGGCACTTGCTTACACTGCAGGGAAAATTTAATGTTTGAATTTCTTGCCATTAGAAAATTTCATGTCTGACTCGATAGTAACTCCTAAATCTTTTTCGTCTTGAACCACTTTTAATGATACATTTATTACTAACCTTGATTCCTGGATTTCTGTTCCCTAACTCCAAAACCTAATCTTTGAAACAAAATAGACTGCTTTTCGTTAACCTACATTTAAATCATCAGCAAACTTTGATAACTTCCCATGCACTCCCACTCAGTGCTAGCAAGGAAGATAAAAAGAAAGAAGTGGTCCCTAAAGTAATCCTTGAAGACTCCACTTGGTACACTGCCAACGCTGAGGTATATCCTTTTATGACAACACTCTGTCTCCTATTAGTCAGCCGTTGATCCACGACGGACTTTGCCATTAATCTCAACTTGCTGCTGCTTATATAATAGTCTTTTATGGGGCTATTATGGAAATTGGAACAGGTTTGTATGGTTTTAATCTCGAACACTCGGCTTTTCATCCCGAAATGATGATATTATTGTTATAGTCGGATTTTAAGAGCATAAGCGTCTAAGGCCGTATTCCTCCGTATATATATTGTCTTACAATTGCATGTGTTCTGTGTTCGATTTTCTGATTTCTGAATGAAAAATCCGAGTTTGAGGGTTTTTCATTCAGAAACTCTAATCCACGGTACTCTCTCCTGAGACCGACTAACTCAACCAGGTTTTGAAAAAGGCTTATAATAATTTCTGTCATCACTTTGATGGTATTACCCACCATTCGCTATTATTCAACATACAAATATACACTACCTAGCCATTTCATGAAGACCATATGAAGAACAATCAATAGAGTGTGCCCAGATAGGATATCTCACTACAAATCAATACATCTTTTTATAAGCGAACACTACAGGGCTAATAGGTGGAAGATCATGCTTTGCATATTTATCTCTAGTGAAATATTTTATTGCTATGAGACGTTTACTGTTTTGGTAACTTGAATACAATGCTATCCATTAAGTGCGCTGTATGCATGTAAAATCGCATTGATTGTCTTTTCATGGAGAATCCATGAATATCGTTCTTTCTTTTGCTTTTCAACGGACTTTTCCAAGCAGGGATTCGACATACTGTGTATGTTGGAAGGTTTTCTTATCATCGACCGTATTGATCTAATAATTTTAGCGTGAACTACAATTTTAATCTGTAATATGTTAGTTTTATCTAATATGTTTATACAGCTATTGATGTGTCGTTGCCCAAATTTGAAATAATAATACCAGGAAAAACGGAAAATGATGTCATACTTCCTCCAACAGAAATATGAAGGCTCCTTGAAAATATTCAATTCTTAAAAGATATTTAAATATTCTATTGCTGGAAAATGAATAGACCAGTTCAACAGAAGAAAGCGCTGATATTAAATCAGATCAGACGCCTTTCTGCTAGATGATGCCCTCATGTTTAGCACAGTTGTATTATCGCTGTCCTCACCACCCCTGGCATAAAAACAATTCGAATCCCATCAATGTCCCAAGGAATTTTTGTAGTCCTTGTTTACAATGGATGAGTTAGTCGGTCTCAGGTGAGGGCAGCATAATTTTTTCTCCCGAATACTCAGGTATTTCTTCTAGCAAAGACAGATCGACTACAGCACATTCACTTAATTTACAGACATATTATGTACAATGCATTATGACCTAAGTTGTTGATTCACCTAAAACCCTACAACAACGACAAGAAGCCAGATGTTGTTCGGGCATCCTCAAGAAATCCAAAAGAAAATTTAACAGATTACATTCAACTGAAATGCAACAAATATCCTAATTTCTTTAGTGGTATGTGTTACATATTATAGTTTTCATGATATTTAATCAATTTATATTAGATTTTGAAATGGTGTTAGTAAGAAAATATTCCATCCATAATGAGTTAAAGTCTACGCCAATATTTTAAAGACATTTTAGGACTAGATAGAAAATTTTTGGTAGTTGCTCATGTGGGAAAGATCCACAGTATATTTGCTGAGACAAGAGTACGACATTTTATAAAAGGTGATTTGAGTTTGAGGCCATTCTGTAATGGATGACTGTGAAAATCATACTCAAACGATCTACTTATAGGCAAAAGTTAAATTTTGCAGTTAAATCACACTTTCGTTGGAACAATAGCATTTTTGTTCTATTTCTTAAGTTAGGATGGTGCCAAGCCAGATAATGGCAAATCCGCCATAATTTTTAACGCCTGTTCTTTTTGGATCGACTCAAGGGTCCTCAAGGAAACAATGGAAATATTTCAAAATATATGCGCGGAATTCCTTTGTTTCCGTGTTATAAACAATTAGCCGCCTTACCTTTAAAGGAAATGCTCAAATTACAACTTAAATTTGAACACAAACTAACATGTCTCGTAGGATACATGCCTGACAATCCAAATATTCTAACTGCTGTTTGAATTTGCTGGTATTTTTGTTTTATATATTGAAGAAGCATATTTCGATATTAATAATGGTTATCGCTTAAAAGATGGATTCAGATGCCGCAACAGGTAAAATTCAAATGGATTCAGGGCCGACGAGCGAGCAGAAAATGCAAAAGGCGTTCGAGGTCTATTCGCTTATCAAGGAAATGCCCTTCAAAATCCTCGTTGTAATGTTTTGATTGAGGTCCTGAATCTCGTGCGGGTAAATGACGCCGAGCGTCATCATACCAAAGTTACATATGGTGTGGAATATCAAGAGAAACTCATCTACGAACTTGCATAACTTCTTCATTACAGAGAAAAATAGGATTCGCCCAAGCAAAACAAAAAGGAGCCATTAAGTTGTATGTTCCCGAAATTGATCACACCATTTCTTGTGAAATTAACCTTGTCAAAAAACAACACTCACGGTAAAAAAGAGGATCTTAAGCACACCCTGCTGAAGGAATGAAGTACAAAAAAGCTTTGCATGGTATGGTTCAATAAAGTCTTAACTTCCTGAAGCAGATTTCAAAATCATTGAATGTGAATCGGATAAAGTTCTTATTTCCGTAAAATATTCCATACATTTCTGTGACCTATACCCTCTGCTGCTGCTGCTGCTATCCTTAGGTGCTGGCACCAGGATTTTTCTCTGTGCAATTCAGAACCCTCTGGCCAATCTATCAGTTGTACTGCCGATTGATCGACTACCATCTGAAGCTCTCATGTTGAATGATCCAATATGATCACCGTTAATTAACAACTCAATAGAATCACCTACCTTTCTATTGTTGCTGACCAAATAAACCCCTTCATGATGACATTGTAACCTCACAACTTCGGTGTCTGTCAACAAAACAACGTGCCAATGCCACAAGGTCCAGCAGGTTGCTAACTCGTTTCGGGTAATGACAATATCATCTCACGGCCGCCTAACTCGGCCAATCTCATCCGAATTTAGAATGGTTAAGTCCTACTGGAAAATGGCATTCGTGCTATGAAAATCCACTTGACAATTTGAGGTCAGTACTGGACACATTGCATTGTGCAACGCATGTGCAGTCCAATTTTTGCATATTTTGTTACACCAGAGTAACAACATCATTAGGATTCAACGTAATACGACTGTAAACTGCATGCATTGATGATGAATATTTCATTGTCTGTTTGATTGTTTTCAGGTTGAAAAACCATAGTCTCTGCTCAGCAAAAAATCGTACAACCATTTCTCGGGTTGACTTTTGCCTAAACGTTGTTGGAACTCCTTTATCAGAGTTACAAACAAGATAGTGACATAAAAATGTTTGAAGTTTTTAATGAAATAGCATAACTTCAAAATTACCATGGAATGTGTTCAAACTTGAGTGAGGTGTACCGAGAGATCTCCTTTGGATCGATACTGACAGAAATGAAACAGATAGAAATCTTTCCAGCTGAAATTGTTAAAAGTTTGGAAAGATTAAGATACTGCAAGTGGTGGCAGTATTAACTAATTTCTGCATAACTTTGAAAGGGCAATCAGAAGATAACTGAAAGCCGAAAATTTGTTGCCAAAGATTTGTCTCCGAAGATTCGTTGCCGAAGTTTTATTATTTAGATCGTGGATAGTGATGAAATATATTCAAAATTCCTCGTTAATTTCTTGTTACTATGGTGGCTGTATGCAAACGATATCGCCATTGGTTTACTAACAGAAACAATTGAGAATACTGCTGAAAATTGGATAGCAATACGTTTTCTTGTTGTTAAAGCTCCTGGCTCCACAGGAGTTAAATCTGACGTACAAAGGTTTAATATCAACTAGATAAATACTATGACCACTTGCAGGGAACAGGACTGCAACTTGTTGATATGATTTTCAGGATTCTTCCAAGCGTTTTCTGTGGAAAAATCAAGGGAATAAGCGCTATTGAGAGAAGTGTGTTTGGGACAGTCAGAAGAGACATACAAGGATCATCAATGCCCGAAATAAAGGGAAATAAAGGCAGCGGTGGATTAACTTTGTCTTTAGATGATAATGCAAAAAACCACCAAGGTGTAGACAATTTTGAAGTAAGGACAGAAACTTCTGCCAATGACTTTAACAAGGGACAGGCAAGCCCCGCTACCGTTTAGACAGGAGGTGCGTTGGGACTTCCAAAAAAAATGTTTGCATTTATCGAACTGAAATAAAGTAATATAACTGAAAATAATGAATAAAACTATATTAGATCACTAAAACTACATTAAATATTTTTTTTGAAATGGTCCTTTGACAGTTTTTAGTGAAGACATCCTTAATCTTCTCGCAATTCGCATCACCATCATATTTCTCGTTTTAAATTTAATACGAATTTCAATTATAAGGCATAATATTGAACAAACAAATATAACCGATAATTAGTAAGAAAAATGAGCCTTTCAGATGATTTAATTGGAGTGGTTTAGCGCTACTTTCATGATTTTCATCTTCCTGGGAAAGTAAGGATTCCATAAAAAATGCCTGATTAGTCCACTTGTTGCTAAGTCCAGCCTCTCGAATTTTCAATATCCTGCAAGCACATTAAAACAGGCTTCAGTAACTGAATAGAGATACGAAAAGCTAGTGTATGTGTAATAATACAGATAAAATAATACAGATTAAATATACATAAATAAATAAATAATTCATTTAATCCTGGAATAAATAAATATTTATTTGTTTAATGTAATTTTAAAGTAACTTTACTGCTAAGCTTTATAATTGTTAAATAAAGAAACTTAATTTATTTGAACAGCAAGAAATACAAAAAAAATCATAAATTTTAACATTACTATGTCCGGATAGGTTGCCTAAAAGTTGAAATAGACCATAACTGATAATTTTAAATTACGTAATCGAAAAAAAAAAAAACATCCGTTATCATTAAGATAGTCGAAATGTTTTTAATTTTTCATGATGATTGAAAACACGTAGAGTATTAGAATCTGCAATGCTCTAAAATGCCAAATGGGTTAAAGGTTGAGAAGATGGAAGATATCGGATTTTAACTTCTGAAGATTTTAAATTTTAGGAAATACATACGAAGGAAATATATTCCAATTAGCAGAAGTAAATGTGGAAAAGTTAATTAAGTTTGGAGTTTAACTATGAATAGATGTTGAGGAAAAGGTTAAAAGTGGTCTGGAAGAAAGAAGAGCTGTAATATAGAAGAACAGTACTCGTGCAAATAACTCTAGAAACTCGTGCACTAGTTGAGTTTCTAATTTAGAATCATTAATTAACTTGACTGCCCTCTTTTGTTTAGAGCTTAAGAGAAATGTTGCGAGCACCACCCTAGATGTGGGAACAATATTCAATGATAGGATGGATTTCAGATTTGTGTAAAATAAGAAGTGTTTTAGAAGAAAAGTAATGCAGAGAGCCAAAAAGGAGGATTTATTTTATTTTAGTTATTATTTATGTTTTTTTTGTGCAGTGAAATTTACGATATGCTCATGTCTTTTCGCTGGAGTAGGGTTTTAAGCGCATTAGTGACAGTGGAAAGGGTTCTAGCCCAAAAACAAAAATATTGGCTCAACAATAACTGCATAACTTAGTATGCCTCTCAGCAGTCCAGTTTCAAGCAAAATACTTCGATGAGAACTTCATAAAGCTGAAATTTAGAGCCAGCTGCCATTGCTAAGCCATTCATAATGCTGGAAGGAGGATGCATATTGGTGTAAGACTGTAAAGAGCACAAAACCTAGGCACTTAATCATTGGACACATGTCATAATTTCAGGCGAATCATCATTTACACTTTTGGCAATTTCAAAAACAGTTCATATTTGGCGAATGCCAAAGGAAGCGTATTATCCTGACTGTCTTGTGCTAACCATCAAACATGGAAGAGAATGAACAATAGTGTGGGCAGCAATACCTTAATATTTTAGGTCTAATCAGCAATCCGAAAGGAAGAATTAATGCCACTGGTTACATTGATATTCAGAGTACAGTAATCAGTTTCATCCCATGGTGCAAACATTGTATACGAGCGAAGCCATGTTCCAAGTGGATAATTCTCCAATATACGCAGCCAGATGTGTCCAATCGTGGTCCGAGAAGCATGAAAGTGAGGCTACGGATCTCCCATGGCCATTGTGGGTGAGTATATTTGGAGAGGAGAGGAGAGTGAGAAGCAGATTTCCTCTGCCTTCATTACTCAAGGAGTTTGAAACGTTCTTCCATTAAGAAACCAAAATTCTTTTTAAGACAGTTCAAGATTTATTTGAATCTGTTCCAAATACAACACCCTAACACCCTATTAGTGCATACCTGTACCGCTTATCATAGAGGTTTCCATTATTTTCTCTACACCCTGTATATCCAATGTGTCGGTGCCAATGAAACCCTAACTTAGTCCAACTTGTTTCGTGGGCTTTAATTTTTCAGAATGTTTGAGCACGCAAAGAGGTTTTCCTCACCTGAAATCCGATTTTATACTTCCCATTTATGTAGGCACTTGTGGCAGAAATTCTCACAACAGTCAAAAATTCAACCCCCTTCTTTGAATCCTAATGAATCTTGAAATAACACAATCGGGTCTGAATTTCCATGAGTTTTTCCATAAACTTCCCCTAATCATTCGTTCAAATCCCATACATCAATACAGTATAGCAATTCTTAAAGGCTTCAAGCAGTGTACACAACATCAGGATGGCCATGCGAATAATAAAGTAGCGTAACATTTATCTTTGTCAAAACATTTTGTTTACATAAGTGGAAAACTCATTACTGGAGATAAACAACTGATGAGGATCTCGAAATAATTACTGTCTAAACTATTACCGCTGAACTAACAAAACTGTATCTTTGGAATAACAATGATATTAAAGCATTAATACTATATTATTCATAAAGCAGATGGCTAATTAGATATTTTTATGTAAATATTTAAGAAATCCAAATTTCAGGAAATATAATTGACCTAAAATCAAAACAGCTTTTAGATCGTATAGTGACTCTGATGAACCATACGATTTATAGGTCTCTTTCGCACTGTGGCCAAGTTAGTCGGTATTTGTGAGCGTGGATTAAAAAGCTCTGTGTTCTTTGATTTAGAAAACTGGCAACTTTACCATTGACCTCAGGGGTTTGCCCATATGTTACTGACTCCGCCATCCATTAAGTTTACTTTGCTGTTATTCTTTTTTTTATATTTTTGTTATTTAAATAATAAACAAAGTTACAAATTACTTGACATGAAATTTCAAGTATTTTTCCCTATTGCTTTAAGATATATTTTCAAATACCGCATGCTGAATGCTTCTTTACAAGGGTGAGAATGAGCCATGTATAATCCATCCGAAAAGTAGTAAAAATAATCTTTTGAAAGCTGGCATATATCTCTTCCATAGCGGGAACATTCTATTCTGAGTCCACCATCATACGAAATGAAGGCATAATTTTCTGGGAGGGCTGTTTTCACTCCTGCATTTCCTTCTTTCTTAATGAAAGACGATGGGTGTTCTCTTAAGTGTTTTGCAAGTACCATGAGAGTTTCCGTTTCGGAACTCTGCAAGGAAAACAAGAAAAGCTTTAAATGCTTTTTAAACTACGTACAAGTTAGTACAAATGCATCATATTAGTACACAGCTAAATTCTTAATTAGCAAATTTTTGCCTTTGCAAAAATTAGCCCTCACACGTCACCGTTTCAGGGCTAGTTTGTATATATGTGGGATAATAACGCTACTATCCATTTGTCTCTACTAAACTTATAAATGCAGGGAGAACGTTATAGTGGATTGGAAGAAGGAAAGAAACGTGTAGAAGAATAAAAGGGAGAGTAATTTCTTCAACTCACTCCATTCAAAAACTCATCGAATAGGCAACGCTTCCCCAGTAGAGAAGATTGTTGTCTATTCTCAGAAACTGCGTGAATATCAGTCCCCCCCCCCCGGTGACCGTTTCAAGACTATTGGCCTATAATCGGTGGGTGGGCAGGTACCCTGGTAATGTAATGATGGCAAAACAGTTACGAAGTATAACTTCACAATATGAGAGATGTCTGATGGTGTATAAGATGAATTAAGACTAAGATACTTTAAAGGTTTATGCCTCAGGCTGTAAGAGAATTAGACTACGTACACGTTGGTGCAAATGCATAGTAGTACACAGCTAAACTCTGAATTAACAATTTTTTTGCAGCTTGAGGCATAAGCCCTTAATGCGTCTTAGTCTTAATTCAACTTATACACCATCAGGCATCGCTCATATTGTGGAGTTATACTTCATACCTTCACTGGTCACGTCCAACCACTATTCACTCCAAACTCACAGAACAAACTTTTCTTCTGGTCGGAAGTAGCTGGGCGGTCAAACGCGAGGTAACAGTAGCACACATATTTGAGTTAACCATGAGCATCAATCCACATGACGCTCATTAAGGTGTTGTTCCTATATTCTGTACCTTGTGAACTCCTCTGACCCTATCCGATCGTCCCACAGTAGGAACAAAAACATATTTTAACCTATTTCATTAATTTTATTAATTTATCCCTTTTATTTGTATTTTTTTTTAATTTTACTGGATTAAATTTCTGCCTCATTTATTTGCCAAAAATGATAATCTACAGATATCGAGGACATGTCAGAAAATATCTCCTGTCCTCTTAGGTTTCGACAATATGCAGTTGAAAGCTGAGAACTTTTGTAATTTCATGTAATTTCATGCTGATTTAAAGTAAATAACAGTAAATAATATTTTAAATAATTACCGCATATTTCACTCTGATTACTTTATATATATATATGTACTTCATTTTAAAAATGACAATAATTTTTGTAGTGCTGCCCTCTCTCGGTGAATGCAACAACTATATTACACAATTCAATTGACTTTCACTGAGAAAGAGTGAAGGCGCCATAAAATGCCTTTAATCATTAAGTTTCAAAAAGTAAACACCGGGTATGTCACGCGCCATACTGATAGCATTTATAGAAAAAAAACTAATTAAGATTTTTAAAAAATAACTTAATTAGATTAATTAATCTAAAAAAATAATTATTAATAATTAATCCAGTGATAAAAAATAAAGATCAGTAATTATAAAAAAAGATTTATAATTAATTTTAATTATATTATCATGAAAAAATCATTAAAATATAATTAAAGCCTAATTAATTTGATTTGACTGATATTCTTAAAATAATAATAATTATTCACCTACTATGAAGAATTTGTTCGTTTTTAATTCGCTACCTTTATTTCCACTCTATAAAACTATTATAAACAGTAGGAAAAAGTATTCAAATATTAATACCGATTTTCCCGAAAACGCGTCTCGGTGAACACGTGATTATTTTAACACTACCAGCAGCTATCAAAATACACTGACCTCCAAAAATGAATGTTCTGCAGAAGTTTCTGTCACCCCACAAGAAATCGATCCATCTTTAACCGCTTTGGCTAATTTTGCAATGTTGTCAATGGACTTCGGCTTATTAGTAACTGTAATGAATGATAACAAGGCAGTGGAATAGGCTGACACAACCACAAGCATGGACATTCTCCAGACAACGTAGAATATGCTGAATGAAGGATACACAAAGAATTGCTTCTTTGCATAATAAATAGGATAAAACATAATAAACACAATGAATACTTTAAACTGAACTAAGAAAAATTAATTTCTCTTACCCTGACCCAGGAAGCTTGGTAATACCAGTCAAATGCAGTCATACATGCTGATAGCTCTGACAACGTACACACCTGATGAGACAAAAGAAACAGTGTATATTAATGTCGATATTAAAATGGCACATATTCCCAAGGACAGCCACATCTGAAAGACATGTAACTGACTGATAAAAGCAATATGCAATAAAAATCGTTGTATATGGTTTATTTTATCTAATTTTAAAGATCAAACTTTTCTCAAGACTTTCCAAACGGAAGACGGTAAGTATAGAGTATATACGTATATTTTCAAATACATTTAAACAAGAGATTATGATTCATATTGATGAACTGTTTCTACAGAGATATAATGTACACTAGAAGGGGCGCCACTGGATTGACAATCAAGCAACTGGATGAAAGGGTTGTTGATTATTGGTCACCCTGTTTGAAATTAGCTGAGTATAACTATGGGTACAAATTTCCATATATCAAGAGGTCGACTGTAGAAATGCAGGGTATCGAAAGGTGGCATAAGATAGTTCAGGATTCTGGAACACTGAAAAGAGTTGAAAAACAATCTCAGTACATTATAATTACCGTTGAATACAAAGGGCTGAAGCATTTTAAAACTCGGTTCAAAGACGATTACAGAGTTCTGCAGAAGTTTCTGTCACCCAAAAAGATATCGATCAGTCTTTAACTGCTTTGTGAAAGATGGATCGATGGAGCGTCACGTGGGCGCTACCACCCAAAGATTAGATAACTTATCTTTGGGTGGTAGCGTCAGCTTTGAGAAATACTTTGATAAGTGCACCTGAAAGTTGTAAGACAGCTAGAAAGCTGTTTGCTGTTTGCTTTCGTCCAGCAAACAGCAAATCGACAAGAGAGCACAACAATTTAGAGACATTACATACAGCGCAATATGGCATAAGTTTCCGATGCGCCTAAAACCCTACAGGAATCGATCATCAAATGGTGGAGTACGGAAATATGGAATCCAGTAGCCAGTTATACTTAAACTCATCTTGAAGAACCCAGACAAACCACCTGAAGAGCCAAAATCTTACAGGCCCATTGCTCTCTTGCCAGTCCTAGGCAAACGTCTGGAAAGGCTTCTCCTCAGCAGGTTGTCAAAATGCTACTCTAAAGAAAACCTCATTTCTCCACTTCAGTACGGCTTCAAAGGTGGTTGCAGCACTGAAGATGTTCTTCTTAAATTAATATCTACTGTTTCAAGCACTCAAGGCAAGTATGTAGTAGGCATCACAGTTGACTTTGCTGGAGCGTTTGATCGGCTGTGGTGGCCAAGTATTCTCAGAAGACTCCGCCAAGCCAAAGCACCACTCAACCTTTATAGCTGTGTCAAGGAGTACCTGAGACACCGCACTGTCCATGTTAGTACCAGGTACAAGACTGTCACTAGCCAGGTCTCCCGAGGCT
Source organism: Mastigoproctus giganteus (assembly GCF_048544385.1). NCBI lineage: Eukaryota > Metazoa > Arthropoda > Arachnida > Uropygi > Thelyphonidae > Mastigoproctus > Mastigoproctus giganteus. The sequence goes on along the minus strand of NC_143580.1, from coordinate 30,526,455 downwards.
GTCCCCAGGGCTCGGTCCTGGGGCCTTTCTTTTGGTTCATCGTCCTGGACGAGTTCCTTGGCATGGACTTGGGAATGACTCAACCCCTTGCGTTTGCTGACGATTTGGTTTTGGTGGTGCATGGTGACACAAGAGCTGATTTAGAGGTAGAGGAGAGGGCAAGTTGTGCACTAACTAAGCTCCAGGATTGGAAGGCCATTCACCGACTAAAGATCTCGGGAGAGAAACAGCAAATCTATATTGCTCAAGGAAACGCTCCAACTACGAAGACCACCGGTTATCAAAATTGACAACACCCCTAATATTATACCCAGAAATCAAGTATTTAGGAATCGTCTTAGATATGAAGCTAAATTTCCATCCTCACTTGAAATATATGTCAGAGAAAATAAAAAAAAACTCGGCCATGATAATCCGTATAGCCATGCAGACTGGGGCCTTAAGCGCCGGGCTCTCGCCCTCATCTATAATGCCATATTTGTGCCAATAGCTTGCTATGGAGCCTCAGTATGGGGTACTAGGGCCTCCCTCGACCGAAACTGCCGTAAACTAGACTCCATACAGCGTTCTATGCTCCTTGTCGTAACAAGGGCGTACCGTACAGTAAGCACCCAGCTCTACAGGTGCTAGCTGGATGTAAACCCCTACACCTAGAGGTAATAAGAAGAGGATTATATCAACGATTGAAGAAGAGTATTCCCACCGAAACAGCAGGCATCACTCTTAACCTTGATAACAATCCCAAACAGGAAAGGAAGAGAATCTCTGAAATTATGTAGAGGACCTGGCAAGAGACATGGGACACCACCAACAAAGGATTGATAACCAAAACGTTCATTCCCTCTGTGAACCTCACAGTCCCAAGCCGCCTCCCTGGTACTCAGCAGGCCTCCATACTACATTTCTATTTACAGGCCACGGACCCTTTAAAGCGAAGCTAACATCCGTAGGCATTGAAGATGATCCACTGTGTCACAGCGGGGCTGAAGAAACGTGGGATTACGTAATGTATAATTGCCATGACTATGACGAGTTCCAGCTAAGGTTTGCCACTAAAATGCAAGAAAATCCCCGACATTGTGAGCACCTGATTATAATGGACGTGCAGCGCTATGCCGCCTTTACAGAGTTTGCGCAGTCTGTCTTCACTGCTAGACGGGTTAGGCGCCCAAACACCACCCATTGAAGATCAAAGTAAGAAACTTCCTGGATATGACAGTCCTCCGAGGAGAAGGAAAAAAAACAAAAAAACACCTTCCTTCCTTCGTCCCAGGAGTGACAGAACCTACACCAGCACAGCTCAGCTGCTGCCTTTTGGCCTCCCTAGCCACTCTCCCGTGTGTGGTCCTTTGCCTCCACTCCTTGGCGGGAGGGGGAGTTCATCCCTGGTGTCCTCCCCCCCTTGCCACCCCTCTTTTTCACTCTGGTGGGGCATGGGCCTGCTCCACTGACTTGGGGTCATCTTCCCTATTGACCCCGTATCTCTATCTTTTCCCCCCAGCCTTCAGTCTCCCTCCCCTTCTCTAATTTACAACTAGTGTCTAAATGAACTCCAAATTGTTTGAGCCCTACACCCAAAAACTTAACAACATCAAATCAAAAACGCTATAGATCCCTATCTATAGCGGTTTTTTTTTTTTTTTTTTTTTTAGGTCCTTGCCACTGAAATCTCAGGAAATTAGGTGGCAGGACCTGCCAGAGTAAATAACTATAATAGTGGTGTACCTGGTCTGCCTCCACGGGGCGGAGTGGGGCAACGTTGGGTCCCATTAGAGGCCCAGCGGCTAAATGACAGATGACCAACGGTACACGACACTACACAAATACAAAATCCATATACTTTTAAACCTCTGGCATTGACAGTGTTCTGTTTCACACCCACAATCTATAGCACGCGGAGATGGGGGGAACCCCTGGTGCCATTTGACACTAAACACCCTCTACTTTGCACTACCGGCTCGCAAAGGGAATCCCTACCACCATCCTGGATTTCACTACAAACCCAGAAAACACCATCAAAGAAGAAAAAAAGCGCCTTGCAGTCTACCTTCTTAACGCCTGGCAAAACAGATGGAATACCACCCCCAAAGGTTCCATCACTAAAAATTCTTACTTGAAATAGCGCAGATCTACCTTAAAGCTCCAGCCCTTTTCTTTTTTTTCTATTACCCTCTCCAGTACATCCTGTACTCCCTGAACCCTATTATTTTATTTTATTTTATTTATTTGTTTTTTTTTTTATTTGGTCTCTATCCAGGAAGCTCAGGTGGCCTGGAGGAACCTAGCCAGAGAATTATGGGCAGCCTGGATACCTCCTAGTGGTGTGTGCGGGCAACGTGGGGTCCCTTTAGGGGCCAAAAGCAAAGACACCCAACAGAACCCAGCATAATACTTCATTTACAACATAAAAATTTTTCTGGCTTTCACAGTGATACTGTTTGTATCCACAGAGTATATATGGCGGTGATGTGGGAAACCACCGGTTTCCCACATCTGCGCATAGTGTAGCCTTTCCCCCAACACTATGCATACTATGCATCCTGATCACCTGGGTGGAGCCAGACCCTTCGCTGATGATCTTGTTCTGGTGGTTCAAGGTGACACAAGAGCGGCACTGCAAGCAAAAGAAAATACAGCTCTGGAAAAGCTCCAAAACGTGACAGCACTCCACAACCTCTCAATTTCTGGTGAGAAAACAAAATCGATTCTCCTCAAGGGAAAGCTACAAATACTCAGGCCTCCAACAATGAAGTTAAATAACATCCCTATATGTCTCTACACAGAAGAAAAATACCTGGGAATCTACATTGACACCGGCCTTACCTTTCGCCCTCATCTAAAGTACTTATCCACAAAAATCCGAAAGTATATGGCTATGATAAGAACAATCAGCAGAGCGGACTGTTTTTGAAGCATAAAGCTTTGTCTCTCATCTATAAAGCGGCGTTTCTCCCAATTGCGTGTTATGGAGCCTTTGTTTGGTGTACAAAGGCCATTCTGGAAAAGAACAAGCGTAAACTTGACTCAATACAAAGATTCATACTGTTGTCTATCTGCAGGGCATGTTGCACTGTCAGCACCCATGCCCTACAGGTTATTACTGGATGTTTGGCACTCTATCTTGAGGTGATTAAAAGGGGACTTTACCATCGATTAAAGAAGGGAATACCGACACAATTGTTAAATCTTCAACTGCAGCTTACCAATGACCTGAAACAAGAAAGAAAACGTATCTTTGAACACCTTCAAGGACTTTTGCAGCATTGGGGAAACCACGCCCAAAGGAGAAATTACGAGAAGATTCCTCCCATCCATTAACATGACTTTCCCAAAGTCTCCTTCCTGGTTTTCACCTGGTCTGCAAGTTACATTCCTGATCACAGTACATGGGCCCTTTCAACAGAAATTGACAGCAATGGGAATTGAAAGCAATCCATTCTGCCACTGTGGCGAAGAGGAGTCATGGGGCATCTCATGTATGAGTGCCCTGCTTACGATGATTGTAGGCTCCAAATTTTGCTGAAATCCAGGGGAACCCTCATAACCATGAAACATACCTGCTTCAGAATGAAACAACATACAAAGCTTTAACGAGTTACGCACAAGCTGTCTTTACCATCAAACGGGCAAAGTTTGCTGAACTGAGAGCTGCTCAGAACAACGACCCTGAAGTGCAAACACAAAGTGGGGTCGGATAGCATTTTCCCAACTGATAAAAGAGTAAGACTGAAGATTAAAATACTATGCTCGCGTCATGGTTGGCACTCCTTGAAAAGCTGACTCCCAGAGAGTGCTTGGCCTTTGGCACTCGCACAGTGATTCCTGCCCCTGTAACTTTTCATCCCTCTACCCATCCCCTATGGTGATTAGTTTGGCCGTCGTCCAGTGTGGACGCACGTTTTCCGCGCTCCTGGGTTTTGTCTCTGAATATGTGTTTACAGTGCCTGTTAGTTAATGAAAAGTGTACTAATTAGAAGAATTACTACAGTGGATCTCAGGGTGAGAAACTTTTGCTCATTTACTGGGAACTTTGCAGGTTATTTGCGTTTTCTATCTGTATCCTTTGTTGCCAGACCGTACTGGTCACCATGCGGCTGACAGCAGGGCTATAGAGAGGCACCAATTACACTGTGGTTGCCACGCAAATACCCTGCACTTGACTTGGGAGGCTCGTGTGACAATGGAATGTATACCCCCTTGTGTGACAGGAATGTGTAGCATTCCCCTCCGGCGCAGGACTTAGTGAGTAAACACATCTACTGTATTCCTTCAGTTGTGACCTTGACTGCGGCATTTCACTAATTGCGAATGTCCATCTAAAGGCACTATACAGAGTATTTGCACTTGACTGGGGAGGTGTCCCAATCAGAGTAACAGTGAATAGTGCTTCTGCCCCAAAATTGAAACTTTATTGTGGACTTAAATGCAAGGAACAATGATTCTAGGCGCCTCCGTAGCCAGGTGGGAAGGATAGGCAGTGCGTAGCACACGCTTCTTGATTAGACCAGGGTTCGAGCCCGTCACCACCAAATACGGAGGATGCGGAAAGGTCAGGGAATGACCACCGCACCGGAGCAATATGGCCTTAGTTGCTAATGCTCCTAAAAACCAAACAACAACAACAACAATGATTCTAGTGTTTCCCCCCCCATCTGCCATAGACTCTCATGGACGGATCATCATCATCATCATCATCATCATCAGCCATTTTCAATCCACTGCAGGATGAAGGCCTCTCCAGCAACTTTCCAGTTGCTTCTGTTTTGAGCACTGGACATCCATTTACTACCCACAAACTCATGAATTTCATCTATCCATCTCCGCCTTTGTCTTCCAGGTTTTCTTCTAGCTCCTCTTGGATACCATTCTGTTATTTTCTTAGTCCATCTGTCATCATGTCTTCGAGCTATGTGTCCTGCCCAAGACCATTTTAGTTCTTTAGTTTTGATAAGAATGTCCTTTACTTGAGTTTGTTGCCTAATCCATGTGTTTCTCTTCTTATCTAACAGTCTTATTCCCAATATGATTCGTTCCATTCTTCGCTGTGTGGTTCTCAGCTTCTCTTCCATTCTTTTGGTGAGTGCCCAAGTTTCACTTCCATAAGTCATGGTGGGGAGTATACATTGGTCCATTATTTTACGTTTCAGACAAACTGGGATATTGCTCTTCAGTATGTGACTATATTTCCTGAATGCTATCCATCCAAAATTTATTCTTCTCTTGACTTCCAGCCATTTATCATTATTACAGCTAATAACTTGTCCCAGATAAGTATATGACTCCACCTTTTCAATTACTGCTCCTTCAATCATTATTTCCCTTTCTGTGGCATACTTGTTCATCATTACTTTTGTTTTAGCCATATTCATCTTTAGTCCAAAATCCTTACTAGCTGTGCATAACTGATTAAGATTTTCCTCTAATTCTTTGGGATCATGGCTTATGACCACAATGTCATCTGCAAATCGCAAATGGTTTAGGTACTCTCCGTTCACATTGACTCCTTTCTGCGACCAGTCTAATCTTCTGAAAGCTTCCTCAAGGGCAGCAGTAAACAGCTTCGGAGATATTGTGTCTCCTTGTCGAACTCCTTTCTCAATTTTAAATTTCCTACTGTCTTTGTCTAGTCTAATAAAGGAGGTAGCACTCTCGTATATTTTCTTCAAAATCATAATATATGGGGTATCAATGCCTTGTCTTTCCAGTGCCCGAAACATTGCCTTATGCTGTATGGAGTCAAATGCCTTTTCATAATCCACAAATGCCAGGCATAATGGTGTTTTATATTCATTTGCTTTCTCCATTAGCTGTGATATTACATGAAGGTGATCCATAGTTGAGAATCCTGTCCTAAAGCCAGCTTGCTCTTTCGGTTGATTCTCATCCAGTATTCTTTCTAATCTGTTAGTAATGACCCTTGTGAACAACTTGTAGATGTGGGATAACAAGCTAATTGGTCTATAATTTCCAATTTCTGATTTATCTCCTTTCTTATGCAGCAAAACTATAATTGCATTATTCCACTGCTTAGGCGTCACACCTTTTCTAATGCACTTTGTGAAGAGCCTTGCCAGTTTTTGTGTTATGTCTCCTCCTCCCAATTTTAACAACTCTACAGTAACTTCATCTTCCCCCGGGGCTTTCTGATTCTTCATTTTCTTCAATGCATGTTCTACCTCATCAGGAAGAATATTGGGTATGTCGTATGTGTTGCTACTTTGAAATCCATCTTCCCCACTGCTGGCATCATTCCCCTGCTCCTTGTATAATTCTCTATAGTAGTCTTCTGCTATTTGAATTATGCCTTCTCTGCTGTTTATAAGTACACCATCGCTATTCTTCAGTTTCAGTATCATTTGTCTTTCTGTATTACTGCTCATGGCTGCTGATTTAAATCCTTTGTTTTCCCTTAATGCTTGTTCTACTTTTCTTGTGTTAAATCTTCTTATGTCCTCTCTGAGTTTCTTTCTAATGGCTTTGCATAACTCAGTATACTCCATTTTCTCCCTGTCAGTGTTTTTCTTGCTTTTCATTTGTCGTCTTCGGTTCATCATGACAAGTGTTTCTTGACTAATTTTTTCTTCTTTGGATTTCTTTTTCCCTATAGGTTTCTTGGGCTTTATCACTTTCAAAAAGTTGTAATATTCCTCGTCGATATCTTGCTCCTCAGCAGTCTGCAGAAGCTCAGACTTGTTCTTAAGTTCCAGTACATACTGCTTTTTCTCCTCTTCTGTTATCTCAAAGACCTTTGTATTATTTACTCGAGTCAGTTTTTTCCTTTCCTTTCCTACATCTATATCAAGTGTACATCTTACCATTCTGTGATCACTTCCAACATTTACCTTATTCAGGACGGTGACATCATTCACAATATATCTTCTATTAGTGAGGATGAAGTCGATTTCATTAGTAGTTAATCCATTTGGACTCTTCCATGTCCACTTTCTGTTCACCCTTTTCTTGAAAAAAGTGTTCATTACTGACAGTCCTTGAGATTCTGCAAATTCCACAAGTCTTTCACCTCTTTCATTTCTTTCACCAATTCCAAAATTTCCTATAGTTCCCCTTTCTGTGCTGTTTTGTCTTTTTCCAACCTTAGCATTGAAGTCTCCCATAATAATAGTGTAGTGGGTTTTCTGCTCATCTAGAAGACTCTCAATTTCAGTGTACATTTCTTCAACCTCTTCATCATCATGGCTCGATGTTGGTGCATAAATCATTATAATCTTTAGCTTGTATCTCTTAGAAATCTTGAGTATTAGTCTTGACACTCTTGGTGATGTACTTTTGAATTCCAAAATGTTGTTTTTAAAATCTTTATGGACCAGAAACCCAATTCCACCTTCACTCCTTTCACTGTTTCCATTGGTGTACAGCAGATTTCCACTTGATAAACTGATAAGTGATTCATTTCTTCTTCTTGTTTCAGCCAAACCGATGATATTCCAATTCACATTTTCTAATTCCTTTTCCAGCTCTAATATCCTGTCTTCACCGATGAGTGTTCTTACGTTATAACAGGCCAAGTTCAGTTTCCGTGCATGGCAGCCTGGTCGTACCCAGAGATTCTTAGCACCCTCTGCTTCCACTCTAATCCTCTCGCTGCCGTGGACGGATCAAATCATCGTAACTACACCATTAGTGTAAAAACTGTGTTCACCATTATAACCTCCGTCATAGAAAACCCCAACAGAAATTAGTTTGATCTCTCAAAGACTAGTTTCCCTCTCGGGCGTTCCCCCCCTCGCCAAATTGTAACGGGGGAAGTTAAAAACTTGAACTGAACGTTGTCAGGCAACAAATTTTGCCACGGACTCACGGTTGGCATCATTTGCTATCATCGCAAAGGCTCTTCCGGACGGAGAGGTCCTGAACTCGTTAATCCGCAACAGCCTCGAGGATCCGAAGTCAGACACCAACTGGGACAAAATGAGTAATTCAAATCAGAAAATCACAGAACAAACTATGGACGAAGAAAAACTAACAAGAGGACATCACAAACAAGATCAAAACGACGAATTGCAAATAATAGAGCAAAGTGGAGACTGCAACGTTGCACTGCCACAGCCAACGCCCAAAAAGAAGTACAAGAAATACGCCACCCCGAAGTTGGGAAGGGAGACAAGATCTCAAGGCGAACATAAAGAACAACAAGATAAAGAGGATGTACGAACAGAAAACAACGAAGAAGCAAGCAAACAGCCTGAATCCCCAAACATTGACCCCAGGCTGCCGGAAGGCTCTGTGCTAGACCAGGTACTGGCCCTTCAGGTAGAGCTCGAAAACAAACTAAAAGAGTCAACGAACAGAATCACTGCAGCCCTCAGAGGCGAGATTGTGGGAATCTGGACTAAACTAGAAACAGTCCTCCAAAAGGTCAACAGCGAGGCAGAAAAAAACGCGGCCAAATTAGAGGCCTACCTGGAATGTAGGGGCACACAAATGCAACAGCGCGCCCCTACCTACGCAAATGCGCTGAGGAACCCACCAACTGTAATAAAGATACCAGCTAAGGAACAACCAGAGAAAAAAACGCTACTCCCAACGCCTAACCTTGTAATATTAAGACCCAAAAACACCGAGGAAATTGGTACATTTGACGAAATCAAAAACAAACTAATAAGCACTATGAAGGACGACTTCCAGCAAACAAGAATAAGAGGAATACGCAAACTAAGGAGCGTAGGACTCGTGATCGAAACCGAGTCAAAGCAAGAGATGCAAGAGATAATTGAAAACCCCAAGATTGCTGCCCTGGGCCTAACAGCTGAGCCACCAAAAAGAAAAGGTCCGGCGATAATAATTTATGACGTAGGCAAGGATGTCACACCTAACCAACTAGCATCTGAGCTGTACCACAGGAACTTACAGAGCAAAATCCCGGGAAAGGACCCACAAGAAACAGTAATACCCAAATACTTCATACAAGCGAGAAACGGAATAAATAAAAATTGGGTAGTTGAGCTTACCCCGGAGGCCTGGAAGGTCCTGAAAGACCAAACAAGGGTTTTCATTGAATGGGGAAGCTACCGCTATCACGAACGAGTAATCATACCGAAATGCTACCGTTGCTGTAAGTTTGGCCACACGACACACACATGTGCGCAAACCACCCCAACATGTGGCCACTGTTCTGAAAAGGGCCACGATTTTAACGCCTGCCCCCACAAAGATAAGGAACCCACCTGCGTTAACTGCAAGACTATGAAATTAGACCACAAGCACTCACTTAGGGACCCGAAATGCCCTACATACCAACGAACCAAGACGTTATACCAAAGCAGGATCAACTATGGGAACGAGAATTAAGAATTATAACACAAATATGCTGAAAATAATCCAAATTAACGCACAACGGGCCAGATCAGTGGCTGCCCAGTTACGGACCAAAGCTGAAGACGAAAACTTGGATGTCATTATAGTCCAGGAACCGTATACACATCTAAAGCGGGTCGCAGGGTACCCACACAATTATAAGGTGATCCACACGGATGACGACACCCCATGGGCTGCCGTTCTGGTAAGAAACACCAACATCAGCGCAACTAAAATCACACAGCTGTGTACTCCATGGGCTGCTTGTGCACAACTTGGCACTGCATTAGGATCTCTATATGTCGTGGCACTCTACTGCAGACCAGGACAAGATATAGGCTTTGCAATCGACTACCTCCGATGCCTACAGGACACCCTACCAAATAAAAGAGTCATCATTGGAGCTGATGTCAACTGTCGCTCCCCGGCATGGCACAGCCTCACCCCAGACAGGCGAGGAACTCGAAATGGACAACTCTTAGAAGACTACCTTGCAGGATCCTATCTAACTGTACTAAATCGACCCCACCATCTGCCAACATTTTCGAGCACCCTCTGGGAGGCCACAATTGATGTCTCCCTGGCCACCAGGAGTATGGCCGGACATGTGACTAATTGGAGGGTGGAGGAAGCATGGACCACCTCAGACCACCGCGCAATAACCTTTTCAGTTGAAAGACAACTAACAAGAATAACTCAAACAAACCAACCACAAATGAGATATGCAGTCGCAAATGCAGACTGGACACTGTATAGAGAGTTGCTCACCACGGCAATTAGACACAATCTGGAAAACATAAACCCCCGGAGCGACCCGGATGACCTTCAGAGGGAAACTACAAAATTATTACTAAACATCAGTGATCGAGTGATAAAAAAAAAAAACCCAAAACCTGGCACAGTACCCTGGTGGACACCGGAAATTGCAGTACTACGACGACAAATGCAAAAAACAAGAAAAGACTTCCAGAGAGCTCGCAGAACCTGGCCCGAAGATGAGGTGGAGGTCCTGAGACAACATTACAGAGAAGCTAGGAACCGTTACACAGACACCATAAAAAAAAGTAAGAAGAGTTCTTGGGAGCGCCTAGTGTCTACTTCTGGAAACACCGACCCCTGGGGCATAGTCTACAAGGTGATAACCAATAAGCTTCCCAGGGGCGAGGTCATTAGTACTACCAGGACACCGGAGGGAAACCTAACGACCACTTGGGAGCAGTCAATGGGCAACATACTGGACAAAATCTTCAAGGAACCAGCAATATTAACCATGCAAGAACAACACGAAATTTGCAAGGACAACGCAATCTATAACACCTCGACAATTGAACCCCCCTTCACCCTGGAAGAGCTCAGTGAGGCTGCCACCAAGATCAGAAATCGCAAATGCCCAGGACTGGACATGATCGAACCAGAGATCTTGAAGAAAACTGCAGAATTTGCACCGCACTTACTACTTACTCTCTACAACAGGTGCCTGGAAACAGGCAAATTCCCCACAGCATGGAAAACAGCAAACACCAAGTTGTTACTTAAAAATCCTAACAAAAAACCGGACTGCCCAGAGTCATATAGACCTATTGCACTGCTCTCAGTGGTCAGCAAACTATATGAGAGACTGCTGCACAAGCGAATCAAAAACCACTATGAGAGGACAAACCTGGCGGCTAGGAATCAGTTCGGATTTAAGCCGGGTTCCTCCACAGTGGATGCACTTGGAAACCTGCTTCGGAAGGCACAGGAATGCAGAAAAAAATACCTACTAGTCATTTCAATTGATTTTGCTGGGGCGTTCGACTCACTATGGTGGCCGAGCGTCCTAGCCAGACTAAGGGTGGCTGCAGTCCCTATCAACCTATACAAGGTAATGGAGGACTACCTATCTTGCAGGAAAGTAGAAATAAATGCCAACTACCAAAATGTCACAAGATCTGTATACAGGGGCTGCCCGCAGGGGTCTGTCTTGGGGCCACTCCTTTGGAATATGGTTCTCGACGAGCTCCTGAACCTGGACCTGGGGCTGATCGGAGCCCAGGCCTTTGCAGACGACCTTATTCTTACCATTGAGGCTGACTCAAGAGCCCAACTGGAAACTACCGCAAACCAAGCTCTGCAGAAAATACAAAATTGGGCTACAAGAAACCAGTTAAAAATTTCACCGACGAAAACCACATCTATTCTACTAAAAGGAACCCTACAAATAAGGCGTCCACCCCAAATTAAAATAGAAGGTGTGACCATTAAACTTGCCAACCAAATGAAATATCTAGGAGTTATCCTAGACAAAAACTTATCCTTTCAACCTCACCTACAATATATAAGGACGAAGATAAGACGTTACTCGGCACTGGTGGCGAGGGTTACGAGAAAAGACTGGGGATTAAAAAAAACAGCACTAATGTTGTATTATAAGGCAACCTTCATCCCTGCGATAACTTATGCTGCTGCAGTGTGGTACAGCAAAACTACGCTTGCAGTCAATAGGAGAACTCTGGATACGATACAAAGGACCATTTTACTAACAACCACACGAGCATGCAGAACAGTAAGCACACCAGCGTTGCAGGTGCTTGCTGGAGCGCTCCCCCTCGATTTGGAGACTGTAAAAGCTGGCTTGCTCTTCCTGCATGCCAGGGGGGTTGCTGCCACCTTCCAGGATTTCATAATTGACCCAACGAGTAGTACAAAAACAGAAAAAGTCCGATTACAGGCTTACCTACTTCGGGAGTGGCAACAAAGATGGACCGATACAACAAAAGGAGAAATCACAAGAAAATTCCTTCCCAACCTCAGCAAAATATATCCCAAGCAACCAGCCTGGTACTTTCCGGGGAAGCATTTGACTTCGCTCCTTACTGGTCATGGTCCCTTTAAGGAGAAGCTGCTTGGGTTCTGCCTTGTTGAGGACCTAAACTGCACATGTGGGGAGATCGAGAACTGGAACCACTTGGTCTACGACTGCCCAGAATACGAAGATCTCAGAGGCATCCTGATCACAAAGATACACTACCTTCCGAAAGGACTGGAATCCCACTTCATTGACACAGAAGAGGAATACAGAGCACTTTCTCAATATGCGCAGGACCTCTTCGAGAGGAGAAAACTGCTAATTACCATAAATCGTGTCTGAAGAAAGATCACCACAAGTTAAACTGTACAAGACCATAAAATACTATCCAACAGAGTTACTACAGAGAAAAACCTTGAGACAAGTGAGTGAAAAACACAAGGACAGAGCTTACCCCATGAGCGACTGGACTGAAATCGACTCAATATTGAAGAAAAGAGACTTAACGCAGCACAGCTGCCAAACGCCATTTGGCGACTTGAAGAGGGCACCCTAGCCTCCTTCATCTTTAATACCCATATCCCCGGTGGGGGGGGGGGAGAGACGGTCTTACTGTCTCATCCCCTTCTCGCCATTCCCACTTTCCTTTCTGGTGGGGCATGGGCATGCCCCACTGTGACTTGGAGTTGCCTCCTCTCTCGGCTCCATACTTCTGTCTTTTCCCCCCAGACTTCAGTCTCCCCACCCACTCTACCTGCACATACGCAAGCGAATGCCCTACACATCGGAATTGATTTAATCATCTCCAAATTACGTTTTTCGCCCATACACTCGGCGTTTCAAAAATTTAGCGTTATTCCCCATAGAATTTACCAAAAAAAAAAAATATATATATATATATATATATCTTAGTTTATTTTTTAACTTTCTTTTCCTCTTTTTTTTTTTTTTTTTTTTTAGGTCCTAGCCGCCGAAATCTCAGGAAATTAAGCGGCAGGACCTGCCAGAGTAAATCTTAGTCTACTGGTGTTTCCTGGTCTGCCTCCACGGGGCGAAAGTGGGGCAACGTTGGGCCTCAGTAGGGGTCCAGCGGCTAAACGACCAGATGACCAACGGTACATGACATTACACATATACAATATCCATACACTTTTAAATCTCTGGCATTTCCCAGCGAACTGGTTCACTCACAATGAAAGCAACGCGGAGATGGGGGGAAACCCCTGGTGCCGTTTGACCCTAAACACACTTTACACTTTACACTTTACCCATCCCCTATGTCTGCGTGGGTAGCACAGTGGTATCGTCACCGTCCTCCCCACACCAGGTGGAAAAGGCCCGGGTTCGAATCCCGTCGATGACGCGAGGAACTTTAGTGGGCTTTTTTTCACTCCGTGGCTGAGTTAGTCGGTCTCAGGCGTAGATAGCAAGGTTTTTTTCCATCAGAAACTGAGGTTTTTTCGTCCAGCAAAACAGGCAAATCGACCAGAGAACTGACGCAATTTACAGACACGAATACGGGTTAATGTAATCATTTACGGGTAACCCTAATACAGTAATTACCCATCCCCTATACGCGGAGATGTGAGAAATCCCAGGTGCCGTCCGACATGAACATACCCATCCCCTATTTCTCCTTACTCGGGTGGACTGCCTTCTCTATCTGTCCACTTTAGCTTGTTCCTCACATTCAGACCCCCGTCCTCTTGTTCCCCAGGCCTTCTCTTCTCTTCTCGTTTTTTTTTTTTTTTTTTTTTAACTTGGTCTTCGTCCAGGACGCTCAGGCGACTCTGGCGGAGACCAGCCAGAGAATAAAGGGCAGCCTGGCTACCTCCTAGCGGTGTGTGTGAGGTCCTATCAGGTGAGGTCCTATCAGGGGCCCTGCGGCCAAATGCCAGGACACCCAACAGAACCTAACGCAATATGTCATATAGAACAGACAACACTTTTCTGGCATTTACAGTACTTCTGTATTTCTTCACAGCGTACATATGGCACAGATCTGAGAAATCACATGTGGCGCCTGAACCTAACACTATGCACAGTATATGCATACAACGGTACACGACACTAGTCAATTACAAAATCATCCATATACTTTTAAACCTCTGGCATTTACAGTGTTCTGTTTCACACCCACAATGTATAGCATGCGGAGATGGGGGAAACCCCTGGTGCCGTTTGACACTAAACACAATCTACACTCTACACACTACATACCAAGTGGTTGAAACGATACCCGGATATTCAGGTCACTGAACAGCGATTGGCAGACCAAAGAAGAACCATCGTCATGAAGAATTCCTGCCATCTTGAAAAAAATCAAGCTGGATGTCAGCGATCTGCTACAAAGCACAAAGAATATGGTCAATATGGAACCAGAGGAGGAACAGCAAGAAGAAATACAACCCAGAGTAGCTGAAGTGGAAAGAGACGAAATCATGCTATTCAGAATAGAAGACGAGTGGAATAAGGCCCTCACAGAATTCGAAGGAATGGACCCCACAAGAACCCGCGTGATACCTAAGCAGCGGCCAAATAAAATCCTGTGCAGAGTAACAGACCACCTCAATCGGCAAATAAGCCACATTACCTTAACAACAATGGTGCAACGCTGGAGGATATCGACACAGACGTATACCGTTCTGCCATATAAGGCACTAGGATTAATGGAAAAGAAACGAGAGGCCAACAGCAGAAGAACCGAAAACAGATGGAATCGCCAGCTTGGCGTAGAAGACTTCAGCAGAAGATAGAAGAATTAAGAGTCGAGATAGGTCAGTTGACCCAGTACCAAGAGGGTGATAGTAGTAAGAAATTGATTGGAATGGTGATGAGCACCCTCAAGAAAGAAAGCGTCCACAGTAAACCCGAGACCAGAAATCAGAGAACAGAAGAATACTTGGACACACTCAAGTAGAAGCTACTGACACTCAGCAAGAGACTACACTCCCAGAAGAAAATAAACAACCGAATTTGTGATAAGGACCAAAGAGCCTTCAACAGGAAACTAGGTGAACATGAGAAAGTAGGAAACGGATCACCAAAGAAGAATGCAATGGAAGAGTTCTGGGGATAATATCTGGAGCACTGAAGTAAGACATAACAGCAGAGTACCGTGGATAGAAGCAGAACGGAAGAAAACGAAGGACATACAAGAGATGAGAGAGTAGGATATTCGAGAAGAAGAAGTAAACAGTCAATCAGAAAACCCACAACTGGCGAACACCGGGAATTGATAACATCCGCAACTACTGGTAAAAGAAGCTCACCTGCACACACACACAAGCACCTAGCAGAGCAGTTCACTCGAATGATAAGCAACCCGGAGACAATCTTGAAGTTTCTCACTGAAGGAGTCACATATCTGAAGCCTAAAGATGAAGATACAAGAAGCCTGGTGAAATACAGGCCAATCACATGCCTCCCAACGATGTACAAGTTACTAACTAGCTGCATAACTAAGAAGATATCAGATCACTTAGAGAGTCAGAATATAACGGCCGACAGCAGAAAGGAAGCACGCGGAGAAACAAAGGATGCAAGGAGCAATTAACCATAGATGCCGCCGTTATGGAGCAAGCCTTCAAGAAGCACCGCAACCTATACACAGCCTACATCCATTACCGCAAGGCTTTCGACTTCGTACCTCGTAGCTGGCTAATAGAGACCCTGAAAATCTACAAGGTCAGTTCGATAGTGACAAACTTCCTAGGAGCAACAATGGCGAAATGGAGTACCACCATTAAAGTCAAGAACATCGAAACCAGGTCAATCCCCATTAGAAGAGGAATCTTTCATGGAGATGCGCTGAGTCCACTGTGGTTCTGTCTAGCATTCAAACCGCTATCCACCATGCTCAACGTCAGCAAGTATGGATATAACCTCAAAGAAGGAAGAAAGAACCTGTACACCCTCACTCACCTGATGTACATGGAGGACATCAAGCTCCTACCCAGCAACCGAAAAGTAACTACTCCGGATCACCGAAGAAAAGGATTCAGCAAGGACATTAGGATGGAATTTGGTCTAGAAAAATGCATGACCCACACACTGCACCAGGGAAAATTATTTGGCCGAAACTACCAGCTGCTGATTGGTAAAGAGATCGAAGCTATGACAGAAGGAGAGACCTACAAATACCTAGGGATGATGCAGGCTCAGCAGTTAGAGCAAAAGGTAATCAAGAAACGCCTGACCGAAAAATATCGTCAGAAACTCAAAAGCCTGCTAAAAGTAAAATTGAACGGAGGGAACACAATTAATGTCATAAATACCTATGCAGCTCCTGTACTAAAAATCAAATTATTATTATTTCAGGGTTGCCCGTAATTAAATACATTAACCCGTATTTGTGTCTGTAAATTGCGTATGTTCTTCGATTTGCCTGTTTTGCTGGACGAAAAAATCCCAGTTACTGGAGAGAAAAACCTTGCTATCTACGCATGAGACCGACTAACTTAGCCACGGAGTGAAAAAAGCCCATTAAGGTTCCTCGTGTCATCGACGGGATTCGAAGCCAGGCCTTTTCCACCCGGTGAGGGGAGCACGGTGACGATACCACTTTGCTACCCGCGCAGATTGCAGCTCCTGTACTGTGTGTGTGTGTGTGTGTGTGTGTGTGTGTGTGTGTGTGTGTGTGTGTGTGTGTGTGTGTGTGTGTGTGTGTGTATATAGGTAGGGTGGCTCCTAGAACGTCCGTTCAAATCCACCTCGTTTCTTTGTACGTTGAACAGACTCTCCAAAACAGGCCAGCGTGTAATATAGTGCAATGTTCGTGTAGTTTAATGCATGTTATGTTGTTGTGTTATGCTGACCTCTTGGCTACCCAGAAGCAGTTATCACCAGGAAGGCTGCTTCTAGATACTCGTGCACACCACGGGAAGGTGGACCAGTTCCAGTAGATGGGGCGCATAAGGTCTCAGGTTATGAGACAACAATACCTAAAAAAAAAAAAAATCCTCTGGGGGCCCAATCCAGAGCTTAAAAAAAATATATATATATATATACATATATATATATATATATATATATATATACACATAAATAAATAAAAAGAAAATAAATAAATAAAATAAATAAAAAAAAATAAATAAAAAAAAATAATAAATAAAAAATAAAAAAAATAATAATAATTAAAAAAATAATAAATAATAATAATAATAAAATAAAATAAAATAATAAAAAATAAATAAAAAAAATAAAATAATAATAAAAAAAATTAAATAAATAAATAATAATAGTAATAATAATAAATTAAATAAATAAATAAATAAATAATATAAAACAAAAAAAAATACTCCTCATCATCACCATTAGTCTCTTGGGCATTCTGGACACACTTCGGTAATGTTTTCAACACACTATTTTGTTCAAGTGTTTAACAGGCGTTTGCTCAGTTCAAAGGCTCCCTTTGCAAAATCCTGGAATAATTGAAATACACTCCTATTAGATAAGAACACCTCTTCCCGACCTAACTCATTTTCAGCAATGATTTCCCTGATTATTTCCCTGACATTATCATAAATTGTACACACATATAATATATGGTGCCAACTTTCAACCTCACCACAAAAACAGAGATCTGTATCCGAAAGTCCCAAATGAAATAATTTCGCTTTCATCGAGCCGTGACCTGTTACTAAAAATGATGTTTGTATGCAGCTCCTGTACTAACATACACATTCGGGATCATATATTGGACTAACACCGAGCTAGAAGATACATGCGAAATACAAGGAGAATGATGACCAAGGGTCGCCAACACCACCCGAAGTCAGCAGTGGGGAGAATAACAAAACCTCGGAAAGAGGGAGGAAGGGGCCTGATAGACCTGATAGAACAACAGAAAACAGAGATAGCTAACTTGAAGGATTACTTCGAGAACAACACAGCACCACTCCACCAGGCCATAAGGAAGATAAATAAGTGGTATACCCAACTCAACCTAAGCGAGGAAATCCCTCCCGCCCAGACAGTAAAAGAAACGAAATTAGAAAGATGGGGAAAGAAGACACTGCATGGTAAACACTACAACGACCTCCATCAAGGTCACATCGACACCATTGCTTCCAATGCGTGGCTCATAAGCGGGTCGCTCTTCCCTGAAACTGAAGGATTCATGCTGGCCATCCAAGATCAGGTAATCAACACCAGAAACTATAGAAAATACATCCCAAAGGAGCCCAGAATGTCAGTTGACACAATGACTCAGATGAGAAAAAAATTAGGAAGTACACGAACCTGAGACATGAGATCAAGGAGATGTGGCATATGCAAGAAGTATCAACCATCCCAATCATCGTGTCAACCACCAGTATGGTACCAAAGACTCTACATAACAGCCTAGCAGCAATAGGACTCCCAGAAAACACCTGCAAGGAACTCCAGAAAGTCGCAATCCTACACACCTGTAGGATAGTCAGAGATTTCCTCGACTGACAGTAACACCAGACATAACAACAACCACCCTGTGTACTTGATAGCAGTACCCGTCACTGAGTGGATCCACCAAATCAGGGAGAAATAATATAAGAGCAACAACAATAATAATAATAATAACGATAAACTACCCTGTGTACTTGGTAGCAGTACCCGTCACAGTGTGAACCCCCGGTCAGGGAGAAATAATATAAGAGCAACAATAATCATAAACACCAGACATAACAACAACCACCATGTGAACTTTTTAGCAATATCCGTCATGAGGTGTGGAATCCCCCCTCCCAATCAGGGAGAAATAATATAACAGCGAGAACAACAATAATAATAATTGAATTTGGTCTAGACAAATGCAAGACTCATGGATTGCGTCAGGGAAAATTATTCAACCGAAACTATCGAATCTCTTTACAGCTGCAGAGCGGTAAAGAGATTGGAGCCATGGCAGACGGAGAGGCCTAGAAATACTTGGGGATGATGCAGGCTCAGTAGTTACAGCACAAGGAAATTAAAGCCTGCTTAAAAGCCTGCTCAAAAGCCTGCTCAAAGCAAAGCTGATTGGATGGAACACAGTTAAAGCCTTAATCACTTATGCAGTCCCAGTGCTAACATACTCCTTCGGGGTCATAGTTTAGACTAACACCGAACTGGAGATTATCATGAGAAAGACAAGTACAATGATGAACAAAAGCCGCTGACACCACCCGAAATCTGAAATCTGCCGTGGAGAGACTGGCAATTGTTTTGGATGAAGGAGGAAGGGGCCTGATAGACCTCATTGAGTATCAGAAGACAGGGACAGTTAACCTGAAGGATTACTTCCAGAAACACAACCTATTCTCAACCTAAGCGAGAAGTCCCTCCCAACCAGGAGGTACAGACGAAGTTAGAAAAATGGGCAGAGAAGACACTCCATGGCCGAAACTACAATGATCTCCATCAAGATCACATAGATAAAATTGCTTCCAATGCATGGCTCACGAGAAGGACGCTCTTCCTCGAGACTGAAGGATTCATGTTCGCCATCCAAAACCAGGTAATCAACATTAGGAACTATAGAAAATACATTTCCAAAGAGCCCGGAGGGTTCTGTGACACATGTCGATGATGTCTCCTGGCGTCAGAAACGATCCATCACATCACAGGGGATGCAAGATGATCACCCAGACTGAGTACGCTCATAGACACGACTACATAGCCAGGATAATAGATCAGAAACTAGCGAGGAAATATCAGTCGAACAAACAAAATGTACCATTCTACTAGCATGAACCCCAGGCTGTACTAGAGACCGTAACCCACAAGCTGTACTGCAACCGTGCCATAATAACGGATAGAAAAATCCCGCACGACAGACTGAATATAACCCTTGTGAGCAAGATGGAAAAGGCTACCTACCTGATTGATGTAGCGGTGCCCGAACACAAGCAATGTCCAGAAAACCTATGGGGAAAATAATTCTTTTAATTTCTTTCAGTTATTTGCCATGTAACGGAACAAAAATGATAATTTTGCTGAAATTCTCTTTGTCTTTGACTTTGGATAATTATGTGTTGTTGATTAACTGGTTACTAATTTACCATGCTGTCAGTATTGGACATCAATAAATATATTTGTTTGCTGCAAGGTGATTAATCAAATGCATTCTAGTCACATATTGGCAGACTTTTAATATTTCGCACTGAAAATAGATTACGAAGAATGCACACGATCTGCAATTGTATTCTTTTATAATATTTTTCCTTCTATAATCACGTACATTTATATGTTTAGATTAAAATTCTGATTGTGTATATCTTTTTCCACTGAGGAAATTAAGGTGTGACTCATTTCTAAGTGGCAAGTTGAAGCCCCTGTGGCTGCGAGCAATTTTGGTTCCATGTTATGTCATGATTGGTAGTCAATAACAATTTTTTTTCTTGTTTCTAGAAGCGATCATCGTACAATCACCTGGACCAGTCCATCCTTGGGAACGAAAGATTAATATATTAATGTGCTAGCAAGAAAATCTTAAAATTCCTACTATGGTTATCTTTATCAAGGCGAGTTCATAGTTACTGAGACTTCTTAATTCATGATAACAGTTAATTCTCAGAATTTTTGCTCTTTCATTATTTTGAAATTTTACCACGAAATTTCAGGTACAGAACATAAAGGAAGGTCAATGTGTATCGTACATCGTTCTGATTTATATATAAAACAATTTCTTGTATTTTGTTTCTCGTAGACCACGAGTTACCTCGGCACCATTCTCTTCACATTATTCTGAAATAAGCGCCGAAATATGTTTCGAAAAGAAGTAGAATTGAAGATAAGTTTGGATACATTTAATTTTCCGTACAATGGGAAAAATATAAGCTATTCGTGTATTAGATATAAAAGGATTTTCTTACCCGAATTCAGTGATCTTGAGGGACATTTGAACAGCCAACTTAAGCATATTATCATCAGCAAAGAGACACGTCTCTGATTTTCCTTTTTGTCTATAAACTAAGTGGAGTTTCGTGATATTCCGAAAACGAAATTCAATCTGCTTTTGCCTTTTCTCTCTCTTGATTTGGTCATACGTTTACTGTTCCTGAATATGACCTATCACGTCATGGCTCATGGGTATGTTTTCTTACTGTCCGAGTTTGAAGGACGTCTTCTCTATTAATCCCAAATATTTGCCCACAGTTTTATTTTTAAAGCATTCGAACAAAGATTTATGCAGTGCATTCTATATTATAAGTACCCTGCACAAAAGCAATGAATATTTAGTGTGTGTGTATTAAGTACTGCTGTGAATTCTGGTAATGCATCGCTGCCGTGCGATAGCGATATTCTTCCGGATCTATCATCGTATGGAAATAAGTAACAATAGCTATCAGTATTGATTTCTTATTTCTAAGTACAACACTCAAACGGTATATCATTCAGCAGTAGATAATATGAATAGCGAATACCGATGATATGGAACTTTACGGGTATCCAAATAATGATATCCATACCGTTTGCACGAGATAAGAATAATGGTGGGATTGATAGCAGGTCTCGCCGTGGTCATCTCAATTCTTTTAGCTGTTATGATCTCAAGAAGTCGAATGAAATAAATAGAACACTGTAATTAGAAAGAAAAGTACATAAATGAATTGATTTCCATGGTACTTATGTCTTAGTTGGGGACCATAATGAAATTTCCAAAAGATGTTTCGTGAAGAAAGAGGACTTCAGATTCCATAAACATGTCACCACAACAGACATTTTGATTAATCTTGAGTAGAACATTAACCCAAAACAAAATATCTAAGATCTGGGCATTTATACTTTTGTTTTGGATAACTGTTGCAAGCAGGGAAATATATATCATGATCAGTGGTTTACGAGACCATTCTAGGGACAACGGAGGAGGTGAGAGGAGAACTTCATAGGAAGGCATATCTCAGCTGGTTCCTACAACGAAAGTTGAACCATTCTCCATATAAAACGAATTCAGTAAACAGCAGCTGCCCGTGCTACAAGTCGGTTTCCAGACACCGAGGAGAGTTTCCAATTTAGTGAAGCAACCAAAGCGCATGCTGTACATCCAATGCGTGTGCTAACACATCTTTTGTGTATCCTTGTGTGAGACTGCAGAAGAACGTGCGGTTCTGAATATCGATTTTAATCTAAACTAATGAAGATCTCCATAGAAACTAAGTCACAAAACTACATCACGTGCAGTGCCAATATTCACGGAACAATCGTAAATTTTTTGTTTCGTTCCTACTGAAAAACATGAATTGTATGTAGAATCGACCACGCTGAAATCAAAACACAAAAAAAAAAAAAAATTGTTGTGTGGGTTATGTTCAGTAGTTTCTGAGAAAAGTTAACATTAACTTTTAATCAATATCTTCTACTGCAATCCAAAGAATTCCCTCGCAGCTTTCGGTTAGATTTCTGTTGAGAAATCTAACCAAATTATAATTTCTTTTAGTTTGGGTTATATTTCTGTTGAGAAACGCTTCATATAAAAAGGAGAAAAGGTTCAATGCACTTTTTCATACCGCATTTGAGAAATCGGTGTTAGGCAATGTGTACATTTTTCATCCCTCGAAGCATGTGAATCCACCTTTTAAAACAAATGAAATACTAACAGCTATTTTTAGTCATTATTTTAAAAAGTATTCCTTCAGGGATAATGGGATATGAATTATCCCTCAAGTTATTGAAAAATCTGACCATTTAAACACTTTTAAACTCGATTTGGAGTTAAAAAAAACTATTGTACTTAGGCGATCCGAATCATTAAATTCATCTGCCGTGCATTATGTCTGTAAATTGCGTATGTTCTATGGTTGATTTGATCATAAATCATCCAGAATAACTCCTAGGTATTTAGTGCTAGACACAAAAGGAATTTGTCTTCCATTTAACAATACTCTGGGCGGACGGTTATAATCAGAATGTTTTTTAAACACCATGAAGTTAGTTTTCTTAGATGAAATTTTTAATTTGTTTAAGGAGGCCCACTCAGAAAAGTCCTCCAGAACATCTCGTATTCTCTGCTCCAGCATCAATCTAGACCCACCAGGAACTCCAACAACCAGGTAATCCGCGTACGCCACCTGCAGGCATCTTGAGGCACTAGGCCTATTCAGCCACTGATCCAAAACTGTGTTCCAAATTATAGGACCCAAAACAGATCCCTGCGGGCACCCTCGACTGATATATTTTCCAAACATCAGATGTTTTCCACAGACCCTCACCTGCCTATCACAGAAGTAAGAACGAATTACTCCATATACAAATTTGTATGTATTTGTCACATCGAGACATTCTTAAGGATGTTAACACACTCTCCCACCACACAGAATCAAAAGCACCCTCAAAGTCCACAAACACAACCAAGACATACTTCTCAGGAGAGGATTTTTATGTAATTGATTAATGTCAAAATAGCTTCCTCAGTTGAGTGACCCCGTTTAAAACCAAATTGACAATCCGAGGTAACATGACCTTCATTCAGCATATCAACAATTCGAGGAGTCAGCAACCTTTCAAACAACTTGCCAAGATTAGCCAAAAGAGAAATAGGTCTGTATGATCGAGGATCCCCCTTAGGCTTAGCAGGCTTATGCAGGATCTTAAGCAGAGCAATCTTCCAAGATCTCGGAAACTTTCTCTCGATCAAACATTTGTTATACATTTTTAACAATATATGTGGACAAAGGTCAAAAACCTTTATCAAAACTTTGTTTTCTATCAAGTCAAGACCTGGGCATTTCTTAACATTCAATTTAGCAATGGCTACTCCAAGTTCCAGGAGGGAAAAAAGACATATTTCCGACGAACCGACATACTCAGCATTATCCAGCCGGATTGTAGATTGATCTTCTGTGTCCAACTCTGACCTGTCCTCGGGAAAAAGTTCCCTGACGATGTGCCCAACGGTATCATACCAATTGTTAGTTTCCTCCCCATTGGCCACAACAGTGTTATAAATTTCTCCATGTAGAAGTTTATCACGAGATATTCTATAAATCAGTCCCCAAGGATCTGAATTATCCACCTCTTTGACCAGATTCTGCCAACTCTCAATCTTAGCACGGACGATTTCCCTATGGTACTCTCTACGCAATGATTTATAATTTTCACTGAGCAATTGTACATCCTCCACTGACAAATGTCTACTTCGCTGCAGCACTCTCCTGGCTCTGTTTACCTGAGATCTTCGCTCAGTCAAAACCGGAGACCACCAAGGAACCGGGGCCACTCTAAATTGTTTTCTAATTGTAGTCTGTAGCGTTGCCTGATAAAGATGATATTCAACATGAGCTACCAATTCCTCAGCGTTAAAATCGTTCAAAGATATTGCATTGTCATCATTGAAAATAGATTTCAAGTAATTTCCAAATTTTTCCCAGTTTATCTTGTCCATAGAAAATCTTTTTAAATTTCCAATACTAAAATTCCTTCGTACCGGCTCAGGGGCAACATAAAATGAAATAGCGTTATGATCGCTGTTTACCATGTCCGGATTTACATCCCAACTCAGAATCTTCCCATCATACCCTGAGGAAACAAGAGTTACATCAATGTTTGACTCTCCATTGCATGTAGAAAATGTATAAGGTTTACCAGGTAGATTCTGAACACTGAGATTATGTGGCAAAGTCATATCCTCCAAGAGAGAACCCCGAGATTCTACCACCCTGCTGTGCCAAAAACCAGATTTAGCATTCAAATCAGCCGCCAGAATCAATCCACGCTCCGCAAACCTCGAGCAAATTTTATCTATATGATGTAATGAAACTTGAAAATCTTCCGCAGGAGAGCAGTATGCAGAAACCAGGCAAAAGGAAAATTCCATCAATGACACTGAAACACAAACAACGTTCGCGGAACACTCCCCAGTAACGGCGGTCAACACAATATCCTGATTGAATACCACTATCGCAGACTTGGTAGGGGCATCCGAAGCAGCAACCACTCTACATGAAGTTGGATATCCAATGGCTGGCAATCCAACACACACATGGGCTGAATCCATGAATAATATTCTGAATGCCCTACTTCAGACTGATGAGAGTCCCCTCAATGATGAACAAAAGCAAATTAAACAAGACAACCAGGCCTTCTCCAACAATAAAATAGAACCTCCTTTCACCTCTGAGGAAATGAACAAAGCACTTGACAGAACAAAAATGAATAAATGCCCAGGTCATGATAATATTGAGGTTGAGGTCATCAAGAAAGCAGCAACACATCTCCCAAACCACCTATTAGCACTATTCAACAAATGCCTTGCGAAAGGAATTTTCCCTGATTCTTGGAAACAGGCAGTGCTTCGACTCATCCTAAAAGGTCCAGATAAAGATCCTACTCTACCCAAATCTTACCGCCCCATTGCTCTTCTCCCGGTCTTGGGAAAGGTAATGGAGCGGCTGCTTCAATCCAGATTGTCCACCTACTACCAGACAGCCAACTTAGACTCTCCAAAGCAGTATGGCTTTAAGCCAGGATGCTCCACTGAAGATGCTATGAACAATCTGCTCAACACAGCAAACTCAACCACAGAAAAATATCTACTGGCTATTTCCATTGACTTTGCTGGTGCCTTCGATTCCATCTGGTGGCCCAGCATTGTCAGGAGATTACGTCAAATCAATATTCCACTCAACCTCTACCGCTGTCTCCAGAACTACCTCTTCAACCGCTCAGTCACTGTTCAAACAAATTTTCAGAAAACCTCCCGACCAGTTGTTAGAGGGTGTCCACAGGGCTCCGTTCTTGGGCCCTACTTCTGGAACTTGATACTAGATGAATTTCTTCTTGTGGATTTGGGTCCTGTGGACTGCATGGCCTATGCAGATGACCGCATCCTCCCTATCAAAGCTGATTCTAGAACTCAGCTTGAGCAAATTGCCTCCCCTGCCTTAACGATCCTCCAAAATTGGGCAAACAACCACAAGTTAGTCATCTCTGGGGAAAAAACGAAGACTATCCTCCTCAAAGGATCCTTGGACATAAGAAGACCACCCCAAATTAAAATCTCTGGGCAGACATTGCAACTCAAAACAGAACTAAAATATCTAGGAGTAACCTTCGACTCCCGATTAACATTCTTACCTCATCTTAATTACCTCTCCAATAAAATACGTCGTTATACTGCCATGATCGTAAGAATTAGCAGAGCAGACTGGGGTTTGAAGAGGAGGACTCTCATGCTACTTTATAAAACCATCTTCTTACCAGCTGTGTGCTATGGTGCAGCCATATGGTTCCCTCGTGCCATCATTGCACGTAATAAAGCAAAGCTACATACAATTCAACGCAATATCCTACTCACTGTGACTAGAGCATGCCGCACAGTCAGTAATCCTGCCCTGCAGGTCTTAGCAGGCACTCTTCCTCTGGACCTGAAGGTTATTCGTCGCGGCCTTGCATACCGCATAAAGAGAGGAATTCCCACCACCATTCTGGATATAACACTCGATCTAGCTAACGATCCAAAAAACGAAATGAAACAGATTTACTTTAAGCTCTTCCAGCATTGGCAAAGATCTTGGGAGCAAACAACCAAAGGTGAAACAACTAAAAGATTTCTTCCACAAGTTATGATAACTGCACCAAAACCTCCTCCGTGGTACTCACCAGGCCTTCACGTCTCCTTCTTCCTCACTGGTCATGGATCGTTTCGGGCCAAGCTGCATGCCCTGGGTCTCACCGATTCTCCTCTCTGCACATGCGGTGACAATGAAGACTGGATTCACCTCATGTATAATTGCCCTCTTTATGATTTACCCAGAAGTCTCCTAATCACCAAAACTGGAAATATACCTAGTGGGCAGGAACACCTCTACATAATTGACGAAACCAACTACAAAGCCTTCACTACTTTTGCCCAGACTGTATTTGAAATGCGTCAAATTCACCTACAGCAAACTGTTCAACGCACCCCCATCTTATAATGAACCCAAAACTCAATTCACAGAACATATCCTGAATGGAATCAAAGAAAACACAAATAGAATATTGATCTTTGTCATGACCTAACAGGAATCTCTCGACGTTCACAAAGGTAGCTATCTGACAAACCCACGAACCCAAAAAGGACTTTTCTACAATAGCCACAAGAACTCCAAGCAATCCTTGAGCTTCATGAATCCATGTGCCTCCTCTCATCCCCTAAGAGAAGATTATCCAAGTCCCAGTGTGGGACACTGCTCATTGCCTACAAGTCACCCTTGGATGAAGAAGATTAAATTGCTTGACACTGGGCCCCTTGCCCATTGTGGGACCCACTCACTTGCTGGCACCTCTTCTCTTCAAGGTGTATGACGATATCTGATTTTCTTACTTGTGCAGGAACTCATATAAATACTCCTCTGGGAGTGGGACTGGCATTTGACTTATCAAATGCAGGATCATGCTATTAGGCAATCTGACTTTGTGGGTCACTTGACCTCACCCTCTCTCTTCTGCTTACCTTCTTTCTTCTCCTCAATCTCTCACCCCTTCTCCTATTTCAAAAAAATATATATATTTTTTTATTTATTTATTAATTTTTTATTTTTATTTATTTATTTTTTTTATTTTTTTTTATTTTATTTTATTATTTTTTTATTTTTTTTATTATTAATTTTTTTTTATTAATTTTTTTTATTTTTATTATTATTATTATTATTATATTTTTTATATTTATTTTATATTATTTATTATTTATTTTTATTTATTTATTTTTTTATTTTATTTTATTATTATTATTTTATTTTTTTTTTTTATTATTATTATTATTTTTTTTTTTTTCGGCCCTCCCTGGGAAGCTCAGGCTAACCCCAGGGTCGGCCAGCCAGAGTTCTCTTTCCACATACCTGGTCCGGCTCCCAGTGCCAGTGACGGTAACTAGCAGTCTGTGGTGTTCCACAGACCCTAGGCTAAGCGGCCAGATGAACAACATAACCCGCACTAAGCAAACATGAACATACACTAACATATGATATCTGGCCTTGACAGTACTGTACTGTCTTACTTCAAAAGAGATTCAAATGCGGAGTTGTGCGAAAGCACCGGTGCCGCTTGTCAAAAAACACTATGTCACTATGTCACTATCCAATGGCTTTAAAGACAAGTCCTCCCACTTGAACAGAATAATATGGCTCCTGAATGCACACCAAATCAAAGCACTTTTCAATAGCAGCCACTCGGATTTCGTCAGCCACAGCTCTAGACCTTTGTGCGTTAATCTGTAAAATTTTTAGACACTTTTGATTTGCAAAATTATCTGTGGTAAATTCCAGATTATTTTTCCTATTCATTGTAAGTTCTCTTGTCCGTCATTTCCACAGCTCTAATGCAGTGTTTCTCAATCTTTTTACTCTCGTGGCACATTTTCCAAAGAAGAAAAATTTCGCGGCACACCTACGTAGTCATAGAAGAAGAAATTTCTAAATTTCGCGGCACACTTGGAAAATTTTGCGGCACACTAATGTGACGCGGCACACCCTTTGAGAAACACTGCTCTAATGTACTCCGGACATTCGCTGTCTCGTACCGAGTGATCACAACCTCGACCTCTCCTCTTTCAGTTAATACATTGAGGGGAACTATCCTTGTTAGGATATTCAGCATAAACATGACCACTGTTAGCACAATGACCACAGGACACCGAATTGTGAGAACATGTCTGAGAAGAGTGACCATACCCAAGACAGCGAAAGCACTTATTAACTACTGTAAATTTTCGGAAGCGATGTGATCCATAGCCCAGAAAAATCCTGTCATTATTAAATAAACATTTGTATAGACGTGGAGTAAATCCGATAATCCAATTTGTTACCTTAGAGCGTGAACCCGAATTAAACCTAAAGGAAACTCCCTGGTTTACATCTTCTTGAGTAATGTTATAATCCTGGAAGTTTTTATAAAATAAATCCTCCAAGATATCTTCTTTAGTAAGCTCTTTGGGGACTCCATAAATCAGAATGGTTGGATTCGAAAATTTAGGCTTCTCAACAGACAATCCTGCCTGCTTTAAAGATAGAGTGTCAGATATTTTACTGGCATCATCCTGGCAAGTTGTCTCAATTAAAACTGCTTTGTTTCTTAAAAGTCGAATGTTTTTGATCTTCATATTTTTATGTTCCTTGTTGATCGCCTCCGTCACAGTAGATTTCACGTCCTGGCTCGAGGCAATCTCAGAGCCCTCAGAAGGACGAAAGATGACAATATTATTTGGATCTGATTGTCCTCCAGGGACCCTCCGAACAGGCCTGCCAGAGCTCTCCCGACCCACCCGGGATTCCAATACATCTGGTTCATTGACTTTAGAAGAGCCTCCCTTGACAATGTCTGCAAACGATTTAGAACTAGGAGCCAAACTCCTAGACCATGACTGTTTTTTCATCAAGCTGTCGAAGTGTCCAGCACGAATCTCAAGCTCCGCTGAACGAACTTTCAGGCGTTCATTATCTATGAGTAGTGCTGTGGCTACAGCCTCCAAGTCCGTCCACAGACCATAGATGTGATTTGAATCTGTTTTTGTAATTTTGCTGGAATCAGATGACATAAACTCTGTAAGGGCCTTTCCCATCCTAGATACAGCCGAGTATACCACGGGTGCCTCCAACGATCCTCCCAAATTTAATCCTTCAGTAAATGAGGAACCCAAAACTGAGTCGCCTCCCTGGTTTACACATGCATTCTGATTATTATCTCTCCTTACTCCCTTTGAAGGAGCCTCAACTGCAACAACCGCAACTTCCCCAGAAGTGGAAGGCTCTACAGGAAGAACTAGGGGGCTAGCTACTTTGTTCTTAGTTGAACCGAGCTCAGG
This sequence comes from Mastigoproctus giganteus, assembly GCF_048544385.1. Classification (NCBI taxonomy): domain Eukaryota; kingdom Metazoa; phylum Arthropoda; class Arachnida; order Uropygi; family Thelyphonidae; genus Mastigoproctus; species Mastigoproctus giganteus. The sequence goes on along the minus strand of NC_143580.1, from coordinate 30,496,612 downwards.
TGTTACTGTTTTTTTGCTTCTATCCTTGTCCCCATAAGACCCAAGCTTAGGGGTCAAAGGAATCTTACGACTTTTCAATGTTTTGAACACTTCTGGAGATTTAACCACAGGGGACTCAGAGGAAGATGTACCCCCTTCAGAATCTTCTCTTACTTCTGTTACCTTATCAGCTATTTTATTTGAGTTGTCCTTATAATTTTTATCTGGTACAACAGGTTTTTTATTTTTATGCTTGTGACCCTTAGTACTGCCCTTAAGTGTTTTAACAGTACTTTTTCCCTTGTGTTTTTTGAGGAGTTCCGGCTTATCCCCAGACTCGCCAGAAGACACTCCCTCCACTTCAGAATCCTGTGTTAGTTCCTTGTTAGGTTCTGTATCCATTTTTGTGTGTATGTGTCTTAAATGAGACAAAGACCAAGCTACTTAAAATCTAAGTGTCCTCTTCCTCCTGAAATAAAATATCTTATTTTATATGATCCTCATCTTCTTGACCGTCCTGTTAACAAATTCACTTACCTCTCTCCTAAAATAAAAACTAATCCAATTTAAATATATATTTCCTCTAGTATTTGCTGGATGAAAATCAGCATAGAAGTTTTGGATTTTACAAAACTCAGGTTTTATAACTCAGCTCCTAATCACTAGATGGAGCTGAAAAATATCAAAAAAAATAAGTAATTGGCCAAAGATTTGACCCTCCAAAGATGAGTTCCTCGATCCCAATAGATAAGAAGATATCCAATTTTAAAGTTTTGTCAATTTCAGCCCAAAACAAGCCCGTAGTAAATCCTATGTTAACCTATGGGAAAATATTCCTCCATAGGAAAACATTAAAAATTCAAATATTTTTGTCAAAATTCCACTTAATATTGTGTAAATGCCACAAGTAGATGTCACTATTCCTGTTATGGGGTATCCCTGGAGACATAAAAAAGAATTAAAGCCAGGCAGCCATCTTTTCCCATATAAAGTCTATGGGACAATGCTATTCCTATGAGAAAATTCACTATAGGATTTTCACAATGTTATTTCTATGAGGTAATGTTTCTCTATGTGTGATGACAAAATAAATTATTGAAAATTTTAAAACAGTTATTTCTGGATAAATACACAACCCCAACTGCCAAAACTTAACCTCTAGACTCACCACTAGTTATATTTTCTCAAACACATATTTTCTAATGTTGGGGGTTGCTAAAGACACACTTTTAAATCCAAAACGCAGGAGCACATTTTAACGGCACTATTACACATTAACCACCACCAGGTCGATAGGAAACTTTTTTTGGCTGACATAGGCTATGAGAGTTAAATAAAATAGTTTATATCTTATTGATTAATTCTTTGTAGTTACTCATCAATCCATCATTACCCATCATCAATCACGCCAAGTGCTGAAAACAAAAAGTGTCGACAATATCTGGATAAATCTAGCTTATGATTTTATTGAAAGTTTCATAGTCCCATTTCAAATGGGACTATGAAACCATAAAGGCTTTTAGATCATTTAAAAAGGAAAGATCCTAATATAGTTGGTAAACATATTGAATATTTTAAAACTTTAAAACAGAATTTTGAGCAACGTAACACTCTTGCTTCATTATTTATGAAGAAAACAGAAACAAATTATGATGGAATGATTGAGTCTTAAAAAATTGCAGAAATTATTGCCAAAACTGATAATGCTCATATTTTCAAAAGTCTTCTTCTGATGATCTGGTTGCGTAATGTAATATAATTTTCAAATAATATTTTCTCCATTTGAAAAACCTCAGCCATTTTTTTTGCAATTTGTTTCGTATCTAAGTCGACATTAAATGGATCAGAAATATATTGAACGATGTTTCTTCAATATTCATTTTAAATCAAAGAGTATTAAATTAACGTATAAGTACTGTCCAGTTATCAATATTAAGTAAGCAAAATAATAAATCGACACATACACATTCTCTCCACAAGTACCTGCGTGAATTATCATTAGACAAGCCTAGCGGCTGCGTGGCGAAAAGAGGTTACGTAGTTAAACGAATTTGTAATTAGCGTATGCACGTGGAGCGCATAATAATAATATTTAGATTTTGACCAATCTATTTTTCATATATATTTAAAATTCGTCGTGATCGACCGAAATTAAAGCCGCGATCGACTTGTTGGCCACCCCTGCTCTATGAGATTGATATCGGAGTGAGTACGGAGGCCAATCGATATGTTGAAAGTGAGAACTGTGTTCCTCAAACTATTCCAGCACAAAAAGTGTCCGATGGCTCGCCGCATTGTCATCTTGGAAGGCACCATCGCCATTCGGAAAAACGTGAAACATAGAGGGGTGCACGCCGTCAGCAAGCAGTTTACGATAGCGGAGCCCACTGATAAGTTGTTCTACATGCAACAGGGGTCCAGATTCCTGCCAGTGAAACATGCCCACACCATTCAACCGCCTCCACTGTCCTGCACTTTTGATACCATGCATGACGGATGAAGAGCCTCATGTTGTTGACGCCAAATCCGTACACGACCATCCACGCTGTGGAGTAAATAACGTGGCTCATCCGACCAGCACACCGTCTTTCAGTCTTCTAGCGTCCAACTTGCAAGCTCTTTGCACCAGGCGAGTCTTTTATGCCGATGAACCTTGGTTAGGAGAGGATGACGTATGGGTCCTGCTAGTATAGCCCATATGTGCGACCGTGTGACACATGGTCATGCCGGATATTGTTCTGGGTAGGCCCATTGTTGATTGGATAGTCAACTTTTCAACCGTGCTGCGCCTGTTAGCCTGTAAGAATCGTCGGACCCGACGCTCACCTCTAACATAAACCTTTCGCTGACCTTTGCAGTTTTGCCGTCCGGTCATTCTTTGACCATTTTGACGCCACTCCTGGTACACTTTAACTACCACGGCTCTCGAATAACCCCACCCGTTCAGCCGTTTGGGAAATCGAGGCACAATTTGTCCTTTATCAAAGTCTGTTAAATCCTTCTTTTTACCATCACGCTCGGAATTTACTACCTACTGAACTAATGACTCCTTATCTATGCTTTTTAAAAAAAAAAAGGAAATTAATTACGTTGATAGATTACAAATGCGTATTAAAAGCCTTCTCTGGAAAATTAGAAATATCTAAAAGCAATTTAATGACAAAACACTTTGATGATCTGCAAGAATTAGCTGAAATCAATGAATATCTCACCGAGAATGATATTAAGAATGAATCAGATCATTCTGATTCATTCTTAAGATGGATAATAAATAAATCAGAAAATGGATTTTCAGATTTATTTATTTTGAAGTTAGGCCTTGGATGTTAGATCCAACTGGATGCAATGCGGAGTCTGCTAGTGAAGAAATTCAAGAAGAACCCATTGAATTAAAATGTGCGGAAGAAGCAAATATAAATTTCAAAAAGGTGGAATGGGTGAATTGTGGGGATCAAAAACAAATAAACTTCTTTATCCAATGTGGTCTGATATGGCCAAAGTACGTCTTTGTTATCAACGTCTTATATGGATGAAAGTGGTTTTAGTTCAGTAAATAAATTAACAAAGAATAGAAACAGAATTGGTATATGTTCAAGAGGAGACATTAGAATTAAAGTTACTGACATCATACCAAACATTGAACTTTTAGCTAAGAAGCATCAGCACAGCGACACCATTGAATAAAAATGAAAGTATAAACTACTTTCTCGTTTAAAATTTCATGAGGCGGGCGATTAGAAAAAAAAGTCTAAAAAGCCCTTTAGGGGGCAATAATTAAAAAAAGGTTAAGGTTATATTTATATGAGAAACACTGGTTTCTCATATAAATATAAATTGAAATGTCGGATTTCGGATTCTGTTGCATTGTAAGAAGAATGACACCCTAATAGTCTTGCGCATGTCCTCCATGCACCTTTAATGAGTTTCGGAATAATAATTATTACAAAAGGGCAATTATCTACATTGATGTATTTGTTATCCTTCGCAGTTTTCATTTTATATATTTAACTAACTTCGTACTCGCTTATCGACGAATTTACAAAACGCTTTAATTATTAGTTCGCCTATTAAAGAAAGAACAGCAGACGCATATCCGATAGCCAACAAAGCTAAGGATCCTTGAAGATGCTCCACTTTAAGAACCTTTCTTTCTATCTGAGAAACTGCTGGTTTCTTGGACGCCTTCCACGTCATCTTAAACTCTTCATCGCCTACCCATTTAACAAAGAATCCGGCTTCAATGATCTTCAAGATCCTACAAGGAGAAAGCAGTTTTATAGAGAATATTCCCATTATTGAAATCAGATCTGAAAGCACATTGAATTCATTACTTTGTCGGAGAAAAAATATCACTCACCCTAAGATTTTTTTTATGAAATCCCCAATCACGTGAGGCATTAGAACCTAGAGTACTTAGTATGAATAAATGAGGAAGATGAAAAGTTGGTTCTGTCAGTTTGAAGTTGGACAGTAAATGGATGTTGTCTGGTGACGACATCCATTTACGTGGCGGATTTGCGATTTATACAGAGTGAACAACTCTTTAGAAGAAAAGTAACGCCGAGAGCGAAGGAGAAAACCAAGTTTTATAGATGCAGAGGAAGCAATATTTGTAATGTGCTTGTGTCAAGAGAGATTAGAAGTCAGGGTAATCCCCAAAAGTGATATATCTTCTTGCCTAGAAATCGGTGTGTCACCAAAAATAAGCATGGGAGCAGAAGAATCCTCTTTGCGAGATATAAGACAAGACTGAATTTTAGAAGGATTTAAATCAACTAAGTTGTCTTTGCCCCACTGGAGAATTACATGGAGATCGGCATTTACGGAATTGGTACCGGATATTCGAGAAGTTGAAGCTGATTCAGCAGGGCGAAGTTTCTCAAAATGGAAAGTGGAATGCAAATTTGAATGGTTTGAGCATGCTCAATGCTGATGGGATTCTTCCTGACGCTCAGAATAATCACCTCAGAGGGCATAAATTCAAATTAAGGAAAGACAGATGTAGGATAGACGTGCGGAAATTTGCCTTTAGCCAGAGGGTGGTTGGTTGGTGGAACAGACTTCCATCCCTTGTCGTGGAGGTTGATAGCCTAAATAAGTTTAAGGCTCAGCTGGACAGGTATTTCGAACGAACAGAGGGGTGAAGTGGAAGTGGTTTTTTTTTTTTTTTTTTTTTTTTTTTGGCTAATGCTGCATAAGCTTGCTTTCTTGCATCAATTGCCTCTACTAATGCTAATGCTAAGTGCTATCATCGGCAAAACTATGGATAGGATTTCCAGTCAATGAAAGAAGGTCATTACTGCTGGGAGACAGCAGCATTAGTGGAGAAGTTTGAAGACAGAGAGCCATCTTCCCTCACACTCAGTGAGCGATCAGAAAGAAAACTGGATAACCAATTACAAAATACAGTTGGCAAACCATAAGATGGAAGCTTGTCTAGAAGAACTTTAGGCAAAACACGATCGAAAGCCTTTGAGATGTCAAGAGCAATTTTTCAATTGGATTTGTCCATAAATGGGTAACAGAAGCTAGAATTTCACCAGGGGATTGACACTGCTGAATCCATACTGGAGCTCGTTGATCAGACAGCAGGATTCTAGGTAGTTTAACAGTTAGCGATTAATTTATTTCTCCATTACTTCAGAAAGAGTAGAAGTGGAACGATAATTGGATGGGAGGGATTTGTCATCTATTTTAGGCACTGGCTGGATATGAGCAAATTTCCAAGCAGAAGGAAAAACACCTTTGAAATAAGAAGGTGAAAAAAGCTGGCAAAGAACAGGAGTAAGTTCAGAAGCACAGATTTTGAAAACAAGTGGAGAAATACCATTAGGACCTGGAGCTCTCTTAGCATCCAGATTCGTCAAAGTCCTTCTGATATCCTTTTGACTGAAGACCACAGGAGGCATTGATTGGAGCGTGTTAGGAATGGTGGGAGGTGTTTTACCAAGGTCACTAATACATGAGTTGGAAGAAAAATGGGATGTAGCAGACCCTTGGCTGAAGTGACAACAAAACTATCTGGTTTTGACAGAGGTTGTAGCAGAGTTGGGCAAAAGTTGCGGCCAATAGCATTGGAAAGAGATCAGAATGCTCGGCTACCATTAGGGCAAGAAGCATGTTTTCTACTCGTAGCCTTCTCAAAATCTAGTTTGGACTGATAAATAACTACTTTACAATTGTCGCTAGCTTTGATGTAGGCAGAAAATGAATCTGAAGATTTGGAAACAAGCCTATAACGATATGTAACGTTCTTCTCTTGAACAGCTTTAGCACATTTATTGGTAAACCGAGGTTTAGATAAAACATCGAGATTTTAAAGTGGAGTGTGGAATAAAGGAATCCATTCTTACAAGAATAATTTCACTGACATGATCTCAGCAAACGTTGACATCACAAGTTTTGAAACAGTAATCCGACCAAGGTAACGAAGAAAAGAAATCTCGCAGGTCATCCCATTTTGCATTCTTGTAATGCCAAACAACAGGAGGTTGGGAATAGCCATGAAATAAAGGCTCCATTGGAGAAGAAACAATTACCAAGTTGTGATCTGCGGTGCCTAAAGGACCACTCACTACGAACGTGTACTTAGAAGGTTGTTTGTGAGAAAAAGATCAAGCGTGTTGGCTGTATGGTTAGGATTGTCCGGTATTCTTGTAGGTAAATGAACAGTCTGTGCAAGATGATTAGAAATTGCAAAAGCCTCAGCATCTCGACCACCTGGGTCGATGTGACTAGAAAACAGAAGCCCGCTGGAGTTGTGAACATTAAAATCACCCAGGAATATTACCTCACTGTTAGGAAAGAGTGACTGGAGAAAGTCAAGTTGCAAAGAGAGGAAGTCTCTTTGTATCTGCGTACTCTCGTGGTGAGTGCGAGGAAGTTCTGTTTCAGTGTGTCCAAGTATTCTCCTATTCTCTGATTTCTAATCTCATGTTTGCTGTGGACACTCTCTCTCTTGAGGATGCTCTTCACTTTTCCAATCAATTTATTACTTCTATTACCCTGTTGGTACTGGGTCAACTGACCTATCTTGACTCTTAATTCTTCTATCTTCTGCTGAAGTCTTCTTTCCAAAGCTGGCGGTTCCTTCTGTTTTCGCTTTTTTCTGCTGTAGGTCTCTCGTTTCTTTTCTATTAATCCCATTCCAATAGCTGCTATGGCAGCACAGTATACGGCATTGTGGATAGCCTCCAGCGTTGCACCATTGTTGTCAAGGTAATGCGGCATTATTTGCCGATTGAAGTGGTCTGTTACTCTCCACAGGATTTTATTTGGCCTATGCTTAGGTATCACGTGGGTTCTTCTGGGGTCCATTCCTTCGAATTCTTTTAGGTCCTTCTTCCACTCGTCTTCTATTCGGGATATCAGGACTTCGTCTCTTTCCAGTTCAGCTACTCGGGGTTGTATTTCTTCTTGCTGTTCCTCCTCTTGTTCCATGGTATGATGTTCCTCTTATGGTTCCATACTGACCATAATTTTGTGCTTATTATTATTATTATTATTATTATTATTATCACTTTATTAATCATAACAACCCTGTACAGAAGTTATTTAGAATTGTGGCTCATACCTACATCGAACTTAACTTAATAGATAGGAATACATACAGTTAACATAAAATAAAATATCAGAAAATACATAAATAAAAAAATAATTAAATAAGGGGGAACAACAACAATCATTTTACAAATGGATGGAATGTCCTAGTCATTCTACTTAATGGAATATCCTCAGTCCTACAAGATTTTTTTGCAGACGGTATAAATCGTCATTAGAGTTTTTAAAAGCTCATGGTCTTTTGAAGTTTTTGCTATGAATAAAACTCATCTTTCTCGAAATACATTCTTCATTATATATGTAGTTTAGTGTACAGTAGTTAACCTAACTGGTTTGTAATTACTCGTGTCACCTTTAGATCCCCTTTGTGAATTCGGGACATATTTGCACTTCTCCATCCCGTGGGGACCACCCCCGAGTCCAAAGACATAATTATGACTTAGAGTTTTCTTACTTCCTTTTCCTCTTCCTTTAATATATCTGGATAGATCCCCCATCCACTCCAGTTGCCTTTGTTAGGGTTGACTTCAAAAATTTCTACTCCACTTTGCTCTGTTATTTCAAAATTAATAAGCATCCTATTTCAATTTGATAAATTTCTGTCATTTTCCTCCCTTAATATACTCATGTGTGAATGTAGATATAAAATAGTCATTCAGATTATTAGCCATCTGAGCAAAATCATCCTAAGTCGAACCATTGATATCAAGTGGACCAATTTGATTTATCCCCTTCCTTCTTGAGTTTATATAACAAAAGAATTCTTTGCTATTTTTCTCAGCTTCCTTTGTCAAAGATTTCTCGTAATCTGCATTCTCTTGCCTAACTTTCTTTGTGACTTGATTATAGACTAGCTTATAACTATCAGAGGCTTCTGTATCGCTTGATCTTTTATATGCGTCACATGCATTTTTCTTCTCTGACATGAGACTCCACGAGTCTCATTAGTTTATGTCACATCCATTTAGGCCTAAAGCTTGAACAGTATTTCTTGTCCAGTATGAAAAGGTAGCTCCCATGATTACTTCCTTGAATGCGCCCCAGTTAGAATTTGCTGCTGGTAACATCATCAGTTGATCCCACGGTATACAATTTAAAAACTGTCTGAGAACACTGTAGTCACCTTTCCTGGAGCAAAAACCAGCAATTATTATATAAATTAGCAATTATATATTTAAGTAAATCCCACATCAGTACACTCTGATCACTGCCACTTAGTGGTTCCTTTATCTACAAATTCTTAACGCAGGAATAATCTCTGCTGATAACCAGATCAAGAGTATTACCCTCTCTGGTTGCTTCTCGAACATGCTGCTGCAGAAAACAATCAACCAATGAATCCACAAAAGTTTTGCTAGTGCGAGATGACCAGGGTATGTCTGCCCAGGCAAACGTTGTGATGTTATAGAGCAGATATCATCTTATACGGACACCAGGTGATACACGTTGTCATTTATGACATTAAGTGTAAGAGATCTGCAGATTTACTTAACAAGTATAGGTCAATGTTGAAATAGTCTTGAGTTAGGGTTAAATTTGAAAGTGTCTGCAATTCTGCCCAAACACGATAGGAGGGAGTATCTAATGAGAACCTTGTTACTCAATTCGGCCCTGGAGAGATTTTTCATGGGGTAGATTTTTTCTCAGCATGGTCTGTGCTTCTTATCAGAAGAGACAGAGTCTACAGGAATGGGGTACACTTAATAGGAGGGGTGCAAGAATATTTACTGATGCTATCTTGTTTGTTTACATGATCTGGGCAGGTGCTTCCCAGTATGGTTCTTTTCAAATTAATGCAATTTGACTGCTACCCGAACAACGCATATTTGAACTTATTTTTTTAACATTTGTACTAATAAAGCCGCGTGATATGGAAAACTTATAAATAAAGTATTTATGACATCATAATGTATATATTTCATCCACTTACATACGATTGAATTCTTCAATGCAAGGATGAGCGTGATGGAGATAGTAACCTATGAATAGTGAAGAGAAATATTCTTTGCTTATTAAGAAATTTTCTTTACCAATCTGCTGAATTTTGAAATTAATGATATTGCCTCCATGAATGAATGCATATTTTTCCTTCAGTACTTTCTGCATTCCCTCATCCACACTGTTTACCATTTGTTCTTCATGAGATTCAATGTATTTCCCAATGACTTGCCTGGGTTCATCTTCTGCATTCTGTAACATAATCAAAAAAGATAAAAAAAAAAGTAAACAGTTAAACCAGTTTATTTAAGAGCATATTAGTTTTAAAAGTTGAGTCAAAATCATTAGTGCGATGAATGACTCTTGATAAAGATGAAAAAAGAAATACCCCAAATGCATCTTAATCCTAGAACGACCCAAAGGAGTTTGAATACGATCCATAATCTCCATTAGTTGTTATATTTGCTATTATCATTGGTTTAGTATATAACCAAGTGATTCTAGCACTGAAGTACCTGGAATTCTTCAATATTCAGTTTTCATATTGGAAAAACTTTACTATCAATTCCTCTTGTTCACGCTGTTGGCCTGAAAGAAACTTACAATAGTATGTCTCAGATTCTTGCTGATTTCGTTACAATGACTATGGTTGGGATAGAATTTCACTAAGGCATTGGATAAAGAAAGCAGAGGACTCGCATGTTTATTGAAAATGTTCCCAAATGTATCTCATGCAAAGCTGAAGAGAGGAATTTACATAAGAAAGCTCCTAAAAAATTAAGAATTTCAAAGAAACCTGAATGATGTTGAACTGGCTGCCTGGAGATCTTTCACGTCTGTGGTACACGAATTCCTCGGAAAAAGAAAAAAACAGAACTGTTACAAGAACATGGGGTGCCGAATTTCATTGAAAATGCATTTCCTTCATTCCCATCTGAATTTCTTTCCTGAAAACTTAGATAACAGAGCGCTTCCACCAGAAAGTATCTGCAATGAAAAACGATACCAAGGCCGCTGGGAATCTGCCATCATGGGAGATTACCGTTGGTTCCTTAAAGGGGAAAGCAATCTGGAGTATAAAAGGAAATCATTGAGTGGGAAACATATCTAAGTAGCATATATTGTGTGTAATAATTACAACAGTGTATGCTGATATTTCCTTTTTTATACAAGGTAATTCATTATTACCTTGTATAAAAACAAGGAATTGAAAAAATTAGTATATCTTTTGATGTATACGTGACAGAAGTAAAAGATTGATATTTTCATAATGAGCACATTAATCTTGTTCAGAATAAGCAACTTTTATTACAGAGGTATGAAGAAAAAAAGTTTGTCGGGTAGTGTTATTTTTAGTGGTCTGAAGTCAACTAACAATTATCAGCTAAGAGTATCATTAAAGTAGGAACAAGAAACAATTCCAGAAAGGAAATTCCAGATTTTGTTAAGAAAAAGTAAAGGTCAATGACATGAAAATATCCAAATGATCGCGGTGGCAATTTTAGGTAGTCAACCAGCAATTATATTGGTAAAAATTGATCATTTGAATTATGTTATGTAAATATTTGAAACAGATGCGGAATAGCGAGGGTAAGTATTCATATAAACTTAAACTAAACTGGATTCATTAAAGAGCCATGTTGGACTAGCACTCTCTTTCGTATAGCTTATAAAAATCTGTCCAAATTACACGGGTACAATCTCTTTCCCCTACGCTAGAAGACTGTCCTCTGCTTCATCTCTAATTAACCCAGTAAACAATTAATATACTCCAATAATAAACTATTCAACTTTTGAGAAAAGTATTACGTTCAAATGTAAGCTGCGTGCTTTTGAAATGCATAATGAATTATTACCTTTAGGAATTCCAGTACAGGATTATTGAAATAGGTGCCGCATGCTATTTGGTTTGTTTGAAGAGCTCTTGATAACTGTGTGATAGTTCCCAGTTGATCTCCTTTTGAAACCAAAGTCATAAATGACAGAAGAATTCCACAGTATGCAGAAACAATTACAAACGCACAAATGCTCCAGAATGCATAAGAAATCTTAAATGGTGGGTGGCGAAGATGTTTTTGGTTTACACCTGCAATACAGAATTAAATTTTGTTAAAACATGCATTGAAAATTAAGCGAATACTGATTACAAGGACAGAGTATAAAATAATGAGAACTGTCTTTCAAGACTAAGAAACTAGCGTTTTTCCAAGAAAGAATACAGCTAGAAAATAATAAAGCATTAAATCAGTCATATTAGAATGGTAATATTATTGGTGTGCTTCCTTGCAGGATATAAAACTCTAATCTCAACTTTCCTGGAAGTAAACCTTGCCATCCCTCGCGGAAGAGTGAGTTTCTTGGCTTAGTTTAGAAAGAGAAAAGCATTCATTAAAGTTTTTGTCGTCCAGACGGGAGTCTAAAAGGGATCGTAGCCATTTCTAACCCCTCACCCCAATGGTATAAAATTATTTTTAGGCAATTGTACTGCACGGTGCGTAAGAGGTTTTAATTCGTGTTCGCCTAGGTGACAGGATTTTTGTGGGCATTTTTAGACAGTGGCCAAGTTAACCAGGGCCATGAGTTGCATGGCTTTTCTCCCTGTAAGTTTAGTTTTTTGATGAAATAAAAAGATAAACAAACCACAATATACAGACACGGCGTGATAACACCTATCGACTCTTACCTTCGGAGCGAAACAACACAATCAAACCAACTTAAGGAACTTGTTTCAAATTCAAGTCGCTTGGAGTAAAATTACATGCTCATCAATTCTTCCATATCGAGTGGCCAATGCAGGGATACACGAAAATACCTCATTCCCAAACAACAGGGTGTTCTGTTTAACACTTCCATTGAGTTTGAAATAAAATCTAGTTTAATCCCATATTAATAAATTCACTTGAATTTTATTATTGTAAGTTGACAACGAGTTTACTAGGATTACCAACTGTTACCTGGAACTAACACGTTTCTTTTCAAAGAAATAAAAACATTAAATTTTATAAAGACAAACTACCTGCTGTAGCCATCAAGAAATCAAGAAAGAAGTAAAAGCTTGAACTTCCTTACCTTGACTTAGCAATGTTCCACATACTAACCACAAAATCACTGGCCAGTGAAGAGGTCTTACTCGATACACTCTTGAGCATGTTCGGTGCACACAATACAAAAACACAGTTATTGCTAGTGTCGAAAGGCCGATGCATAACCATACCTGTAAAGAAACATTGTTTGAAATGATTTGATTGCAACGTTTATTACCATAATATGGACTAACATAGATAATTTATAGATATGAAAAATGGTGCCAAACTAGGTAGTAATATCCTTCAGTATTATCACCGAACTTTTCCAGAAATAAGACTTTACTGGAAGAGCTATATGGCAGAATACCACTACACTGGTGTGCAAAATTTTAGGACCAGTCAGGGTTTCACCTCTAGCTTCTCGTAGGAGTTATCTGGATATTGGAAAAGCATACCAAAGGAACCGCGTGAGATACAGATGCAATGGAAACAAAATGGTACAGAGAGACTTTATAAAAAAATGGCAACATAGCACTGGCAGCCATGGTACAAGTCCTCATTAGGAAATATGGCCACCCCTAATGTCGATGCTGGTTTTGCACCGCCTGTCCATAGAACAATGTTGTTGATTAGTTCTTGCGATAACATCGTCCATTCCAACAGTTGAAGATGTCAGCGCCATCTTCAACTGTTGAACATTTTCTGGTGGGTGTGAACGTGCCGCTAAGCGTCTCCCCAGAGTGTCCCATATGTGTTTGATGGGATTTAGACCGATGGAACGGGTAGGTAAATCCATACGAACCATGTTCTCATTGTCCAAAAGCATATCAACAGTTGCAGTAGGATGGGGTGTGGCGTTATCATCCATAAACACGAACTAGTGCCAATGGTACCTCGGAACAGACTCACATGGGAAAAGATTACCTCAGTACAGTAGCGTGCAACGGATACAGTACCGCCTTCCAGTATATGGAACTGTGATCGTCCATCCATGATAACACCACCCCAGACCCAGAACACCTCAACTACCATATCGATCCCTTTCAGTGATGTTTGCGGGATGATGCCATGTGTTAACCTCTTTCCAGATTGGCACACGTCCAGAAACGCTGCTGAGACTGAATCTACTCTCATCAATAAAGAGTACCTTAAGTAAAGATTTTGTGGTTGTAACTTTTAGAAATAGTTTTGTTCCTTACGTTTTGCACACTGGTGTAAGAAGACAGTCTTCGGAGAACTCCGTGGAAGGAATTTTCAGAAAGAAGCCCCACCGCGAAAAAGAAGTCTTCTGAACCGTTGATTATTGTGTTGTACTGAAAGGGTGTTTAGTAAATTTTGAAGAATATTTTAGAGTACAGTTGAAGTTGAAGAAATTACGAGAAATATAAGTAAAGGTTTAGCATTGAGCTGATTTTTTGGATGCAGGTGTGAAGAGAATTAATATTGCTAATTAACAGATATATATGGATTGGTTTCGTATTGAGTTAGTTTACTGATTGAAGTTGTTAGGGAAACTCATTTCTGGTAGACTGAATGCTACTAACAACGATAGCCTTATCATCCGATCCACGAAGAACAGCACAATAACTAACCAGCAAGCATATTTGATCATACCTGCCCTTAACTAAATCAGTTCGCTCAGCCATATTTTCCCAGGAAAATTCGATTGGACTCCTCAACGAACTGAATATCAACCTTGAGAAGATTTGCGTCGACAAAGCCTACAGATCAAAAGTTTTAGCTGATACCTACACAGTCCTGCAATTTCAGATCTTTCATATTACCAACGTTTTACGTGGCTACTGTGTTGGAGGATGATATGCGCTCTTCGTCCTGTACCTGACAGCCTGCAGCACCTTCCCGGCATCTGGGCTTCTTCTCCTGTTCTTGAGAGCCAGCAGCATCTTCCCGCCATATAGTAGTAGTAGTAGTAGTAGAAGAATGTCATGCAAGAAAGCAAGTGTATGAGCTTATGCAGCATCAGCCAAAAAAAAAAAAAAAAAAAATCACACCATTCCCTCCAAATGCCAATCCAGTTCCTCCTTAAATTTTTTAACCTATTTAACCTATCAACATCTACAACGACAGATGGAAGTTTGTTCCAGCAATTAACCACCCGCTGGCTAAAGGCAAATTTCCGCACACCTATTCTACATCTGTCTTTTCTTAATTTGAATTTATGCCCCCTTAGGTTCGTGATCTGAACAAGTGGAAGGATCCCATCAGAATTCAGCGTGCTCAACCCATTCAAGGCCTTATGCACCTCAATCAGATCACCGCGGAGGGGCCTAGTCTCCAGCCACTGCAATTTGCAGAACTTAAGCCTCTCTTCGTAAGAGGATCCCTTCATTCCCCTCACCAATCTTGTTGTCCTTCTCTGTACACGCTCAAGTAAACCTACATCCTTCCTAAAAATATAAGGAAAATTTAAATGAGGCCGACAGACCTGTACGCAGTACTCAAGGCGTGCCCTGACTATTGCCTTATACAGAGGGACAATCATCTCTTTTTCCCTGCTAGCAAAATTCCTGTATATCATTGACAAAACCCCAGGACCTGCCCTGGCAGCCTGTCTGCATTGCTCAGAAAACTTTATATCTGCCTGCACAATTACTCCCAGGTCTTTTCATTTTCTACCACCTTAAGTGTAGCACCACACAGTTGGTATGTTTCTCTGGGGTTACCTCTACCCATATGCAGTACTTTGCATTTGTCAAGGTTACACTTTAGTTGTCACTTCTTCTGTCTGTCAATTTATACAATAGTTTTTCATGCGCAACAGTGTCAAAAGCTTTCCTGAAATCCAAATATATGATATAAAAATTACTTTTTGCATCCAGTTCCTTTGTAACCACATCATAATATCCTATCAACTTTCTCAGACAAGACTTTCCCTTGACAAACCCATGCTGTGTCTGAATTATCGCTGCAGTCTTGTCTAGATGATCCTGCAATGCATCTTTAACCAGTGAATCCATTATTTTACCTGGAACAGAAGTTAAACTAACTGGTCTGTAATTACTCGTGTTACCCTTAGATCTCCAGTCCATGGGGACCTGCCCTTAGTCCAAGGATGCTCTCATAATTATTTCTTCACTTTCTCAGATATATAATTAATATGCGGGATAAAGTTCAAGCCACTCGAAAAACATATTCCCAAGAATTTAATCATTAACACCTGCTGTAAGGAAATAGCATTCAACGTTACGAGCGGAGGACAACTAAGTGCCAATTAAGCCTTCAACATCTTGATTTTAGTTTTGGATGTAAAGATTGTCAACCTATGTTAATTACTCCAATTGCATAATTCTTTCAATATGCAATCAGATTTCAATTCGAGTTGCTTTCTGGTGTTTCCGTGAACAAGTCTTACCATATCATCTGCATAAGCTGTTGGGTGTGAGTAGTCCAATTCTCTCTTGTGCCAATCTTCCAAAAACAAGTTCAATATTAAAGGACCAAAGACAGATCCCTGCGGACAGCCTCGAGTCACACGACACGTAATTGATCCAAAATTCGACTTAACTCTTATGTGGGATCCCTAAAGTAATCTTTAATTATAGAGAAGATATTAAAAGAACTATTAAATATAAAAATATTAAGCCATGCGCAACATCATCAGTTCACTGTCCAAACAATGGAATCAAAGGCACCAACAAATTCCCAAGGTATATTTATAATTCGACTCCGAACATTGCGAAATAACGAGTGAATCGCATCCTCAGTACCTACACATGGGGTGGAACCATATTGTTTGTTAGAAACGGCAATATTACTTCTTTGGTTGATAGCAATCCGCATGGCTAAAAGCTTCTAAAACCGTTCTCATAAACTTTACCAAGACCAAGAAGCAATGCAATTGGTCTGTATGAAGCAGGTGAACTGGTTGGTTTGGTCGGAGATTTTGGGATAATCTTGAGCAGTGCATCCTTCCAAGGAGATGAAAATACACCATCTCTTTCGTTCGAATAAAGATTAGAGAACCTTTCGATTACCTCTCCCTCCAGTACGTCCGTACCTGGAATTTGTTATTTTTAATTAGTAAAAATTTCAGAGAGCTGCAAGATTCAATAACTTACAGGATTTTTCAATATATTAAAACAAATTAAGATATTATCTCAATCTTTATCGTAGAATGCTTTCAGTCAATTCTCTCCAAATGTAACGAGTAAAATAACATAAAAAACTAATTAATGAATTCCTTCACTCATAGAGATACGGCAAAATTCGACGCGTAATGGAATAGAAAGCCGAGAGCCCAAATCCGAACACAGATATTCAACAAAATCTTTCTACAAAGGTAGTAAGATTTATTCAAAAAGAAAGGAAATTTAGATTTTGCCAATTCCAAAAGGCTGTGTAATAAATTGAATGTGTATGAGACTAAGAATCAGTAAAAAAAAATATTCAAAATACAACTGGAAGATGAAAATGACAAAAGAGATATTTCTTACCTCAACTGTAAATGTGGCGAAAATGATGAAAGGGTTTAAATCGTCCTTTGATGCTTGTATGACAAACACAACCTTGACATTATCGAGTTGATGAAGAGGATCTCCGAACTGGGCCCATCTACTAGTGTGAGCCATAATCTTCACTATCATGTCAACTTCCTGAAATGAAACAGAAGGATAAATAGAAGAATGTTGAATACATTTGAGGAGAAACACAAAGTTTATGCTACTGAAACAAGTAATGGAACTCTCTAGCATTATAGCTTTACCGTTCCCTCAGCTAATCGATAAAATTGTCCTCTATAAGCATCCTGAAATGTTAATATTTAAATCTGCTACAATTTTTGCTTCAATCCCTATTCCAACTCGTTGGATTATCCGAGACACAAAATATGACAAGAAAATATAATATACCACCTATAGTAATAATCTTGTAATATAAAATAAACATTTTCACCTGTTTATCAACCATCTGTATAACTTCTTTTATATTTCTATTCCTTGCTACTTTTACTCGGTTTCTGCAAATGTGGTAAAAAGAAGTGGTTTTACTTGTTAAGTTGTTGATTTGCAACATTGGTAATATTTTACTATAATCGAATAAATAGATAGTTATGGTTAACTTACTAGCAAAATTATTTTATAATACAATTATATTTGGGATATCACAATAGAGATTATTGTGATTTTTTTTTAATACAGATTTATGAAGTATTTTCCATGTCAATTAATAAAATGAGAATGTAACGATTCATATATTCTTATAATTTAAAATAATAATGAGCCATTTCCATTGTGGAAATAAAGAGTAATTTCAATTGTTTGAAATCATGAGTCATTTTAATTGTTTGAAATTATGAGTCATTTCAATTGCTTGAAATAATAAGTCATTTCAATTGTTTGAAATAATGAGTCATCTCAATTCTGGCAAGTGGGCGATTAAAGTGAATAATTAGTTTAAAAATTATATTATATTTAAATATTACTTACTTAAAGTTCAATTTTTCTGAAAGCATTTCATGAAACATTCCTCGTATTCCACCTCGTACTCCACCTATTATTTGATAATCCCTTGTGGCATTTCTCAACTTCAGAAAGACACCCTTTGCAAATGAAGATCAAATAAACAGAGTAAGTACAAATTTCTTTTCATTAAAGATGCTTAAAAAAAGTACAAACAAAAAAAAAATCTAAATGACAACATGCTCATACACGTACAAACTCATTTTATCCAGAGTGCAGAATGTATATAATATAGAACTATCATTTACGATTTGATGTAAGTAGATTTATTGTATTTCTATACTTTACTGATATTGTTAGTGCGGATCCAGTCACAGTTTTTCCTTTCAGATTTCGGCAGTTATGAGTAATCAAAAACGGTGTATGGCTGATAGTGTCTGCATTAAAGAACATGATCTTGGTGGCTTTTGATGAAGTTGGAAACAAAGGTCTGCTATAACTTCGTATTTCAATATTTGTTTTATTCTGAAAGAGAATAATACGTATTTATACATGTTTCTATTAGGTGTTAACATTTTGGAATATACTTGAAACAGTTTTTCAGTTCAGTTTTTATTCTACATTAAGGATTATGATTTTTTTCTTTATACTCTCTAAAATCATTACAACTCCTACTCTCTTTAAGTTTTTAATAGATTTACACTAATCAATGTCAAAAATTGCGATATCGATATCATATAAATCACTATTACCTTTTTAAAACACAAGATAACTGTTAAAATAAGTATAAATAGAAAGGCCTCAGGATTCATTATAGGAATATAACAATATAATTCATCTTTACTGCGAAGACGGTTAAAACAACAGGTTTGGGCAAATATTCTTTAATATTAAATTAGAACAAGTGAAAAATAAGTTAAAATTAAAGTAAATAAATCACCAAAAGCTTTCAGACTTAGAAGTTCTTCCTCAGTTGGAAAATGAGCATTATTATTAAAAAAAGAATATCAGATGGGCGGCCATAGTGGTCATGACACGATGCATTTTCATCTTGGAAGATCACGTTTCTGTCCGGGCAAAAATAGAACATTTCAAGATCCACTTGGTTTCCTAAGAGCTTCTGATAGATCTCACCAGTGAAGAGTCCATAAGCACCAGGTAGCCATGGTTCTTGCCATCAAAACATGCCCTATGTTAAGCGACCACCTGCCTGGATAGTGGGCACCATGCCCGATGGTCCATGGACTCATGTTGCTTGCGCCAAACAGGAAGACGTCCGTCGGCATGTTTGTCCAGGTATTTCGACTAATCTGACCAGCATACTCGTTTCCAGTGTCGAAACAGCGTGTTGCTAACGCTATATCATTCGTCCTTGACGATGATCAGCGTTGAGCAGAGGGTATTTCTTGGATATTCTGCCTTCGAACCCCATATGTCTAAGTGTGCGGCGCATCGTCATTTAGGATACTGTTCTTGAATTTCCCATATTGTATTGCGTTATCATCTGTCGCACAGTGACCTGCTGTTGAGTCCGTACAATGTGCTGCACCCTTTGGTCACTCCGACAGAACTGTAAATGAGTACATACTCATTTACTGTTCCGTTGACGGGAGGCGGGTTGACCCGTTAGTCACTCTTCTTTGTACAAGTCATTTGGGATACGGTTCACCACAATGTACCGTGAAAAACACAAAAGACTTGCAATGTCCGATATGGATTCACCCGACGCACGAGCTCCCACAATCATGTTCATTAGTAAATATGTGATCTCTTTACTTCATCCCACAACTGCTACATTATCAGTTTTACTTGCACAACCAGTTGCAACGTACCAATGATCTAGCGTAGGAAGCTGTTTGGAGTTTTGCGCTAGGAGCTATGCGACTTAGTCCATTACGGATGGGGTGGTGATAATTCATTCATCATTGAGTATATCAACTTTGAGCAATCATCATACTATTTTGTCTCCTCTCTCCCGTCGGCGACACTTTTATATTCCCCACATTGTAACACCTCTTGAAAGGAAAAAAAAATTGAACTTTGAATCTTGAAGACATTTGGAACAATGCCACAACGCTACAGAAAATGCTTCCAGAAACATTCGAAACATTCAATTTTCTGTATGAACTCAGAAGGAGAATATTTCAATGCTGTTGGTGTTGTTGTTGTAGGGTTTCAGGAGCATCAGTGACTAAGGCAATATTGCTCTGTATGGCCATAATACTCTCTGTAAATTGCATGCCCTGTGGTCGATTTTCTGTTTGCCAGACGAATAGTGAGAGTTTTCGGGAATAAAAACCATGCTACTCTCGCCTGAGACGGATTAACTCAGCCACGTTTTGAAAAAAAAACCTAAAAAAATTGGTATTCATCGACGGGATTCGAGCTGAAGTCTTTTTCACCGGTGTGAGGAGATTCTACTAAATGTGCTACCCACGAGGGTTCTTCAATGATGAACCCATTTGATAAAGTATATAGTTTCACTTAGTTTCGATTTTTGAATATGAAAAGTCTTATTTGAGTCTAATGTGTGTGTGTGTGTGTGTGTGTGTGTGTGTGTGTGTGTGTGTGTGTGTGTGTGTGTGTGTGTGTGTGTGTGTGTGTGTGTGTTTTGGACATTAGCCCTGAAGCAGCTGAGGCCATGAAGCGTCAGCATATTGCGTCTATAAAGTGCATGTTTTGTACGTTTGATTTGTTGGTTCTACTGGAGGAAACTGCAATTTCTGGGAAAAAAAACCATACATTCCTCTCTTGAGAGAGAGAAACCAATCAGCACTGAAATACAAAGGCAATAAAAATCCTCGGGTCATTGGCAGGATTCGAACTCAGGTCTGTTTCTTACAGGGTGAGGAAAAGGTGAGAAGACCTGAGTTCTTGGTTCTCAGACTCAAGGAGACATCAGTTCCACTCTTTGCCAGCGAAGGCAGCGTATCTTAAAATGGAAATCAACTTATGCTATAGAAACAGTCCCAAACTTTGCCATCGGCTGCAAACAGATAGGTGCATTGCAAACCAGTGCAATAATTTACCATTAATGAAACCTTTAACTAAATATTTTCATACAGAATCATTTTTCTCCATCAACTAACAACTTGATGCAATAAGTGCAATAAGAACTTTTTCAGTGAATGACAACTTACTGATTGAAGACGAATGTCTCTAGAATGTGGTGTAATAATTGTAGCGCTACGAATTCCTGGCAAAGAGGTAGAAAAGACATCCGATACGTAAGCATCGTTTATTAGCTGATTGGAAAATATAAACCAAGTATTTCGGAATTTGAATCTCGGTAGTGCCTGTAATTAGAAATAATAACGAAAATTTCTCTGGTTACGAGTGAAGAATATATAAAAATTATCAGTAATATTAAATTAAGAAAATTGTTGTAATATAAATCATAAAAATACAACTGAATTTTAGTCTTGACTGTAAAATTATGCGAAATAATCTGGAACTAATGTTAAACAGATGGAAATAACAATATTCAATCTGAAAGACTCTAATGGATGAGGAGAGCTGACGAATTCATTTTTATTAGCAACGGAAGAGGTAGAAATTATGCAGTAATTGCATGCAGAGTACTGCACAGACGTCGGGATGGATTATGACGAGAATCTGTAGGATCATCTGGGACGAAGCTTTCGAAAAAGCTTCAGAAACAGGCTAATCATTCTGGACGAGGATATCAAGAACCAATATCATTGCAGCTAAGGATAGATCAACGTTCTAATTAGATACGCTCTCAAATATTTTGGTAGAATTGCTATCGAGTCCAACAGGAGTATGCTGTTAGACCAATCGAGTAACCACATTACTTGCCCATACTAGCCAAATAGCGTGAGGAAGTTATCTTTTAACTAATTAAAAGTCTTCCGTTGATAAGGTGGAGCATATATATCATAGGCATGTCAAATTTTGACTAAAGCGCAATATATCTATAGTTCCTCTATAGGATCCCTATAGGGGATCACACGCCGTATCAAAATACAGTGACTAAACTAGTGTGGCGGACAAAAAAACCTGCATCACTCGTGCATTTTGCAAATAATGTTTTTTGCGCGGCATTGTGGGTTTGCAGAAATGTTCGAAAAAAGCATTTGTGAGATGGGATATATATCTCTGAGTGAAATCCAATGAAAAGACTCCACCTAATATACCTAATTGTCATAAATATTTTCCCAAAGGGAAAATTGCGTAATTAATTAATGGAAATATGAGGAATCGTGCAAATGGCAATCACCACAACCAAACATACATTTTATTGCATTTACGTGTACAAACTGAAATGACAAGTTAAAGTAATACTATTGTGTACTGTAAATCAGTAAAATAAATCCTCAATATTTTGTTCTTCCTTCTCGAGCTGCAATTATAGCCGTGAAAAGATGTGCCAAAGATTTAATCAACTTCTGGATATACGGTTGCCCAATTTCGTGGTAGGTACCACACCCTTACAATGCTATCCTGCAGCTGAATGTTCCTTGTTGGTTTTTTTTTTTTTTTTTTTTTGAGCAATTTTCAGCAGTATTATGGCGATTACAACGACATAGCAGTTTTAAATATCCATCTTGGGAAGGCGTAGTCACGCTTACGACCTGATCCAGGACTTCGTTCACATCACCGATTTCACATTTTAATTTCAGCACCCGGGATACTGTGGACTGGTGGTAGCCTATTTTATCAGCGATAGCACTCGTAGAAATCCTTTCATGGGACAGAGCAACAGCTACACTTTTTTTTCTTGGTGTCAACTGAACATATGGAGCCATGCTTACACCTTCGCAAAACAGGATACTAATCCGCGTATACACCCTTCCAATGCCGTATTTATAGAAACGGCTGATGGAATACCTTGCAATTACTGTCTGATGCAATAGAAGCGTTATCTGATGCAATACCTTTGCTTAAAGACAAACAAAATGACTGTAATCAAACAATATATGTTATACGTTTCACTACAAATGTTACTTTTTTAAGGTGATGCAGTTTTATTGTCCTCCACTGTATTTCGCAAACTAATCCTGATACAAACTCCACACTTAGAGAACTAACTTTTTCTCTCCTATATTTATCCCTTCCTCCTTCTTTGTCCTTGGGAACAACCTTCTTCCTTCATGTTTCCAGAACCAGCAAGTATCTTGTGTTCTCCAATTAAAACCCATTTAGGGTACTATTAAATTATTACAAGATTATTACAGGACACTAAATTATTGGTAAATTAAATTAATAAAAACAACTTGGACTTGAACTCCAAAATAGCATTTCTAGTTTATCCATACCTTTTGAAGCGTGTTTAAGGCTTCCTCTACATTATCTGTAATATAAAGACCAATAAGTCTTTGAATTCCATGTTGATTTTCTTCTTTAAAAGGATCTGCTAAATGGAATATATATTTGCTTCGATCTTCCAAAATGAAGAGGGGAATACCTGCTTCGTGAAGGGTTTTCGCTACGCACGAAGATGTAGCTGCATCTGGAAATATATTGCATTTATATATGAAATTAAACAATCTAATCCATGTTCATAATATAAAATAAATAAATAAATTTTTCATTTATTGCAACTACAGCAAGCCCATCACAGCACTAGGCTAGGGGCATAAATTCAGTACAAAGGAGACAAATACATATATACAGTATATAAAAAATGCATAGCATATTCTATATATACATTAACAACGAATATGAATTATAATGATCAAAAATATATATTGCAGAACATCACATTTGGCTCTTGGATGCAGTTACTGGGTTGCCGGCAGGCAATTGTTTGTATTTCTCATAATTTGTTTGGAAATGAGACTCCTGTAGGCTTCAGAGTTGAGCAACCTCTTGCAATCAATGTTATATATATATATATATATAATAAGTGTTTAATATTTTTATCATTTCCCGAAAAGAACACCAATCTAAAACACAACTGATTTCTAGAGTTTTTCAATTTTAAGCTTTTAAAAGCCCCAGAAAAGAAAGTTTCTGCCTAACATCCAGAGAAAGCAATGAATTTACCTGATTTCTTCGAATATAAATGCACAAAGTTAAGGGTATTCGACTTTTCCTTACTGTGGATAAGCTTCACAATTTTGACGACCGCAGAGCACATCCAATCTGTTAACACAGAGAGAATTTTAAATACTTTGAGATTTTTATATTTTAAAATTTATTTTATTATCTCAGCAAAAAAAAAATAGCAACACTTGGGTAAAAACATAAAGGATTGATCAATAATTCATATAGGATAGATAAAAATGTGCCAATTATTCGTCCAACCGAATCTACTGTTGGACGAACAGTTGATTCTTTTGGATGAACAGAATAAACTGTTTGTCGAACAGAACAGTTGATTCTATTCTGTTGGACGAACAGAACAGCAGAACAGAATCAACTGTTCGGTTGTTCTGTTGTCCCTTTTTTTTTAATGTTACTAAAACACATATCTTTGTATATTGTCTGCAAATTGCATGTGTTCTGAGGTCGATTTTCTGTTTGTTGAACAGAATTGCTTTTTATTCCTAGTTTCCAGGAGTAAAAAGCAATACTACCTTCGCCAGACCTACTCATTCAGCCAAGTTTTGAAAAAGGCCCATAAAAATTCCCCACATGATTGACAGGACTCGAAGTCAGGTCTTTTCCACCGATGGCTATCCTACCAACTCGTCTACCCACGAGGGCACTGTAGCAATGCATGCCATTTCAAATATGCAGGATAGTACTCACTGAGAGCCCTGGCTGGTAGTGGATAGCTTCGCGAATCTCTCATAATGTATAAAAAAGACGAATGGTTCGATTCTCTTCATCAACTGAAGTTGAGATATTTCCCATTGGATGGAATGGAAAATATCTCAACACTTTTAGATAAGAATATCAAAGTAAATTTTTTTAAAGTAATTTGAGGGATACTTGCTCATGTTCGTGCTGTAGATGCGTCTTGATTGAGATGTTAAAAATTAATAACGGTATTGTACGTTTGAGAGAGTTGTCCATTGGAAATATTTCACATTATAAAATTGAAATTCTTTGACACGAGAAATAATTCCTCAAAATTTAATATATATCACAAAAATAGTTTATTATAAATATATTTTCGAATACTTCTTTTATTTTCTTTCAGTTATTTGCCATGTCACGGAACAAAAATAATTATTTTGCCGAACTTCTCTTTGTCTTTGACTTTGGATAATTATGTGTTGTTGATTAACTGGTTACTAATTTACCATACTGTCAGTATTGGACATCAATAAATATATATTGATTGCTGCAAGGTGATTAATCAAATGCATTCTGGTCATATATTGGCAGACTTTTAATATTTCGCACTGAAAATAGATTACGAAAAATGCACACGATCTGCAATTATTCTCATTTATAATATTTTTCCTTCTATAATCACATACATTTATATGTTTAGATTAAAATTCTGATTGTGTATATCTTTTTTCGCTGAGGAAATTACGGTGACTCTTTCTAAGTGACAAGTTGAAGCCCCTGCGGCTGCCATCAATTTTGTTTCCATCTTGTGTGATGATTGGTACTCAATAACAAACATTTTTTCTTGCTTCTAGAGGCGATCATTGTACAATCACCTGGACGAGTCCATCCTTGGGAACGAGGTATTAATATATATATCCCGTGTGTCAATTCCCCGTATTCACATTCCTCGCCCGAGACCTGGATTCAATCTATATGATGCAGCTAACTAATCAGTATGCTAGCAAGAAAATCTTCAAATTCCAAGTTTGGTTATTTTCAGCAACAGCGAGTTCATAGTTACTGAGACATCTTAATTCATGATAATAGTTAATTCTCATAATTTTTTCCTCTTAAATTACTTTAATATATTACCACGAAATTTCTGATACAGAGGATGAAAGAAGGTCGATGTGTATCGCTAATCGTTCTGATTTATATATAAAACAACTTCTTGTATTTTGTATCTCGTGGACCATGAGTTACCTCTGCCCCATTCTCTTCACATTCTTCATAAAGAAGGGCTGAAATATGTTTCGAAAAGAAGTAGAATTGAATATAAGTTTGGATACATTTAATTTTCCGTACAATGGGAAAAATCTAATCTATTCGTGTAATAGACATAAAAGGATTTTCTTACCTGAATTCAGTGATCCTGAACTGCATTTTGACAGCCAACTTAAACAAATTATCCCCAGCAAGGAGCTACATCTGTGATTCATTTTGTCTCTAAACTAAGTAAAGTTTCGTGATATTCCGAAAAAGAAATTCAATCTACTTTTACTTTTTTATCTCTTGATTTGGTCATACGTTTACTGTTCCTGAATGTGACCTATCACGTAATGGCGCATGGGTATCTTTTCTTATTGTCCGTGTTTGAAGGACGTCTTCTCTATTAATCCAAAATATTTACCCACAGCTTTCTTTTGAAAGCAGTCGAACAAAGATTTATGCAGAGCACTCTAATTTATAAGTATCCTGCACAAAAGCAAAGAATATTTAGTGTGTAATGTACTGGTGTTAATTCTGGTTTGGTTATCTTTCCTTACTGTTCGTGTTTGAAGGAGGTCTTCTCTGTTAATCCCAAATATTTGTCCACAGTTTCTTTTGAAAGCAGCAGAAGTGTTGAAAGCAGTAGATTCATGCAAAGCACTCTATTTTATATGTATCCTGCATAAAAGCAAGGAATATTTAGTGTGTGTTGAGTACTGCTGTTAATTTTCGTAATGCATCGCTGCCGTGCCGTATTCTTCCCAAATAATCATCCTATGCAAATAAGGAATTACAGCTATCAGTATTGATTTCGGATTCCTAAATGCAACACTCAAACGGTATACCATTCAGCTGTAGATAATATGAATAGCGATTACCGATGATATGGAACTTTAAGGGTATCCAAACCCCAGGGGTTCACATCTGGTGAGTATTCTCTCTCTCTCTCTCTCTCTCTCTCTCTCTCTCTCTCTCTCTCTCTCTCTCTCTCTCTCTCTCTCTCTCTCTCTCTCTCAGGGTAATTCAGAACTTTTTTTGGCTGGTGCAGCATAAGCCTTAGTCTTCCTTGCACCAAATGACTAATAATAATAATAATAATAATAATAATGGCAAGACCATCCATCCCCACCAACTGGAAGTGCTTCCTGTGCAACTGCGCTAGTGACAACCCACGAAGGAAGAAAACCCCAATGCATGAAGTGGAGCATAGAAATGAAAACGTACATCATGCGAGCATACTACGAAATAAAAAAGCTAGAGACCGATATGACAATGTACAGATCGCGACTACATACCAAGTGGTTGGAACGATACCGGATATTCAGGTCACTGAACAGCGATTAGCGGACCATAGAAGGATCATCGTCACGAAGAACCTAATAGCTCTTAGCCTCTTGGAAAAAATGAAGCAGGATGTGAACGATCAACTACAAAGCACAAAGAATATGGTCAGTATTGAACTAGAGGAGGAACAGCAAGAAGAAATACAACTCATACTAGCTGAAGTGGAAAAAGACGAAATCATGACATTCAGAATAGAAGACGAGTGAAAGAAGGCCCTATTGGAATTCGAAGGAATGGACCACACAAAAAATCCTATGGAGAGTAACAGACCACATTAATCAGCAAATAATGCCACATTACCTTGATAACGGTGGTGCAACGCTTGAGGCTATCCACAGAGCCGTATACTGTGCTGCCATAGCAGATACTAGGATTAATAGAAAAGAAACGAGAGACAAGCAGCAGAAGACCTGAAACAGAAGGAACCGCTAGCTTGGGAAAGAAGACTTCGGCAGAAGATAGAAGAATTAAGAATCATGATAGGTCAGCTGACCCAGTACCAACAGGGTAATAGAAGTGAGAAATTGATTGGAAAGCTGAAGAATATCCTCAAGAGAGACAGCGTCCACTGCAAACATTAGACCAGAAATCAGAGAATAGGAGAATACTTATACACACTGAAGCAGAACCTCCTCGCACTGCAAGAGACTGCACTGATAGAAAGAGAGCTCCCAGGGTAAAATAAACAACCGAATCTTCGATGAGAACAAAAGAGACTTCTACAGGAAACTTGGTGAAGATGAGAAAGCAGAAAACGGACCACTCAAGATGAAACGATCGAGCAGTTCTGGGGAAGTATGTGAAGCCGTGAAGTAAAACATAACAGCAGAGCATCCCGGATAGAAGTAGAACGGAAGAAAACAAAGGACACAAGACATGACAGAGTGGGAGATTTGAAAAGAAGAAAACGTAAAACAGTCAATCAGGAACACTCACAACTGGCGAACCCCAGGAATTGATAAGAAAAAAAAAAATAAAATAAAATATTACAATTGAGTCAATTTCCTGACTGGGCTAATTTGCTACATATACATGTTTTTGCTAAATTATCCAAGGTTTTCTAAGGGGAAGAAGGCGAGTCTTTTTACAGTACTGTTCCTTTGAAAATGTCTGGCTTAAAAACCTGTTTATATACTTTTTTCATCAATGGAGCTCTGTTAGTCTTTTTCGAGAGAGGGTTCTTGATCCAACAAAATAGGCAAACCTGGTCATAAAATATATGCAATTTAAAATAACACTAATGGAAAAGGAACGAATATTAATTTAATTTTATTTTATGTTAAGAGTCGATATTAAATTATTCATATAAATTAAATACGAATAGTAAATTGATATCTTCAAGTGTCCACTCTGAAAAATCTCTCGTGGGTAGCACAGTTGGTAGAGCTACTGATCTCCGTCCCTCACATCGGTTGGGAAAGACCTGAGTTTGAGTCGTGATGAGGAATTTTTATGAGGATGACATGAGGAATTTTTCATCTGCCATTGATATCGTGATTTAAGTTAAACTTCAAACCAAATAAAGATATGAGGAATACGTATATTGTGTCTGTAAATTGCGCTTCTTATGTGGTAAATTTTCGTGTTTTTTGGAGAACGCCTGAAGAGTTTTCAGAAAAAAAACTATGAATCCTTCGCCTGAGACCAACTAATTCAGCCCACACAAATTCCTCACTTTTAAAGCAGCACGTGTGGTTAGTGATATGTAATGACTTTAACTAAGTTTCTTATATCTTCGACTGATTTATTTGTTCGTCTTGCATGCCAGGAGCAGGTGTGAGGTAGGGCAATATAAAAGCTGCTGGAAGATGTTTTCACAATTTCAATGAGTAGTCCAACTAATAAGAACCAAAATAGTACTCATTGAAAAACCTTTACAGTTCCAACCATAAATCACCTTCTTCGGGGAACCGGACAAACAGTTGAAGATCAAAAATCAAGGATATTGGCTGGGTATTGGAGCGCTTCTCAGATGTGCTACTGTAACTTGCGTTTGGATGTCAAGGGCTGTGTGTGAAGTTTCACACTGAACGTGGCAATCTGTGGAAAATAGTGATATTTATCTGTGAAAAAGGATGTTAACATTACCTGGCCTGAAATGGACAAAGACGCATTTTTTTTTTTTTTTTTTTTTGGTTGGGGAGGAATTTGGAATGCATGGTAATGATGTTTCATTTGAATGATGATCATTTATTTCAGGAAATACAAAGTTCGGCAACTAGATTACAGACAAATGAGAAATAAAAATACTTCCTGAATGGAAATTTTTTCCCACTGTAAGTCTGAAGCCTTTGCAACGAAAATAGTGGTTATAATCGCTGTTCTTCAACACAGCACGAAAAAGGTTTGCAATTGAATTCAGTCTCGGTAGGCAGAAATTTTCTTTGCCTATCAACGTTATGTTAGTAGTAGTATTATAATGGCTAAATGTCCCAAGGAATTTTTATAGTCCTTGTTCACAATGGATGAGGTAGTCGATCTCAGGTGAGGGCAGCATACTTTTTTCTCCCGAATACTTCGGTATTTCGTCTAGCGAACACAGATCGACTACAGCACATTCACATAATTTACAGACATATTATGTACAACGCATTATGGCCTAAGTTGATGATTCACCTAAAACCCTACAACAACGGCAAGAAGCCAGATGTCGTTCGGGCATCACCAAGAAATGCAAAGAAAATTTAACAGATTACATCCAACTGAAATGCAACAAATATCCTAATTTCATTAGTGGTATGTGCTACATATTATAGTTTTTATGATATTAAATCAATTTATATTAGACTTTGAAATGGTGTTAGTAAGAAAATATTCCATGCATAATGAGTTAAAGTCTATGCCAATATTTTAAAGATATTTTAGGACTAGATAGAAAATGTTTGGGAGTTGCTCATGTGGGAAAGATCCACAGTATATTTGCTGAGACAAGAGTACGACATTTTATAAAAGGTGATTGAGTTTGAGGCCATGTTCTGTAATGGATGACTGTGAAAATCATACTCAAACGATCTAATTATAGGCAAATGTTAAATTTTGCAGTTAAATCACACTTTCGGTGGAACAAAGCATTTTTGTTTTATTTCTGAAGTTAGGATGGTTCCAAGCCAGATTATGTCAAATCCGCCATACTTTTTAACGCTGTCTGTTCTTTTTGGATCGACTCACGGGTCCTCAAGGAAACAATGAAAATATTTCAAAATATATGCTCGAAATTCCTTTGTTTCCGTGTTGTAAACAATTAGCCACCTTACCTTTAAAGGAAATGCTCAAATTACAACTTACATTTGAACACAAACGAGCATGTCTCGTAGGATACATGCCTGACGATCCAAATATTCTAACTGCTGTTTGAATTTGCTGGTATTATGTATTGAAGAAGCTTGGTATTTTAAGGAGTCCTTATGTGCTGTAATGTAATAACTAGATCGTACGTATAGCTTAGCTTAATTTTCAGCACTCACCTCATAGTAATCCGCTTAGCTGGTGGAGGGTTTTATCACATATATAGTGGTTATAGGATTCTAATACTTTACAGGGATTATGGGTTTTAAAATTAAGTTATGGGCTGTAGAAAAATTTTTAAGAAAGGAAAGTGCACCTTCCATGGTTGCCTAATAAAATTAAATTAAGAGAAAGAAAAAAGAAAAAGGGAAATATATAAGCTAATAATCGCGCACAAGCGACTTTCGAGTTTCCTCGTCTTCAGTTAGCTATAGTGGAGGGGGGGAAGAGAGCGCGCTTGTCTTATATACGGGTTGGGTTCTCGAAATGCATTTCAGTGCACGTGGAAACTTGATACGTGCTAAATTCCAAATGGGGGAGAAATTGGCGGGAATCTTTTTGTTTAACACGTTGAGTGATGTATGGCGCTTAAACCATTCAATAACGAGGGCTTCGTTTTCAAGGATTTTGTAGCTAGAATTTAATTTAATTACTGTGATGGCTGAATCGATGAGTGGGTTGTGATTTTGAGATTGGACGTGTTGTGTTAGTTCTGTGCTTGCTGAGTTAGTTTTGAAGCTATTAAAGTGGTAGTACGCACGCGTGTTCGCGATTTTTGATGTCCCGAATTTTGCTGTTGTACTACCTATGTAACATGCTTGGCAATCTGATTGGCATCTGATCAAATATATAATGTTGTTGTAATCTTGTGTCTCGTACTCGTGTGTTGTCTTGTATGAATTGAATTTGGAACTTAATTTGTTATATGATGTGAATATTAATTTTATATCTGTATTTTTAAAAATCTGTTGAAGTCTTCTAGCGTATTGTTGATGATATGGGAAAGGTGTTCAGTAAAGTATCGATGGTGGTTCTGTTGCCTATTAAGAGGACGTCATCTGCATACCTCATGTATAGTTTAATTCCTGGGGGAAAGGGTTGGAGAATTTTTTCTTCGATAGATGCGAGGTAGATCTCGGATAAAGGGGCAGAGATGAACACCTTTAACACAACACATGAAAGACTCAAATTCACCCTCGAAGTAGAAAACGATAATAAAATTAATTTTCTAAACCTCACTGTATACAAAATAAACACATCTTTAGGCACCAAAATATACAGAAAAAACACACATACAGGTAAATTCTTACATTACCACTCACACCACCCTCTGTACATCAAAAAAGCAGTTATATACAACCAGATATACAACACTGTAAAATATAGCCACACACAAACAGACCTATCTATAGAATTACAATACCTCACCAAAAAATTCATCGACAGAAAATACCCACCACAACTAATAAAAGAAACCATCACCAAAGTTCATAATAACACTAATAACCCAAACAAAATTATTAACCACGTGAACAAGAATAAGACACAAAAACCCCTTATCGCGCTCCCATATCATCAACAATACGCTAGAAGACTTCAACAGATTTTTAAAAATACAGATATAAAATTAATATTCACATCATATAACAAATTAAGTTCCAAATTCAATTCATACAAGACAACACACGAGTACGAGACACAAGATTACAACAACATTATATATTTGATCAGATGCCAATCAGATTGCCAAGCATGTTACATGGGCAGTACAACGGCAAAATTCGGGACATCAAAAATCGCGAACACGCGTGCGTACTACCACTTTAATAGCTTCAAAACTAACTCAGCAAGCACCGAACTAACACAACACGTCCAATCTCAAAATCACAACCCACTCATCGATTCAGCCATCACAGTAATTAAATTAAATTCTAGCTACAAAATCCTTGAAAACGAAGCCCTCGTTATTGAATGGTTTAAGCGCCATACATCACTCAACGTGTTAAACAAAAAGATTCCCGCCAATTTCTCCCCCATTTGGAATTTAGCACGTATCAAGTTTCCACGTGCACTGAAATGCATTTCGGGAACCCAACCCGTATATAAGACAAGCGCGCTCTCTTCCCCCCCTCCACTATAGCTAACTGAAGACGAGGAAACTCGAAAGTCGCTCGTGCGCGATTATTAGCTTATATATTTCCCTTTTTCTTTTTGCTTTCTCTTAATTTAATTTTATTAGACAACCATGGAAGGTGCACTTTCCTTTCTTAAAAATTTTTCTACAGCCCATAACTTAATTTTAAAACCCATAATCCCTGTAAAGTATTAGAATCCTATAACCACTATATATGTGATAAAACCCTCCACCAGCTAAGCGGATTACTATGAGGTGAGTGCTGAAAATTAAGCTAAGCTATACGTACGATCTAGTATTGAAGAAGCATATTTCGATATTAATAATGGTTATCGCTTAAAAGATGGATTCAGATGCCGCAACAGGTAAAATTCAAATGGATTTAGGGCCGACGAGCTAGCAGAAAATGCAAAAGGCGTTCGAGGTCTATTCGCTTATCGAGGAAATGCCCTTCAAAATCCTCGTGGTATTGCTTTGATTGAGGTCCTGAATCGCGTGCGGGTAAATGACGCCGAGCGTCATCGTACCAAGGTTACATATGGTGTGGATTATCAAGAGAAACTCATCTACGAACTTGCATAACTTCTTCATTACAGAGCAAAATAGGATTCGCCCAAGCAAAACAAAAAGGAGCCATTAAGTTGTATGTTCCCGAAATTGATCACACCATTTCTTGTGAAATTAACCTTGTCATAAAACAACACTGACGGTAAAAAAAGAGGATCTTAAGCACACCCTGCTGAAGGAATGAAGTACAAAAAAGCTTTGCCTGGTATGGTTCTGTAAAGTCTTAACTTCCTGAAGCAGATTTCAAAATCTTTGAATGTGAATCGGATAAAGTTCTTATTTCCGTAAAATATTCCATACATTTCTGTGACCTATACCCTCTGCTGCTGCTGCTGCTATCCTTCGGTGCTGGCACCAGGATTTTTCTCTGTGCAATTCAGGACACCTTTGGCCAATCTACCAGTTGTACTGCCGATTGATCGACTACCATCTGAAGCTCTCGTGTTGAATGATCCAGTATGATCACCGTTAATTAACAACTCAATAGAATCACCTACCTTTCTATTGTTGCTGACCAAATAAACCCCTTCATGTTGACATTGTAACCTCATCACTTCGGTGTCTGTCAACAAGACAACGTGACAATGCCACAAGATCCAGCAAGTTGCTAACTGGTTTCGGGTAATGACAATATCCTCTCACGGCCGCCTAATTCGGCCAATCTCATCCCAATTCAGAATGGTTAAGTCCTACTGGAAAATGGCATTCGTGCTATGAAAATCCACTTGACAATTTGCAGTCAGTACTGGACACATTGCATTGTGCAACGCATGTGCAGTCCAATTTTTGCATGTTTTGTTACACCAGAGTAACTAACACCATTAGGGTTCAACGTAATACGACTGTAAACTGCATGCATTGATGATGCATATTTCATTGTCTGTTTGATTGTTTTCAGGTTGACAAACCATAGTCTCTGCTCAGAAAAAAATCGTACAACCATTTCTCGGGTTGGCTTTTGCCTAAAAGTTGTTGGAGCTGCTTTATCAGAGTTACAAACAAGATAGTGACATAAAAACGTTTGAAATTTTTAATGAAATAGCATAACTTCAAAATTACCATGGAATGTGTTCAAACTTGAGTGAGGTGTACCGAGAGATCACCTTTGGATCGATACTGACAGAAATGAAACAGATAAAAATCTTTCCAGCTGCAATTGTTAAAAGGTTGGAAAGATTTAAGATACTGCAAGTGGTGGCAGTATTAACTAATTTCTGCATAACTTTGAAAACCCAATCAGAAGATAACTGAAAGCCGAAGACTTGTTGCCGAAGATTTGTATCCGAAGATTTGTTGCCGAAGATTTGTCTCCGAAGATTCGTTGCCGAAGATTTGTCTCTGAAGATTCGTTGCCGAAGATTTATTATTTAGATCGTGGCTAGTGATGAAATATATTCAAAATTTCTCGTTAATTTCTTGTTACTATGCTGGATGTATGCAAACAATATCTCCATTGGTTTACTAACAGAAACAATTTAGAATATTGCTGAAAATTGGATAGCAATACGTTTTCTTGTTGTTAAAGCTCCTGGCTCCACAGGAGTTACATCTGACGTACAAAGGTTTAATACCAACTAGATAAATACTATGAACACTTGAAGGGAACTGGACTTCAACTTGTTGATATGATTTTCAGGATTCTTCCAAGCGTTTTGTGTGGAAAAATCAAGGGAAAAAGCGCTATTGAGAGAAGTGTGTTTGGTACG
Organism: Mastigoproctus giganteus; assembly: GCF_048544385.1. NCBI lineage: Eukaryota > Metazoa > Arthropoda > Arachnida > Uropygi > Thelyphonidae > Mastigoproctus > Mastigoproctus giganteus. The sequence continues at coordinate 30,461,697 of NC_143580.1, read as the reverse complement.
GTCAGAAGAGACATACAAGGATCATCAATGCCCGAATTAAATGGAAATAAAGACGGCGGTGGATTAACTTTGTCTTTAGATGATGATGCAAAAGAACCACCAAGGTGTAGACAATTTTGAAGTAAGGACAGAAACTTCTGCCAATGATTTTGGCAAGGGACAGGCAAGTCCCACTACCGTTTATACATGAGGTGCGTTTGGACTTCCAAAAAAAGGTTTGCATTTATCGAATTGAAATAAAGTAATATAACTGAAGATAATGAATAAAACTATATTTAGATCATTAAAACTACATTTAATATTTTTCTTGAAATGGTCCTTTATTGATTTTTTTTATTTACATTAATCATACTTTGAATTATTCGATATGATTAAGATATCTAATTTCTGTTTTGTTTTCTATTGGATTTCTTTCTTTGGAAGCTCTTTCTTTGACAGTTTTTAGTGAAGATATCCTTAATCTTCTGGCATTTCGCATCACCATCATATTTTTCGTTTTAAATTTAATAAGAATTTCAATTATAAGGCATAATATTGAACAAACATAACCGATAATTAGTAAGAAAAATGAGCCTTTCAAATGATTTAATTGGAGTGGTTTAGCGCTACTTTCATGATTTTCATCTTCCTGGGAAAGTAAGGATTCCATAAAAAATGCCTGATTAGTCCACTTGTTGCTCAGTCCAGCCTCTCGAATTTTCAATATCCTGCAAGCACATTAAAACAGGCTTCAGTAACTGAATAGAGATACGAAAAGCTGGTGTATGTGTAATAATACAGATAAAATAATACAGATTAAATATACATAAATAAATAAATAATTCATTTAATCCTGGATTAAATAAATATTTATTTGTTTAATGTAATTTTAAAGTAACTTTACTGCTAAGCTTTATAATTGTTAAATAAAGAAAATTTATTTATTTGAACAGCAAGAAATACAAAAAAAAATTATAAATCTTAACATTACTATGTCCGGATAGGTTGCCTAAAAGTTGAAATAGACCATAACTGATAATTTTAATTTACTTCAGGGGGAAAAAAAATGCGTTATCATTAGGATAGTCGAAATGTTTTTAATTTTTCATGATGATTGAAAACACGTTAAGTATTAGAATCTGCAATGCTCTAAAATTCCGAATGGGTTGAAGGTTGAGAAGATGGAAGATATCGTATTTTAACTTCTGAAGATTTTAAATTTTAGGAAATACATACGAAGGAAGGATATTCCAATTAGCAGAAGTAAATGTGGAAAAGTTAATTAAGTTGGAGTTTAACTCTGAATAGATGTTGAGGAAAAGGTTAAAAGTGGTCTGGAAGAAAGAATAGCTGTAATATAGAAGAACAGTGCTCATGCAAATAACTCTAGAAACTCGTGCACTTGGTGAGTTTCTAATTTAGAATCATTAATTAACTTGACTGCCCTCTTTTGTTTAGAGCTTAAGAGAAATGTTGCAAGCACAACCCTAGATGTGGGAACAATATTCAATGATAGGATGGATTTCAGATTCGTGTAAAATAAGAAGCGTTTCGGAAGAAAAGTAACGCAGAGAGTCAAAAAGGAGGATTTATTTTATTTTAGTTATTATTTATTTTTTTGTGCAGTGAAATTTACGATTTGCTCATGTCATTTCGCTGGAGTAGGGTTTTAGGCGCATTAGTGACAGTGGAAAGGGTTCTAGCCCAAAAACAAAAATATTGGCTCCAAAATAACTGCATAACTTAACATGCCTCTCAGCAGTCCAGTTTCTAGCAAAATACTTCGATGACAACTTCATACAGCTGAAATTTAGAGCCAGCTGCCATTGCTAAGCCATTCGTAATGCTGGAAGGAGGATGCATATTGGTGTAAGGCTGTAAAAAGCACAAAACTAGGCACTTAATCATTGGACACATGTCATATTTTCAGGCGAATCATCATTTACACTTTTGGAAATTTCAAAAACACTTCATATATGCCGAATGCCAAAGGAAGCGTATTATCCTGACTGTCTTGTGCTAACCATCAAAGATGGAAGAGAATGAACAATAGTGTGGACAGCAATACCTTAATATTTTTTAGGTTCTTATCAGCAAGCCGAAAGGAAGAATTAATGCCACTGGTTACATTCATATTCAGAGTAATCAGTTTTATCCCATGGTGCAAACATTGTATACGACCGAAGCCATGTTTCAAGTGGAGAATTCTCCAATATACGCAGCCAGATGTGTCCAATCCTGGTCCGAGAAGCGTGAAAGTGAGGCTGCGGATCTCCCATGGCCACTGTGGGTGGGTATATTTGGAGAGGAGAGTGAGAAGCAGATTTCCTCTACTTTCATCACTCAAGGAGCTGGAAACGTTCCTCCATTAAGAAACCAAAATTCATTTTAAGACAGTTCAAGATTTATGTGAATCTTCCAAACAGAAAACAAGCTGTTTTAAAAGCAAAGGTGGCCCAATACCCTATTAGTGCATACCAGTACCGCTTATCATAAAGGTTTCCATTATTTTCTCTTCACCCTGTATATCCACTGTGTCGGTGCCAATGAAACCCTAACTTACTCCAACTTGTTTCGTGGGCTTTAATTTTTCGGAATGTTTGAGCACACAAAGAGATTTTCCACACCTGAAATCTCATTTTTATATTCCCCATTTATGAAGGCACTAGCGGCAGAAATTCTCACAAATTGAATTCATTCTCACAACAGTCAAAAATTCAACCCCCTTCTTTGAATCCTCATGAATCTTAAAGTAACACGATCTGGTCGGAATTTCCATGAGTTTTTTCCAAAAACTTCCCCTAATCATTCGTTCAAATCCCATACATCAATATATTCTTAAAGGCCAGGGTACACAACATCAGGATGGCCATGCGAATAATAAAGTAGCGTATCATTTATCTTTGTCAAAACATTTTGTTTACATAAGTGGAAAACTCATTACTGGAGATAAACAACTGATGAGGATCTCGAAATAATTACTGTCTAAACTATTACCGCTGAACTAACAAAACTGTATCTTTGGAATAACAATGATATTAAAGCATTAATATTATATTATTCATAAACCAGATGCTAATTGGATATTTTTATGCAAATATTTAAGAAACACAACTTTCAGGAAATATAATTGACCTAAAATTCGAAACAACTTTCAGATCGTACAGTGACTCTGATGAACCATACGAATTATGGGTCTCTTTCACACTGTGGCCGAGTTAGTCGGTATTTGTGATCGTGGGTTAAAAAGCTCGGAGTTCTTTCATTCAGAAAACAGGCAACTTTACCATTGACCTCAGGGTTTTGCCCATAGGTTACTGACACCGCCATTAAATTTACTTTGCTGTTATTCATTTTCGATATTTTTGTTATTTAAATGATAAACAAAGTTACAAATTACTTGACATGAAATTTCAAGTATTTTTCCCTATTGCTTTAAGATATATTTCCAAATACCTACCGCATGCTGAATGCTTCTTTACAAGGGTGAGAATGAGCCATGTATAATCCATCCGAAAAGTAGTAAAAATAATCTTTTGAAAGCTGGCATATATCTCTTCCATAGCGGGAACATTCTATTCTGAGTCCACCATCATACGAAATGAAAGCATAATTTTCTGTGAGGGCTCTTTTCACTCCTGCATCTCCTTCTTTCTTAATGAAAGACGATGGGTGTTCTCTTAAGTGTTTTGCAAGTACCATGAGAGTTTCCGTTTCGGAACTCTGCAAGAAAAACAAGAAAAGCTTTAAATATTTTATTAAACTACGTACAAGTTAGTGCAAATGCATCATAGTAGTACACAGCTAAACTCTGAATTAGCAATTTTTTTGCAGCCTGAGGCATAAGCCCTTAATGCATCTTACTCTTAATTCATCTTATACACCATGAGGCATGGCTCATATTGTGGAGTTATACTTCATAGCTGTTTTGGTATCATTACATCAATAGGGTACCTACCCACCCACTGTGTGGGTGGTAGTAACAACAGTCTTCTCCTTTGGTGAAGCGTTACTTTTTCGAGGTAGTGCAATATCGTGGCAACTCGTTGTGAAAGTATTCACAATATGAGATATAAATTAAACGATGCCGCTTTTTCAACAATTTGCTAATTCAGAATTTAGCTGTGCATTTGCACTAACTTGTACATAGTCTAATTCTTTTGCAGTCTGAGGCATAAGCCCTTAGTGCATCTTATGCTTTATTAAATCATGTAACTAAATCTTTATTTTAAAATAATATAAATAGGAAATTTGTCTAGAAGCCTTTTGAATTTTTTTGAATTTTCCAAAACAATATGTCTATAAAATGTACAGGACCGTGAGTAACTTTTTAAATGTTGATAACTGACTAAATTTTAAATGGAATAACATTAACTATAAGATTGCCATTTGCAGTTGCGCATCTGTGATTTTTCTCTGAGAGGAGCAGCACACGGAAACTACCTCTTGGGTTGCGCTCCTGAATTAAAGTAAACTGCAGCAATAAAAGTACCGGCAACCTTACTTTAATTAGGGTTGAGAACCCAAATTTTATGCTTCCCATTTATTCAGCCACCAGTGGCAAAAATTCTTAAAAATTGTATTCATTCTCAAAACAGTCCAAAAATTCTTCTCCCTTCTACAATCGTCATACACCTTCTAAGGGAAGGGGGGGGGGGATTCATAGGCTAAGGACCAGGGATAGACGAGCAGAAGTAGTTTTTTGAGATCTGTAATTCTAAAGCTCTCTTCGAAACCAGTCCGAATGTGTACCTTAACTGGTCACGTCCAACCACTATTCACTCCAAACTCACAGAACAAACTTTTCTTCTGGTCGAAAGTAGATGGGCGGTCAAACGCGAGGTTACAGTAGCAGACACATTTGAGTTAACCATGAGCATCAATCCACATGATGCTGATTAAGGTGTTGTTCCTATATTCTCTACCTTGTGAACTCCTCTGACCCTATCTGATCGTTTCACAGTAGGAACAAAAACGTATTTTAACCTATTTTATTAAATCAGTTTTTATCACTTTTATTTGTATTTTTTTAAAATTTTACTGGAACAAATTTCTGTCTCATTTGTTTGCCAAAAATGATAATCTACAGATATTGAAGACATGTCAGAAAATATCTCCTGTGCTCTTAGGTTTCAACAATATGCAGTTGAAAGCTGACAACTTTTGTAATTTCGTGTAATTTCATGCTGATTTAAACAGTAAATAATATTTTAAATAATTATCGCATGGTTCTATAAAAATACCACTCTGATTACTTTATATATATATACTTCATTTTCAAAATGACAATAATGTTTGTGGTGCTGCCCTCTCTCGGTGAATGCAACGACAATATTTACACATTTCAATTGACTTTCACTGAGAAAGAGTGAAGGCGCCATAAAATGCCTTTAATCATTAACTTTCAAAAAATAAACACCGGGTATGTCACGCGCCATACTGATAGCATTTATAAAAAAAAAACTAATTAAGATTTTTAAAAAATATCTTAATTAGATTAATTAATCTAAAAATATAATTATTAATAATTAATCCAGCGATAAAAAATAAAGATCAGTAATTATAAAAAAAGATTTAAATTATATTACCTTGAAAAAAATCATTAAAATATAATTAAAGCCTAATTAATTTGATTTGATTGATATTCTTAAAATAATAATAATTATTGACCCACTATGAAGAATTTGTTCGTTTTTATTAGCTACCTTTATTTCCACTCTATAAAACTATTATAAACAGTAGGAAAAAATATTCAAATATTGATACTGATTTTCCTAAAAAGGTATATTATTGAGCATGTGACTATTTCAACAGTAGAAGCAGCAGTCAAAATACACTGACCTCCAAAAATAAATGTTCTGCAGAAGTTTCTGTCACCCCACAAGAAATCGATCCATCTTTAACCGCTTTGGCTAATTTTGCAATGGTGTCAATGGACTTCGGTTTATTAGTAACTGTAATGAATGATAGCAAGGCAGTGGAATAGGCTGACACAACCACAAGCATGGACATTCTCCAGACAACGTAGAATATGTTGAATGAAGGATACACAAAGAATTGCTTCTTTGCACCTGGTAATATAAATATTTTCAGATAAAGCCTTTATTAATAAATAGGATAAAAGACAATAAACACAATGTATGCTTTAAACTGAACTAAGAAAAATTAATTTCTCTTACCCTGGCCCAGGAAGCTTGGTAATACCAGCCAAATGCAGTCATACATGCTGATAGCTCTGACAACGTAGATACGTGATGAGACAAAAGAAACAGTGTATATGAATGTCGATATTAAAATGGCACATATTCCCAAGGATAGCCACATCTGAAAGACATGTAACTGACTGATAAAAGCAACATGCAATAAAAATCGTTGTATATGGTTTATTTTATCTAATTTTAAAGATAAAACGTTTCTCAAGACTTTCCAAACGGAAGACGGTAAGTATAGAGTATATACGTATATTTTCAAATACATTTAAACAAGAGATTATGATTCATTTTGATGAACTGTTTCTACAGAGATATAATGTACACTAGAAGGAGCTCCACTGGATTGACAATCAAGCAACTGGATGAAAGGGTTGTTCATGATTGGTCACCCTGTTTGAAATTAGCTCAGTATAAGTATGGGTACAAATTTCCATATGTCAAGAGGTCGACTGTAGAAATGCAGGGTGTCGAAAGGTGGCATAAGATAGTTCAGGATTCTGGAACACTGAAAAGAGTTGAAACAAATCTCAGTACATTATAATTACCTTTGAATACAAAGGGCTGAGGCATTTTAAAACGCGGTTCAAAGACGATTACAGATTTCTGTAGAAGTTTCTGTCACCCCACAAGATATCGATCCATCTTTAACCGCTTTGTTAAAGATGGATCGATGGAGCGTCATGTGGACGCTACCACCCAAAGATTAGATAACTTATCTTTGGGTGGTAGCGTCCGCTTTGAGAAATACTTTGATAAGTGCACCTGAAAGTTGTAAGACTGCTAGAAAGCTGTTTGCTGTTTGCTTTCGTCCAGCAAACAGCAAATCGACAAGAGAGCACAACAATTTACAGACATTACATACAGCGCAATATGGAATAAGTTTCCGATGCGCCTAAAACCCTACAGGAATCGATCATCAAATGGTGGAGTTCGGAAATATGGGATCCAGTAGCCAGTTACACTGAAAGACTTTAGGCGATCACTACTGTAGAAGGAGCACATGCAACAGCATTCTGTCTCCCACGACAGATACATTATCCGTTAATTCTTTAAGGAGGTAAATCGAAATATTTCAAAACATATTTGTTTTTTCAAGAAAGAAAACTGCTGGGATGTCTTACCTCTGCTGTGAATGTCAGTATAAGCACAGTAGGCTTCAAAACGTTTTTTGTAGAAGCTCTAACCACGAACAGTGTCTTCATCGCATGGAAAGGAAATAGTGGATCCACCGCTGATGACCTGTCGTAATTTATTGTGAGGCCGCAACCTGAGAGATCAGCTTGCTGTAGAAAATTTAAAATTGATCAGAAATTTTGCCTTAAATAATACAGATTTATATATCCAGAAAGAAAATTTAGGTTAAAATTATCTAAACATAAAAACCAAGGAAAAAGCTTGTTTTATATTTAGGGAGAGAAAACGAATCATTGCTTTCAAATTCTTAGCTCATTTCCATCCAGTGTGTGAAAAAAAAGATTCAATGACCAGTACTACACTACAAAAAGCATTACGATAGATAAGTTAATTATACAGAAATTAATACATCATGTATGTTCACCCAGGCAATCCGAAAATTCAGAATTTCTGTAGTATAAATCACGTTACATCGAACTTCTTTGTCTCTACCATTTAAGTCTGCCTGGTTAGGTTTGTTAAGCGCCAAAGCAACTAAAGCTAAGAAGCTGCATTATATTTGTCCGAATAATAATAATAATAACCTGCCATTCCGGGGTTCATCACCAAGAAACTCCGGTGCGATAGATGACATATGTCTTCAAATTCCACCTTTTCCCCAGAAAACATCCTGCACATCGCCGCGGAATGTAGGATAATCACCCAGCAAGATCAAGTCACCAGGGCAATACAATATATCAGATGCCACTGAAGAAATATCAGTTGATCAAAGAAAGTACGCGGCATTACGAGTGCAAACCTCAAGCCATACTAGAGCCCCTTGTACTGAGATCACTCCATAAGAACAGACAAGATGATCCCGCATCACAGACTAGATATAATCCTCACTGGCGAGAAGGTAAAGACTACCTACCTGATCGACAGAGCGGTGCCCAACACCAGGAACTCCAGAAAACCTACGAGGAAAAGCTCAGGAAGTAATCACAGGCCTTAATCAGGAAGTTAGAGAGATGTGGTATATGGAACAAGGAACGACCATCCTGATCACCGTGTCAACAACCCACACGGTGCCAAAAGCTTCCATAAGAACCTGGCAGCAATAGACTTTGCGGAGAACATTTATATGAAACTTCTGAAAGCCGCGAACCTGAACATGTGAGAATAGTCACATAGTTCCTCGACGAAGAGTATTAATAATAATGGTAACCGATCACAACCAATCACGACATGCACTTGGTATCGGTACCCATCACGGGGGTGTAAAAAATCCCATAACTGACAAAAAGCCATAATAATAATAAACAAAACGCAGCGCCAGACCAACAGGCTACAAAGAAGATAAACAAATGGCACCTCCTGCTCAACCTTAATGAGACCCACCCAGACGGAAGAAATGGAGACAGATAAACAGGAAAAGAAGGTAATCCATGGAAAACACTACAACGATCTTCGTCAAGACTACTTAAATAAGGCTTCCAACGCATGACTCACAAAAGGAAAGCTCTTCCCCTAGACCGAAGCACTCATGCTCGCCATCCAAGACCAGGTAATCAACATCAGGAATTACTGAAAATATGCTCCCAAGGTCCCCAGAGTAATTGATAACGACTTTCCCCAGAAACAGTCACCTCAAGGGGCATGGTGATCACCCAGAAGCAATAGTACACTCATAGGCACGACCGGATCGCCAGGATAATTCATCAGAAGTAAGCGCAAAAGTTCATTAGGAACGTGTACAGTATTACAAGTACGAACCTCCAGGCCGTACTAGAGACGTACTAGAATGTGTCCTGGAATCAAGTGGATCAATGTGTCCTGAAATCAAGTGCATCAATGTGACTCTTAGGCATTACATTCACCCTCTGTTATAAGCCGACTCTGGACTAGTTCCAAAACAAACTGCCTCTCGAAGACCTGTTCGAAGGTATCCATGGTCACCTCAATGCAAAGTGACTATTATCCAGCCCTAACTGCAAGGCACTGTAGACATTGCACAGCACGGCAAGTTACAGTGCTGTGATCTATGAGGCCTTGCTTCAGAGTGTATGAAGACAGTATGTTTATTGGACCCAGAAGCAATAAGATACATACGATCATCAATGGAATTCTGGAGGCATTTTTATCTGGAAAAAATGGAGAACCAAAAATTATGCATTCCAGAAAGACAGGCATGTAGGTGATGCTTTAATTAATTTAATTAATGGAGTGGCGGTAATCACTCTCAATGGCTGTACAGGACTCCACGTGTGTCTGCGAGGGACTCTCACTTCTGTAAGTTATCGAGATGAGATCCTTGATCCTATTGTTCGCCATTTTCAGAAGATATTGATCAAGATTTTCTTCTAACGGACAATACATGTCCTTACAGAACATTTATAATGGATAATAAGTCCTTACAGAACAGTGAACAATATCTTCAGAGGGAGAGTACGGTCTACATGGACTCATAGTCCATGAGATTCTACACTTCTCTGGGCATGCCTAGGATGTTCTAGGAAGAACAGACAGGTACATTGCAACGTTTTTCATAATGCCATGAGGTTTCTTTATCTTATTTGAGGGTTTCTGTTCTTAGCTTTTGAACATCAGTGTATTAATTCAAAGCAATACTACATTTCTTAATGTATTTAAGTTACAAATGGAGAAGTATACTCACATTGCGACACACCAGACCAACTATTCCAGTAAAAGTGCCATTAATCCTCCTCCCACTCTCCCAGTCTTCGGGAACTACAGCTTTCACTCTGAAAAATAATAGAAGATATGTAAGTAATAGAATGCTAACAGGTTAATTAATAAAGGAACGATGCTGTTCAATTTTCAATCAGGTTAAAGTCATTTTAATACACATTATTGGAAAATGATTGAGTTGTTGTTAGATGGACTGATATATTAAGAGATGCGTGGGACTACTTGTCCACTCAATACTCAACTTATTAAGTATACTAAAATGTACATTCACATGAAAATCGATGTTTATGAATCAAAAATGTAAATATGCACCCTGCACCACAAATTTAAAATTAGTTTAATATTAGTTAGGTCCTTTTCTGGCAAACATTCTACGAAATAATTGTTCAAAATTAAAAACAAAAATCGTAAAAGAAGGCAACCGTTCAGATGTACTTGTTCATTTTATTTATATCTTATATATTTATTTTTATAATTAAAAATACAAACATTCGTTCTACTCACTTAAAATTCAGTTTCTGCGATAGAACCCCAATAAAGTAAGAATCAATTCCACCAGAAATTATCCATCCTCCGTGCTCGTCTTGAGACAGATGCATATATTCGTCCTTAAAACGTGAAAATACTGTAAACATATACGGATGAAAGATAAAACTGTTGAGTTAGAAGTTATTAAGCAATATTTAATTAACACCCAAAAAGTCGAAGGTTGAGTACAAAACTATTCAATGTACTTTCATTTTCGTACCTTCTTCAGAGCTATTGTTAAAGTGTGTCCCTGTAAATTTCGACATTTCTTTTTATGTGAGAAGGAAACTTCTCTAAAATCTTTTGTTTTGTACAATGACATCGCAGTTTCTAGGGATGGTCCGAAATAAGGTCTTCTGTAATGGTATACATCCAAAGTGAAGTCATTCTGTAAAATAAAATATCGTTAGATTCGTACTCCTTTTGTATTTTAGATTCGTACCTTTTGTATTTATTTACATACGCTGTTATTTATATTTATAAATGTATACCACAGCGTGGGAAGATTTAAAATTTAATACCAACATATGATTTTTGAAAATGGAAAACAATGGAGGTCATTTTCCTTGATTTGCCTTTCTGTGAATGATACCAGTAAATTTCGACGCATCGTCTTATCATTGAGTTGCTCTCCTTGTTCAGCGTTATTGAAAAGGAATTAATTAACGTTGACACTTTCTCACTTTTTCATGTTTATTGATGAGTTAACGTTTTTGTTCGATGGAAAGAACAAACTTTTACCACATTGACTCAAAACAGTAGACATACCGGTTTTTGGCAGCTCAGATAATCGAGAATATGTTATGTATGTCTTTCATTATTTCATTACTGAAAAGCAAACTATTCTTACCTTAGACGTTGAACCAATATTTCGCGGAAGGGTTATAAATGTCACATCAAAGATGCCGGTGAGAGAAATAAGAAACGCGTGTGATACAAAGGAGTTGTTTATTGCTTGATCCACAAAAATAAACCATCTGCTTGCAAATTTTAGCCTTCGATGTACCTGAAAAAAAAAGAAGAATATCAGTACACCTAAGTTCACTCGATGGACTTAGGCTCAATGATCACTGAGTTATGACCACACCATTCGTAATGACTATGCCGTGTATGGGGTTCCTCAGAAGACGGCCGAAATTATACCCTCTCCTTATCAACTTCGACGACGAATGCTGTAGTGTCAACTATACGCTGGATGGGCACTGAAGGACGATATGCTGGTCGAACGAGTCAAAATACCTGATGCAACACGCCCATGAACGCCGTCGTGTGTTCAACGCAAGTCCATGGGCTCATCATACATGGTGTCCACTATTCGTACAGATGGCTGTGGTTGCTTAATATGGGGCATGTTTTGCTGGCAAGAGCTAGAACCCCTGGGGCGTGCGGAGCAATTTCACTGGTGAGGTCTACCGGCAGCTCTTAGGAGACCATGTACATCCTGTCATGTTGCATTTTTTCCTGAACAGAAACGGGACCTTCCAAAATCGATAATGCGCCGTGTCATCGGACCCTCACAGTGCACAAATAATTAAAGGAAAACAGTGAAGATATCACCCATCTTGATTGGCCTACAACGTCACCAGACCTGAATCCAATTGAAAACCTGTTGGATGTTTTGGAACGGGACGTGAGGCGCATGGACATGCAACCATAATCTATTGCGACATTGGGAAGCCTTGCAGGCAGCATGGCTGCAGATCGCTATGGACTTCTTCAGACATCTAATGTAGTCAATACCTAAGAGAATCGTGGCTGTTATCCGTGAAAACTCTGGTATTAAATAGACGGTTATAATTCAACGATCACTCAGTCTAAGTAGATGAGAATCTTAGAGGCTTGTTGATATTAGACTCGAATTTTTGTCTGCTGTAATATTCAGGAAATGCATGTGAAGGAGAGTTATTCCAAATAACAGTAGACGGGAGAAGTCAGGAAGAAAAAAAAAGTTAGTTATGTGAGTTTGGACTTGTTATGTTGAAGTGTTGCTACTTATTTGACAGGTCTGTATTAATATAAGTATCAGTCATATGATGCAAGGAAGTCATAGGCTTTTATTGCATCAGCAAAAAATATTTAATTAAATATTTGAATGGTGAACGCACATGTCATATAAAGGAATAAACATCAAGACAAAATTATTAATCCACTGCATGATCTAAAAGAGAAAGAAATTATACCTTTAATATGAAATATTCCATTTACGTACCTGTTGAAGTTGGTTTATTGCATTAGCCGCAGAATCAGAATCATAAACCACAATGAGGTTTTTACCATCGAGACCTGTTCGATTCGAGATGAAAGGATCGCTAATTTTGCTGATGTACTTTATTCCTTCCTTGTCTTGAAAGACAGCCAGTGGAAGTTTCTTTTCTAACAGCCGGAAAATGCAATCTTCGCGACGTTCCATCCCACTATCTACAAAACAAGTAGAACTACAGGGTCTTATCCATGGAATTTTGAAATTTAATTAAAATCATATTTTTTAAATTTTTTTAACATTAATTCCGAGCATTATTTTTTCATAAATTCATAACTAATTATAAAACTAATTTTAAAATCTATACATAATTATTATAATATGCTAATTGCGGATAGGCAAATGCATTGGTTGAATTTCAAAAGTTAGAAAACACAAACTTCACGTATACTTGCAAATTAAGACGGTTTGGTGACCGATTCCCAAGATTTTAATTGCTAATTATCTGTGTTATACTGCAAACGTTTAATTTTTAAATTTGTTTGGTAAAAACTGAAGGAATAAGTTAGATTTCGAAATATACAGCTATTCTACCAAATTAAAGAGGACATTTACGCTAAAGATTACTTGCTCAGGCGACTGGACTCTTCTTCTACAGGATTGAATTATTTTGCGCAAAAATTCATTTTTTTCTCCCCCTGAGTAAAAATGAATAAACTGTTCAATTCTCAAATATACTTGGTGTTTTTCACCCTTTCAAATTTAATTATTAATTTCTAAGTAATGTTTTTCACAGATCATAATAAATACATTGGTTTCAAACATTGAAGCAGAAGCCATGGAATAGATGATCTGTAATGAATACTACAGATTAGTAAACAGACAAATGACAGTTTTCTGTAAAAAGAACATTTTGTTTCAATATCAATACGTGAATTCAAGACCAATGGCAGTGTCCATTTCTTTATCGATGGAAACAGATTTGGTAGAATTTATAAGGTACTGGCAAGAAAGAAAGGCTATGTGGAAGGCCGTTTAATGGTCTGGATTCAAAGGCTATCAGGGAACACAGCGACTACAGAGAGGTATAAAGATGGCATCCGGAAAATCTTTAACTGAAATCCAAGTGAATGCAACAGTGGACAGTTTCAGACAATGCGTCACAGCGTGCCACACTAGTTGATCACTATCTGGAGATACACTATTATCTGTATTGTATGACCAGAACAATATCTCAACCATAGTGGCATACTGCATCCTTGGGATAATCTTGTTAAAAAAATTGTCACCTTCTCTAGAAGTTCGTAATGGCGGTTATTTTCTGATCGATTTGTTGTTTGCTGGACTAAAAATCCGAGTTACTGGAAGAATAAAACCATGCTTAACTCTCCTGATACGGAATAGCCATGAAGTGAAAAAAAAAACCATAAAAATTCCTAGCCTCATTGACGGGATGCGAAATAAGATCTTATCCACCCGTTTTGGAGGAAGACAGCGATTCTATCAACTGTGCTATCCGCGAGGGGCTGTAACTCATCATTACCTTATCAACAGCTTATAGAATCGATCAACGTCCTACCCTTCAGAGGGATATTCACCACTTTGAACAGTAGGATTTCATTAGAATTTCTGATTAGAAGTTCGGTTTAAAAAGTCTTCTTTTTGGAAGTCAGTTGTAAGATACCATATTGGATTTGCTAAGACCACTTTGAGCGATAAAATTTAAACATTTCATCTTTATATTGTGTTACGTAATGTTAATAGTAGAATACACTGCATTATGACATACAGAAGTGTAGTGGAATACACTGTATTAAAAATACTTACGTGACTTCTTGGAATATAAGTAGATGAAGTCGTTCTTAAAATCCAAGTTCTTGCGATGGAGCTCTTGGATCAGTTTTTCCATTGCACAGCATTTCCATTCTGGTGTGAAGGGTAACACAAAAAATATTGAAAAGACTGTATGAGCAAAGAAAATTTACTGATTATCCATAAACGTCTATAAATTATTTACTTATTTACAGAAAACTTGCTTAAATGGTAAGCTCATTTATAATACAGGGACTAGTTGAAACATTTATAACATGTGGGTTAGTTGAAGCATTTATGACGTGTGGAGATTCACCATAAAATGTGGTTGGTAAAGTTTCAGCGTAGTGTGATAAGTTGCCACTCGTTTTACAAGACAAAGTTACCTTGAAATAATCGCTCAAGTCCTTCTCCGAATATATTAGAATCACGTAAGTCTTGCCAATAAGTTTCTCTCTGAATTTATATTAAGCAAATACATTTGAAGCTGACCTGCTTACCTGAATACGAACTGTTGGAATGGCTTAAAATCCAGGCTGGAAATGCAAATATCAGCAAACATCGACCAAGAGAAACAACGAATTTCATTAGGGAGACCTTAGTACAGAAATATGAAAGGATCCATGCAATTATAAGTCCATTTCATTTCTTAGAAGAAAGTTGATTCAGTATAATTAAAAATATTTGTATTAATCGTAAAAAGGTACTTGTCAGCGATGAGCGTAGAACTTCTGGAAATGTTGTAAGCTATATTTGTATCGACACCTGGTGGACAAAGATGCGCACGCATAGGTGGTATCGATTTTGGAACTCAATCATGGCAGATAAGTACTTCTAAGAATTTTTTTCTCCAAATTCCATGTTGTCTCCGACTGGTAATGGTATTCCAGGCCAAACACTCCGACATTAATTCCAGTTCTATTGTAACCATGAAATTTTTGTTGAATGCCTTTGTTTTTCACCTTGAATCACCTTGAAAATACGGAAGTTAACATCAACTTCCTGCCCGGAAGTTGTTGTTAAATACAGATCTATTGGCGGACTAAATACTTCAGAAAAACGATCGATTGCCGTTGTACGTCTCATGAATTATCCATTCTTGAAAGATTTTAGGCCCATCAGTGACTGAGGGGATATCGCGCCGTATGTTGTTGTAATAGGGTTTTAGGAGCATCAGACACTAAGACCTGTTTGCTGGAAAAAAAATCAGAGTTTCCGGGAGAAAAAACCATGCTGCCCTCGCATGAAACCGATTAACTCTGCCACATTGTGAAAAAGGACCCTAAAAATTCATAGTGTTATTGATAGGATTCAAACTCAGGTCTTTTCCACCGGGTGTGAGGAGGACAGTGAATAGAATCTTTCTCACACCGGATTATTGCTGAAAAATGAAGTAATTTTAAGTAATTTTCAACATTAAAGCGAAAAATTCTTTGTGTATTTAATTTCGTATTGTAGAACAGAGGTCCATTAACAGCTCTCAACGTACATAACTTCCAATTATTTCATTTAATCTTGATATCGGAAAATATTGCAGAACAAACAGTTTCATTTTGCCTCTTATCGTATCTCTACGGGTTACCATATATGTATATGAAGTGTGACGTCAGTAATTTCGAGTTAAAATGCTTTGATATTAAAAACATCAGCCTTTTTATACATTCACTTCAGAAACAGAGAAATTTCGTGTATCTGATTTCATTTTCTCTCCTCGATGACCTATCTTCTTTGCTGTTTTCATTGCTACCTTAATGACTTTCTTTTTTGAAACTGCAACATTTATATATATTTTATGCTAGTCCAATGTGAGGGCTAATTTTATATTTGATGCCGATACTGTTTACAAAGCTACAATCTGTGGAAACAGCGATAAATGGGCAAATATGAAATCAATTATCAATAATGAAAGCATTATGTCTCCTCAAAATCATGGAGAAGTGCCTTCTTCCCATCCTAACCAACCAGGTTCTGCCATGTGAATCACCATTCATTCACTATGCCTTGAAACGCAGGTCCACCATTACCAACCTACTGCAAACCACCAACACCATTCTGGAGGCTTTACAAGATAGGGCTGAGATGGCAATTGTTTATCTGGATATCCAGTCTGCATTCGACAGCATAGACATCCAGCCCCTCCTGCAACTTTGTGAGGACGAATACCAGATAAAAGGCAATATACTGGAATTCTTGAAGTCGCTACTTACGACCAGGGTACGTAGCGACTTCAAACTTTCCTTGTGAAAGAATAAAAAATCTTTTACAAGCAAAGTTTGTGTAGATGTTTCCCAGGGCGGAGTTCTTTCAGGGTTCCTGTTTACAGCTGCCATCCACCCATTCCTGTACCAGCAAACAGAATTTATCAGTTATGCAGACGACTTGAAGCTCCTCTATCGGATCAACGGGACCGCCCGACCTGATTCTGTTTCTAAAACCATTATCAACAGCCTTAAGAATCTGATTACATACTTGGCACAGTTTTCTCTTAAGATAAATCCAAACAAATCTGCACAAATGGTGTTTTCACTCAAATCAAACTCAACGCAACTAAACTTGGAAATCCACGGAACCCCCATCAGCCCAATTACCAAGCACAGAGATCTCGGCATTATATTCGACCCTACACTCAGTTTCAAACACCATGTTGCAGACATTCACAACAAGGTCTGGAGATCAAGATGGCTTACCAAACAACACCTCCTTCATGTCACAGAGCCTGAGTACACGCTCCAATATATATATACCGGTTTCTGCAGCCAGTCATCACCTACGGTTCAGAAATCTGAGCGTCGGCAACGAAAATGATAATCTGCATAATCTGCCACTACTCCACATACTTCAGATATCACCCAACTTCTAAATTACAGAAAAGTCTCCAAACGGATATTTACCCTCCGCTTGCTCGTGTCAATTAAAATGATAGCGGGTGAAGTCAATACGCCAAGTTTTTGGCAGATGTGCAATTGGAGGATCCCCCCCCCCCGAAACCCTTAAGAGCCCACCCCTCTCTGCAGTCTGTGGCGTGGAGGTTCAGGATAGGGGATAGATTCCTGCCCATGGAGATGCTGCACAACGTCCAGGAGATGGGTGTGGACTACAAAAAGTTCATAGAGGACAAATCGTACAGAAGACGCATCATCAGGGACCAGCTTTCGTCTTCAACCGAGTGACTGCCATCGTCTTTTCATGGATTTTCATGTGTTTTCATTTATATTAACTTAAAGGTGATTTGTGGTAGATTTCAGATGTGCGAATCCTCAATAGGCTAATTGACAATAATATATATAATCGAATATAATAAATGTTATTATATAATACATTGGACATTCAATTGGAGCGAATTCCGCCATAAAAGGAAACGTTTTTCCTAGAATAAAATGTTGTAATTGCTAAATAGCGTAATATTTTCGATTTTTAAATATTTCTTAATCTTATATGTATTATAATTCAAAAATTCAGCGGTTAGTTGCTTACCTGAACACGGTGATACTGCAAATAACATTATTGTACAAAATGTCAAATAGTGCCATAACAGAAAGCTGTAGACAGAATACATTGTCGATTTTTCTCGAATATTTTCAACGTTTTTGTATTCTCTGCGAGTATGTACTATGACTTCCATATGCATAGCACTGTATACTTGGAAATAACGAGACACGCTTACAACACATCGTTGCTATGTAACGGCTGTTGTTGAATTTCACGATGGAAGATACTGGCGTCACTTATTCATAATTAACAAGCAGCTATCGAAGCTAAAAACATTCAATATCGTATATGGTTAGACTTCAGGAAATGTCTGAAAACTATGAATAATCGGAATATAATAGGAAGTCAGTTTAAATGTCCTAAAATCAATTAGAAACTTCTTTTTGGAGGCCAATAATGTCACATATACGCAACTTTCGCTGCTGTCAGTTTTAAACATAACCTTGTTTATAATCATTAACGTCGAGAGAGTAGAAATATGGACCATTATGAGATAAAATCTAATTGGTAATCTAACCACTATGTAAACAACCATTTTTTGCCGTTTTTGTAATTGGACTTTAGCAACATCAGCGACTAAGACCATATTGCTCTTCGTATACTCTTGTCTGTAAATTTTGTGTTCTCAGGTTGATTATCTGTTTGCTGGACGAAAAACCCAAGTTTCCGGGAGAAAAAACCATGATACTCTCGCCTGGGACGAATAACTCAGCCACATTATGGAAAAGTCCCATAAAAATTCTTTTGGTCATCGAAAGGACTCGGACTCGGGTCTTTTCCACCAGGTGTGGGGAGGACGTGGTAATAGCAACTATGCTACACACGAGGGCTGGAAGGACGTATATCCTTCTTCGGGAGCTGATTGAAGAAATGTATATATTCTTTAGAGTATAGAGGAGTTATATGTTCAGTCAAAAACCAAAAATTTCTGATCAGTTTGTAGGAAATTACAAATATTTAACAAGGAAAAAATGATTTCCTGACTTTTGGATCAATCTACGTTTTTCAAGGCTGAAAATGAGTTTTCAGAGCAAGGTGAGCACTTTATTTCTTAGAAAGAGAGACGTAATTGATCACAACATCTCTGAAACTGGGAGAACCACCCGAGTCTCGCCCTGATGTCAATATTTTCATTGTAAGTAGTGTTAGTTGAATATATTTTTTAAATTCTATCCTCTTGCGTAATTCTTCTCAAAGCAATTTGAAAATAATTAACTTGCTAACAGCTAGCATTTGTTGAAATCATTTGTTGATTATTTGCTTGTGGAGTTCCTTGTGATGTTCGTTTATAAGACGTTGATATACAGTAGTTTAACAAAATAACATAGACAAACATTTATGTTTATTAAACAGTATATGCATTTTTACAACTATAAATTTGCTATTACAGTTTCCATTGAAGATATTTATATTTATAAAAAAGATTTGCGTGATTTGCATGAATATACAATATCCACGCAAGGTTTATATATTTGTAATGCACTCTTGGTTATTCTTGCCAGTGCGTGGTCGTTCTAAGAATCAGGACAATGGAATTTTCTTGCCAGAACTACTGTACTCAATGGTGCCAACAACTGTACTTGTATCTAGGTCTGTTTCTATGATCATGAAATATTCATCACCGGCGTGGCCTTCATTTTTGTTGGATAAAACATAACCCACAAAATTCACGCCAGCAAGTACCTGTACTTTTCAGAAGATATTGCACTGGTATCAACAAATTTTAGCCAGAGATCTGATACATTGAATATCTCCAAACAAATTTGTTGTGTTTTAATCAATATTTAAACAGGGATGCTATTTGATAAGAAAGAAATTCGCACAAGATTCATTCAATACTTTATTTAGCTATAAGTATGTAAAAGTGACATTGGTGCTCATTTTTAATGAGTACCACTGTCCCTGATGCCATTCCAACGTCGTCAGTGCAAGAAGAGAGCATCTTGAAGAGTAGAATGGCATCGCGTCATCTTTAGGGACGGATTACGTTTCTGTTTACTTCTTTGGATAACTTCTGTTCCTGACGTGACTACAATAGCCGTTCACCCGTGGTCATTAATTGGTGGGGTAAGATGGAAGAAACTAGACTAAATGGTGGAAACATCCATCAAAAGGGTGATAGTGGAAAGTGCTCGTAACTATTTAAAAGCGGTACACTGGAAACGAATTATAGACAGCTTTTGTATATGTATGAGAGGCTTGCCGCTTTTCGCTTGAATATACGCCCCAAATTGCTGTCTCAACAGAAAACTGAAATGAATTCAACATTTGGATGTGCAGTGTAATCCATCGATATCATTTCGTTTCATTTTTTCCTTCGAGTTTTGAGAATAGACTCGATAACTGAAAATGAGCGTGACCAGTACTCATTTGCGTGACTCATACATGAATTAATTTTGATGTTGCCAAGACTGGCTGGTAACAGGAGTGTCTATATATTCTTTCCAAACTATTTTTTGTGTATTCTGAGAAAGCTCTTATTTATTGTTCATAGAATAAATTTGTTTCTTTATTTTAGAGAAAAGAAAAGAAGAAATGTTTTCTTCTGTAAAACTAAATGTCTGTTTATTAAATTCATCTTTTAAATATCTTCCAAATCTTCGCCAAATTTTGTTAAAGATTCCAAGACATCAGGACAACTGGTGGAAGTATATTCAGAGCATGGATTTGAATGAAGCGATACGTTTGAATGCCAATTCTAGCCTTCACATGCTACTATAGTCGACAAAGCAATTCGTTTATTGTGATACGCGCAGTGTATAAAAAAATATGGAATTTTCAGCACTTCTAACTAATAATATCATCAGAGTTCAGGCTGCTGGTTGTTGTTCACTAAAATCAATAACCAGGCTCTGTGAATTCGTGTCTTCGTGGGTAGCACAGTTGGTATAATCGCTTTTCTCCCCGCACTGGATGGAAAAGATTTGAGTTCAAATTCCATCAATGACGCGAATAAATTGTATGGGTCTTTTTCTCAACTTTATTGAGTTAGTCAGTCTCAGGCGAGGATAGCATGTTTTTTCTCCGGAAAACCCGGGTTTTTCGTCCAGCAAACAATAAATCGACACAGAACACAGAAAAAACATAGTTCAGGATAGAAGTTTAAAATAAAATTATGCTTTTTAATTCGGAACAGAACTTCAAAGTCGCATGTTCGTATCTGAGATTACACCAGTACTTCCAAGTCTCAGTTCAGAATAGAAGTCGGTAGTCACATGTTGGTGAATACTGCGAGCATTCCCATCTATAGGATTGACCCTTCTCTCTTCTTGTCTTGTTTTGTAGGACCTCTTTTTATAGATCCTGTGTTTATGTGGTGTAGTACCGTCGGTTTTCCTGTTTGCAGGACTAAAAACCCGAATTTCTCTTAAGAAAAACAACCCGTGACCGATTAATTCGGCCACAGTGTGAAAAAAGCCCAGAAAATTTCTTCTCTTTCTCTGGACACTGAATACCCTTGAGCTTTTGTACAAGATGACGAGATTTTCGGTTATCTTTAACCTTGGTTTATTTTTTCTTCAAGAGCATATGCCTAATATATTCAAAATAAGTTTCTGAAATTGTTGAAGATTGGATCTTTACTACATCTTAGAGTTCTTGAGGCTTATGTTTACAGCAACTTCTTAATATTAAGGTGCAGACACATTAAAATTAAGAAGTGAATACTAAACATATTTACTGACAATTTCTCCGAGCATACAAGTGACAGTCAAAACATAGCCCGCTACCAAAAGGATAAAAGCTCCCTGTAAGTGATTTAACTGAAGAATTTGAAGGTCAACATGTTTAGATGCATTTAACTTTCCTGGGAGTTGTCTTTTGAAAATCTCGTGATCCTTCCAGAAGGAATTGAGGCCTGCTTCGTGAATTTTCATTATCCTGAAAATGGAAAAACTGTAAAAATTAAAATGAATTTTTTAGTATAAAAGTTTTAAGTAAATTAAAAAGGGAGATTAATAGTTCTCGGTTTTTTATATTCTTCTATCTATGCTAGTTTAAAACATTTGTTTACTAACGATTCCTTCAGATATTTTATAATGATTATTAACATCTGCAATACTTCAAAATGTTATGTTCAATTATTATGGTTTAATAAGCTTATAAACTGTTATTAGTTAAAATTATCCAGAAATTACTAATTCTACTACTGTTTCAAAAAATCCATTAAAAAGTCTTTCCCTCTCATAAAAAGAAGTATTTTTATCTTTGCCCAATGAGTGATACCGTATTTGAGCATTTAAAAATGGATTAACATCCTCCTGAGGACCGATTCATTTTATAGATGGACACACTTATTTTTACTTATTCCTTCCTAATAACCCTTAGTAACAAAAACATCTCAGTTACTACTAGAATATAAACAGTCGATAATTACGAACTGTACTCACAATAGTGAAAAGGTTTCTTTGCAAGGATGGCAATGTTGGATGTAAAATCCTCCAGAAAATTGATAGAAGGAGTCCTTCGAGACGAAGAAATTCTCTCTTGGAGTATTAGATGGGAGAAAGTTAATACTATCTTCCACACCGATGTATGCATAATTTTCACGTAGAGCTTTATCTGTCCCTTCTACAATATTGTTAACTAATGATGACTTTTTTTCTTCCATGTACTTCCCAATTACTTTTAACGAATCACTTTTTGATTTCTGTTTAATTAAACAACATAAAGGATATTGGTATTAGAATTATGCATTTTAAAAACAACAATTTGTTCCTTGATTTTGATGAAAACGTACCTTGAAGAATACTTCGTAAGCTGAATTTTTCAATGTACCGCAAGAAATCTTTCCTCTGCCAACAGCCTCAGATAATTCTTCAGTCGTTTCAATAGGCTTTTCTAGCCTGACAACTGTCAGGAATGACAAAAGAGTACTGCAGTAAGCTGACACTATAATAACCAGAAATAACATCCAGCATAAATAGAACAACTTAAACGCTGGATAAAGAAGGAATTTTTCTTCTGTACCTGAAAAAATTAAAATCCATTTATGAATTTTAAATTAAAAGACAGGTTTTATTGTTGAAAATTCAATGCATATTATATCAAAACTTAAATCTAATGCTACAGAAATGTACTTTTGACGATGTTTTTTAAGTCTTCATTGGTAGACTTGAAACTTCAATCGAAATTTCCTTACCAAGCTAGAAAGGCCATCGCTGTAATCCGCAGTTGGTAGAATCACCGTCCCTCTTACACAGGGTAGAAAAGACTCGTGTTTGAATCCCGTCGATGACGTGAGGAAATAAATTTTGTGGACCTTTTTCACAACCTGGTTGAGTTAGTTGGTCTCAGTCGCTGTAGCATGATTTTTACTCCCGGAAACTCGGGTCTTTCGTACACCAAATAGGCAAATCGACCACATATTTACATATATAGGGCACGATATAGTCTAAGTCGCTGATGCGTATAAAACTCTAAACAAACAAACAAAAAACTAAAGTTAGATGTTTTAACTAAGTGTTGCATGAGTGTATGAGTGAATGTATGTTGAAGACTTGGTGTATGTATGTGTAAGAGTAAATGGCCACTTCTGATTGTGGTAGAGTAGTAGATCGTGTGTGAACTTATCCCGCAAAAAACTGTTGTTTAATTCCTGTTTGAAGTCTTTTTGTAATCTACCACTTTTACCTTCACTTACAATATCCCTAGATCTCATTTCCAACAAAAACTTCTTTTTTTAAGGGCCCTGGTAAGCTCAGGCGAAGCCAGGGTTCGTCCAGCCAGAGAACTTAATCCATACTACCTGGCCCATCTTCCCACTGCCTAGTACGGTAACTAGGATTCGGTGGTGCTCCGCGGGCCCCCTAGACTAAGAGGCCAGGTGAACAACATAATCCTACATTACACTACATAAACCACTTATCACAAAAGAACTTATCGCAGAGTTGTGGGGGTGCTGCTTCACCCTAAACACTATATGCCGTGTACCTGCCCAAGTATTTAGGTAATTTATAGAGTTATATTATAAAGTGGATCGCGAGCTCTTTCTTAACTGAGGGGGAATGCTCGCTAGATAAAATTGTGACACATATTGAAGAAAGACTTCTAGAAAGGAAAAGTAGAAAAAAAGGTTCAAAATAGGGTAATAGTATTTTCCCAATACATTGTATTTATTATACATAATAACAAATGCAGTTATACATTGCATTCATTGCATTGAACCTTCTTCAATGTATTGGGAAAAGCATGCAGAAGAAAATGAGCAATTGTGTACTATAAAGTTGATCGAATTTTGATGCAGATGTTAGTGATTAATCTAATTGGCCTTCTTTCGATAAATTCGAGGATTTTAAGAGTTTTTAAGTTTCTTCCAGATGTTCCCCTGATGTAATGTTAGGACAAGTTGAGATTGAGTTAATAAACACGCAATGATTCAA